>NC_091282.1:1203973936-1204312686 GCF_032444005.1 Ranitomeya imitator | reverse complement strand
CGAAAGACCACTTGATTTGGTGCATACTGATGTATGTGGACCCATGAAAGTGACTACATCAGAAGGCAATAGATACATGTTGACTTTTATAGACGATTACTCAAGATACACAGTCACATACTTAATTAAAAACAAAAGTGAAGTTTTTGATAAACTTGTAGACTATGTAACAAGATCAAGTAACAAATTTCAAAGGAAGCCAATTGTCATCAGAAGTGATAATGGAGGTGAATTTACAGGTCACAGAATAGAAGACTACTTAAGACAAAATGGAATAGAACACCAGAAAACGGTTCCATACAAACCTGAACAAAATGGAGTAGCAGAAAGGAAAAACAGAACTCTAACAGAGATGATAAGATGTATGCTGACGGATTCCAAACTACTAGAGAAATATTGGGGTGAGGCAGCAATGACAGCTACTTATCTACAGAACAGACTTTTTTCCAAAAAACTGACGAAAACTCCATATGAACTGTGGCAAGGTATGAAACCAAGTGTCAATCATTTAAAAGTTTTTGGATGTAAAGTTTTCATATTCATTCCAACAGAAAAACGTTCCAAACTTCAAAACAGATCCATGGAAGGAATATTTGTTGGATATAGTGAAAATTGCAAAGGATACAGAATCCTAGATCCCAAAACAGACAGAGTTACAGTGAGTAACAGTGTGACATTCATTGAAGATTTGAATGAAGATATTATGATTTCAGTTGAAACAAAAAATGAGAAAACCAATAATGACACAACTGAAGAAATATCTGATGAGAAAGAAGTAGAAGTTAATGAAGAACAAAATGCTGAAAGTGAAGAATCACAACTACAAACAGACACAGAACCAAGACGTTCAATGAGAGAGAACAAAGGAAAACCACCAAAACGTCTCTCATACAAGACAAGCACAAGAAAAATCTATGAGCCTACTTCTTGGGAAGAAATATCTAAACTGCCTGTTGGAGAAGACTATGATGAGACATTTGCTCCAGTTGTCAAACACACTATCTTCAACAGAAGCAGAATATGTTGCCGCAGCACACGCGAGTCAAGAAGTACTGTGGTTAAGACAATTGTTGACAGAATTAGGACAACCACAGTTGGCACCAACAAAACTGAAAGAGGACAATCAAGGATGTCTTGCTCTTGCTCAGATGGAAAGAGTCAATCCAAGAACCAAACATATTGATGTGAAATATCATTTCTTGAGAGATCATCAGGAACACGGAGTCTTGAAGTTAGAGTACTGTCCTACTGAAGAAATGACAGCAGACATTTTCACGAAGGCGTTGAAGGCTGATAAACATCAGAGACTAATAAAAAAGTTGGGTTTGATTGAATAAGTCCTTACTGTTGAGAAAGGGTGTTGGCATATGCAACAGATTGGGACTTATTATAAGTGAAAGGAGGACTTTATACTAACCAGACAGCAGATGGCGATAGTGTGTAAAGTTATATACTTGCTGTAATGTGGGGAGGGAAGCTCTCAGTGGTTGGTTGGTTGTTTTCTTACTTTCGGTTTTGCTTTTCTTCATGAATGTGTTGTCTTCAGTGCACGGACTGTGTGACACTGAATTGTATCTCATGTTTATCCAGTATGAAGTAAATACTGTTTACTCAAGATATCTTGCTGATTGAAGCTTTCCTAAGTACAGCGGTGACTGCAAGAAGACGCACTCTGCAACATGCAGTTCATTCACTAGGTCCCCCCGCGTCGTTCTGGGATTTTTGCTCACCGTTCTTGTGATCATTCTGACCCCACGGGGTGGGATTTTGCGTGGAGCCCCAGATCGAGGGAGATTATCAGTGGTCTTGTATGTCTTCCATTTTCTAATTATTGCTCCCACTGTTGATTTCTTCACTCCAAGCTGGTTGGCTATTGCAGATTCAGTCTTCCCAGCCTGGTGCAGGGCTACAATTTTGTTTCTGGTGTGCTTTGACAGCTCTTTGGTCTTCACCATAGTGGAGTTTGGAGTCAGACTGTTTGAGGGTGTGCACAGGTGTCTTTTTATACTGATAACAAGTTTAAACAGGTGCCATTACTACATGTAATGAGTGGAGGAAAGAGGAGACTCTTAAAGAAGAAGTTACAGGTCTGTGAGAGCCAGAAATCTTGATTGTTTGTTTCTGACCAAATACTTATTTTCCACCATAATATGCAAATAAATTGTTAAAAAAACAGACAATGTGATTTTCTGGATTTTTTTTCTCAGTTTGTCTCCCATAGTTGAGGTCTACTGTTGTGAATTCTGTGGCAGAGCTCCCTCCTGTGGTCACAAGTGGTACTTCGGCTGATTCTCTCTGTGAGCTTCTGTTGGTGGAGGGAAGTGGTACTGCGGCTTCTGAGTTTCCTCCCTCAGGTGATCTGGTGAGGTCGTTAGGTGCTTCTCTACTTAACTCCACCTAATGCTTTGATCCTGGCTTCCTGTCAATGTTCCAGTGTTGGACTTGCTTTTCCCTGGATCATTCCTATGGCCTGCTGCTCTGCATAGCTAAGTTCTTCTTTGCTATTTGTTTGCTATTTTTTCTGTCCAGCTTGTCTAATTTGTTGCTGGAAGCTCTGGGACGCAAAGGGTGTACCTCCGTGCCGTTAGTTCGGTACGGAGGGTCTTTTTGCCCCCTTTGCGTGGTTTTCTTTAGGGTTTGGTGTAGACCGCAAAGTTACCTTTTCTATCCTCGATCTGTTAAGAAAGTCGGGCCTCACTTTGCTGAATCTATTTCATCTCTACGTTTGTCTTTTCATCTTAACTCACAGTCATTATATGTGGGGGGCTGCCTTTTCCTTTGGGGTATTTCTCTGAGGCAAGGTAGGCTTATTTTCTATCTTCAGGCTAGTTAGTTTCTCAGGCTGTGCCGAGTTGCATAGGCAGAGTTAGGCGCAATCCACAGCTGCCTCTAGTGTTGTTTGGAGAGGTTTAGGGATTGCGGTCTGCAGAGTTCCCACGTCTCAGAGCTCGCTCTATGATTTTGGGTTATTGTCAGATCACTGTATGTGCTCTGACCGCTATGTCCATTGTAGTACTGAATTGCCTTTCATAACAGTACAGGAAGCCAAAAGTACTAATGATTCTCAATAGAGGGAAAAAAGAAGTTCTGAGACCATTTTTTTTTTCTTTGCACTGTGTTTTGCCTTTTTTTTCCCCTAGACATTTGGGTGGTTCAGTACACAGGTGTAGCGATGGACATTAGAAGTCTGTCTTCATTTGTGGATCAGCTCTCGGCAAGAGTACAAAAGATTCAAGACACTATTGATCAGAAAGCTATGTTGGAACCAAGAATTCCTATTCCTGATTTGTTTTTTGGAGATAGAACTAAGTTTCTGAGTTTCAAAAATAATTGTAAATTATTTCTGGCCTTGAAACCTCGCTCCTCTGGTGATCCAGTTCAACAGGTTTTGATTGTTATTTCTTTTTTGCGCGGCGACCCTCAGGACTGGGCATTTTCTCTTGCGCCAGGAGATCCTGCATTGAGTAATATCGATGCGTTTTTCCTGGCGCTCGGATTGCTGTACGATGAACCGAATTCAGTGGATCAGGCAGAGAAAAATTTGCTGGCTCTTTGTCAGGGTCAGGATGAGATAGAGGTATATTGTCAGAAATTTAGAAAGTGGTCCGTGCTCACTCAATGGAATGAATCTGCGCTGGCAGCTATGTTCAGAAAGGGTCTCTCTGAAGCCCTTAAGGATGTCATGGTGGGATTTCCTATGCCTGCTGGTTTGAATGAGTCTATGTCTTTGGCCATTCAGATCGGTCGACGCTTGCGTGAGCGTAAATCTGTGCACCATTTGGCGGTATTACCTGAGCTTAAACCTGAGCCTATGCAGTGCGATAGGACTTTGACCAGAGTTAAACGGCAAGAACACAGACGTCTGAATGGGCTGTGTTTCTACTGTGGTGATTCCACTCATGCTATCTCTGATTGTCCTAAGCGCACTAAGCGGTTCGCTAGGTCTGCCACCATTGGTACGGTACAGTCAAAATTTCTTCTGTCCGTTACCTTGATCTGCTCTTTGTCATCGTATTCTGTCATGGCATTTGTGGATTCAGGCGCTGCCCTGAATTTGATGGACTTGGAGTATGCTAAGCGTTGTGGGTTTCTCTTAGAGCCCTTGCAGTGTCCTATTCCATTGAGAGGAATTGATGCCACGCCTTTGGCCAAGAATAAGCCTCAATACTGGACCCAGCTGACCATGTGCATGGCTCCTGCACATCAGGAGGTTATTCGCTTTCTGGTGTTGCATAATCTGCATGATGTGGTCGTGTTGGGGTTGCCATGGCTACAAGCCCATAATCCAGTATTAGATTGGAAATCCATGTCGGTGTCCAGCTGGGGTTGTCAGGGGGTACATGGTGATGTTCCTTTTCTGTCAATTTCGTCATCCACCCCTTCTGAGGTTCCAGAGTTCTTGTCTGATTACCGGGATGTATTTGATGAGCCCAAGTCCGATGCCCTACCTCCGCATAGGGATTGTGATTGTGCTATCAATTTGATTCCTGGTAGTAAATTCCCAAAAGGTCGACTGTTTAATTTATCCGTGCCTGAGCACGCCGCTATGCGCAGTTATGTGAATGAATCCCTGGAGAAGGGGCATATTCGCCCGTCATCGTCACCATTAGGAGCAGGGTTCTTTTTTGTAGCCAAGAAGGATGGTTCGCTGAGACCTTGTATAGATAACCGCCTTCTAAATAAGATCACGGTTAAATTTCAGTACCCCTTGCCATTGTTATCTGATTTGTTTGCACGGATTAAGGGGGCTAGTTGGTTCACCAAGATAGATCTTCGTGGTGCGTATAATCTGGTGCGAATCAGGCGAGGAGATGAATGGAAAACTGCATTTAATACGCCCGAGGGTCATTTTGAGTATCTAGTGATGCCATTCGGACTTGCCAATGCTCCATCAGTGTTTCAGTCCTTTATGCATGACATCTTCCGAGAGTACCTGGATAAATTCCTGATTGTGTACTTGGATGACATTTTGATCTTCTCGGATGATTGGGAGTCTCATGTGAAGCAGGTCAGAACAGTTTTTCAGGTCCTGCGTGCTAATTCTTTGTTTGTGAAGGGATCAAAGTGTCTCTTTGGTGTGCAGAGGGTTTCATTTTTGGGGTTCATCTTTTCCCCTTCTACTATCAAGATGGATCCTGTTAAGGTCCAAGCCATCCATGATTGGACTCAGCCGACATCTCTGAAAAGTCTGCAAAAGTTCCTGGGCTTTGCTAATTTTTATCGTCGCTTCATCTGCAATTTTTCTAGTATTGCCAAACCATTGACCGATTTGACCAAGAAGGGTGCTGATTTGGTCAATTGGTCTTCTGCAGCTGTGGAAGCTTTTCAAGACTTGAAGCGTCGTTTTTCTTCTGCCCCTGTGTTGTGTCAACCAGATGTTTCTCTTCCGTTCCAGGTCGAGGTTGATGCTTCTGAGATTGGAGCAGGGGCTGTTTTGTCGCAGAGAGGTTCTGATTGCTCAGTGATGAAACCATGCGCTTTTTTTTCCAGGAAGTTTTCGCCTGCTGAGCGAAATTATGATGTGGGCAACCGAGAGTTGCTGGCCATGAAGTGGGCATTCGAGGAGTGGCGTCATTGGCTTCAAGGAGCTAAGCATCGCGTGGTGGTATTGACTGATCATAAGAACTTGACTTATCTTGAGTCTGCTAAGCGGTTGAATCCTAGACAGGCTCGTTGGTCGCTGTTTTTTGCCCGTTTTGACTTTGTGATTTCGTACCTTCCGGGCTCTAAAAATGTGAAGGCGGATGCTCTGTCTAGGAGTTTTGTGCCCGACTCTCCGGGTTTGTCTGAGCCGGCGGGTATCCTCAAGGAAGGAGTAATTGTGTCTGCTATCTCCCCTGATTTGCGGCGGGTGCTGCAAAAATTTCAGGCTAATAAACCTGATCGTTGTCCAGCGGAGAGACTGTTTGTCCCTGATAGGTGGACCAATAAAGTTATCTCTGAGGTTCATTGTTCGGTGTTGGCTGGTCATCCTGGAATCTTTGGTACCAGAGAGTTGGTGGCTAGATCCTTTTGGTGGCCGTCTCTGTCGCGGAATGTGCGTGTTTTTGTGCAGTCCTGTGGGATTTGTGCTCGGGCTAAGCCCTGCTGTTCTCGTGCCAGTGGGTTGCTTTTGTCGTTGCCGGTCCCGAAGAGGCCTTGGACACATATCTCTATGGATTTTATTTCTGATCTTCCCGTTTCTCAAAAGATGTCAGTCATTTGGGTGGTCTGTGATCGCTTTTCTAAGATGGTCCATCTGGTACCCTTGTCTAAATTGCCTTCCTCCTCTGATTTGGTGCCATTGTTCTTCCAGCATGTGGTTCGTTTACATGGCATTCCAGAGAATATCGTTTCTGACAGAGGTTCCCAGTTTGTTTCAAGGTTTTGGCGAGCCTTTTGTGGTAGGATGGGCATTGACTTGTCTTTTTCCTCGGCTTTCCATCCTCAGACTAATGGCCAGACCGAACGAACCAATCAGACCTTGGAAACATATCTGAGATGCTTTGTTTCTGCCGATCAGGATGACTGCGTGTCCTTTTTGCCTTTGGCTGAGTTCGCCCTTAATAATCGGGCCAGCTCGGCTACCTTGGTTTCGCCGTTTTTCTGCAATTCTGGGTTCCATCCTCGTTTCTCTTCAGGACAGGTTGAGTCTTCGGACTGTCCTGGTGTGGATACTGTGGTGGACAGGTTGCAGCAGGTTTGGACTCATGTAGTGGACAATTTGACCTTGTCCCAGGAGAAGGCTCAACGTTTCGCTAATCGCAGACGCCGTGTGGGTCCCCGACTTCGTGTTGGGGATCTGGTTTGGTTATCTTCTCGTCATATTCCTATGAAGGTTTCCTCTCCTAAGTTTAAACCTCGTTTCATTGGTCCGTATAGGATTTCTGAGGTTCTTAATCCTGTGTCTTTTCGTCTGACCCTTCCAGATTCTTTTTCCATACATAACGTATTCCATAGGTCATTGTTGCGGACATACGTGGCACCTATGGTTCCATCTGTTGATCCTCCTGCCCCGGTTTTGGTGGAGGGGGAATTGGAGTATATTGTGGAGAAGATTTTGGATTCTCGTGTTTCTAGACGGAAACTCCAGTATCTGGTTAAATGGAAGGGTTATGCTCAGGAGGATAATTCCTGGGTTTTTGCCTCTGATGTCCATGCTCCCGATCTTGTTCGTGCCTTTCATGTGGCTCATCCTGGTCGGCCTGGGGGCTCTGGTGAGGGTTCGGTGACCCCTCCTCAAGGGGGGGGTACTGTTGTGAATTCTGTGGCAGAGCTCCCTCCTGTGGTCACAAGTGGTACTTCGGCTGATTCTCTCTGTGAGCTTCTGTTGGTGGAGGGAAGTGGTACTGCGGCTTCTGAGTTTCCTCCCTCAGGTGATCTGGTGAGGTCGTTAGGTGCTTCTCTACTTAACTCCACCTAATGCTTTGATCCTGGCTTCCTGTCAATGTTCCAGTGTTGGACTTGTTTTTCCCTGGATCATTCCTGTGGCCTGCTGCTCTGCATAGCTAAGTTCTTCTTTGCTATTTGTTTGCTATTTTTTCTGTCCAGCTTGTCTAATTTGTTGCTGGAAGCTCTGGGACGCAAAGGGTGTACCTCCGTGCCGTTAGTTCGGTACGGAGGGTCTTTTTGCCCCCTTTGCGTGGTTTTCTTTAGGGTTTTGTGTAGACCGCAAAGTTACCTTTTCTATCCTCGATCTGTTAAGAAAGTCGGGCCTCACTTTGCTGAATCTATTTCATCTCTACGTTTGTCTTTTCATCTTAACTCACAGTCATTATATGTGGGGGGCTGCCTTTTCCTTTGGGGTATTTCTCTGAGGCAAGGTAGGCTTATTTTCTATCTTCAGGCTAGTTAGTTTCTCAGGCTGTGCCGAGTTGCATAGGCAGAGTTAGGCGCAATCCACGGCTGCCTCTAGTGTTGTTTGGAGAGGTTTAGGGATTGCGGTCTGCAGAGTTCCCACGTCTCAGAGCTCGTTCTATGATTTTGGGTTATTGTCAGATCACTGTATGTGCTCTGACCGCTATGTCCATTGTAGTACTGAATTGCCTTTCATAACAGTCTACCTATGATGTAAATTACAGACGCCTCTCATCTTTTTAAGTGGTGGAACTTGCACTATTGCTGACTGACTAAATACTTTTTTGCCCCACTGTAGCTGCCCGTTGTTCCCAGACCACTGAGCAGATGGACTGCAGCATGGGACACCATAGTTCATACTATGCATATCCAGCCTGCAGTGTGAACGCTCCGCCCAACGAGGGGCCTCAAGCGTGTCCCAAAAAAGTGAGCGGTCGAGCAGTAATGGCGCTGTTAGACTCGGGGAGCTTAGTGACCCTGGTGAGGGCCACTTTTCCTCTCCACCTGCTCCCAGGAAAGAAAGTCGGCATGCGATGCATACATGGTGATGCAAAGAACTACCCTATGGCCAGGATGGATATTGAAACGGCATGTGGCACTGAGTCGGCGTCGTTCGGGACTTGTTGTACCCTATAATTATTGGCTGTAATTTCTGTTTGTTTTGGGATTTGTGAGGAAAGGGTTCTGAGGTCGCTAGCAAGAATAGGGAACCAATGAACCCTAAAAAAGTGTCGCCACACCCAGAGACAGACAGGTTTCCTTTTTGTGTCCTGGTAGAGGAAGTGTCCCCTGCATCTGACATTCTGGAGTTAGGGGTGTCCGGTGAAAATTTTGGGTCTGCCCAACATAGGGACCCCACTCTGAGGGAAGCCTTTAATAATGTCACAGTTATTAATTCAGTTGTACAGGAGGCTGGGGCAGACACAAGACTTCCTATTTTCTGATGAGTGAGGAGTTGTTGTACTGGGTCACGAAAATAAGGGAGGAGTTGGTAGAGCAGTTGGTAGTGCCGGGTTCATATAGACGGAAGGTGTTGGACATAGCCCATTCACACATCCTGGGTGGACACCTAGGGGTGGAAAAAACTCAGGAACGGGTTGTACACAGGTTCTATTGGCCTGGGTGTCACTGGGAAATAGTGAACTATTGCAGGTCCTGCCCTACAAGTCAGCTAACTGCCCCCACTCCTCATTTCCGGAGTCCCCTTGTGCCATTGACCATTATTGAGGTGACATTCGAGAGAATTGTCATGGACTTGGTCAGTCCCTTGGTTAAATCAGCCCGGAGCCATCAGTATATACTAGTCATCCTGGACTATGCCACATGCTACCCTGAGGCAATTCCCCTGAGAAATTCTTCCTAGAAGAGTATAGCCCGCGAGTTGGTCCATGTGTTTTCCCGAACAGGTTTGCCGAAGGAGATCCTGACTGACCAGGGGACACCTTTCATGAGCAAGGTGATGAGGGAGTTATGCAAAGTCCTAAAAATCTCCCAGTTGAGGACTTCGGTGTACCATCCTCAGTTGGATGGCCTTGTTGAGAGATTTAACAAGATGCTGAAGAGCATGCTGAGAAAAGCCATAGAAAAAGACGGTAGAGACTGGGACTGTCTCTTATCATATCTGATGTTTTCCATTTGTGAAGTTCCACAGGCCTCCACAGGGTTCTCATCGTTTCAGCTTCTCTATGGCCGACATCCGCGAGGTCTCCTGGATATAGCCAAGGAAATCTGGGAAGCCGAAGTCACGCCCCACAGAAGCGTCATTGAGCATGTGGCCCTGATGCAGCAGAGGATTGCAAAGGTGATGCCTATCGTGAAAGAACACCTCCGCCAGGCACAAGAGGCTCAGGCCAGGGTCTACAACCAGTCTGCAAGAGTTAGGCAGTTCAATCCGGGAGACCGAGTTCTTGTGTTAATTCCGACGGTGGAGAGCAAGTTCTTGGCCAAATGGCAAGGGCCATATGAGGTCGTCGAGAAGCTTGGTGAGGTAGACTATAAAATTCACCAACCAGGAAGACGGAAACCAATCCAAGTTTACCATGTCAACCTCATTAAGCTATGGCAAGATAGAGAGCCGGCAGTAACTCCATCTTTGCTAAGCAACCCAGAAGGTGAGGTTGGAGGGGTTACTATAGCGGAGATGCTATCAAAGGCCCAGAAACAGCAGTGCCGGGAGTTACTCCAGAAGAACAAGGACCTGTTTTTATCGTTGCCAGGGTACACAAAGGTCATAGAGCACGAGGTCCTAACAGAGCCACATGTGCAGGTGAACGTGAATCCCTATCGAATTCCTGAGGCCCGTCGAGTAATCTCCAAGGAGGTGGAGCGTATGTTGAAGCTTGGAGTCATTGAGGAATAAAAGAGCGGTTGGTCGAGCCCAATTGTCCTGGTCCCAAAACCTGATGGGGAGTGGAAGTTTTGCAATGACTATCGGAAGTTGAATGGGGTCTCCAAGTTCGAGGCATATCCCATGCCCCGCGTTGATGAGCTCATCGAAAGACTTGGGCCCACCAGGTATATAACCACCTTGGATTTGACAAAAGGGTATTGGCAGATCCCCATGGCACAGGAAGCCAAGGAGAAGACAGCGTTTTCTACACCAGATGGATGCTTCCAGTATGTCCGGATGCCGTTTGGCCTACTGGGAGCTCCGGCGACCTTCCAGAGGGCTATGGATAGAATCCTTGCACCCCATAAGCCATACGCTGCTGCGTACCGGGATGATATCGTCATCTTTTTTCCGGACTGGGAGAGCCATCTGGAAAAACTCCAAGCCGTTTTTGATGCTCTAAGGGAGGCGGGGGTTTACAATAAACCCAAAGAAGTGTGCTTCCGGTAAGGAAGAAGCTAAGTACCTAGGATATGTAGTGGGTCGTGGAGAAATAAAGCCCCAAATCAGTAAAGTGGAGGCAATTCAAACATGGCCAAAACCACTCTCCAAAAAGCAAGTTAAAGCCTTTCTGGGGATCGTGGGATATTACAGGAGGTTCATCCCAAACTTCGCCATGGTGGCTGCGCCTCTGACTGATCTGCTAAATGGGACAAAATCAGTAATGGTTAAATGGTCTGAAGAGACAGAGTCAGCCTTCCAAGAAATGAAAGGGGCTCTATGTAAGCAACCCGTTCTGATGGCCCCAGACTTTAAGAAAGAGTTTATTCTTCAGACAGATGCCTCAGATGTTGGGGTAGGAGCAGTCCTTTCCCAAGAGCTACATGGGGAGGAGCATCCTGTTCTCTATCTGAGTAGGAAGCTGTCCTCATCTGAAAGGAATTACTCAGTCGTAGAGAAGGAGTGTTTGGCCATAAAGTGGGCGGTGGACACGTTACGGTACCATCTGCTGGGACGTAAATCCGACCATGCCCCACTTAGATGGATGAGGGAAACGAAGGGTAGAAATGCTTGGGTCACCCGTTGGTTCTTAGCCCTGCAGGAGTTCAGTTTCCATGTGGAACATAGGGCCGGGAAGCTGCACTGTAACGCTGATGCCCTATCAAGAATCCCTTGTCTAGTGGGGGAAAATGCCAAGCCCCATGGCTTTAGGCAGAGGGGGAGGTATGTAGCGTGGCTAAAGGTTGTGTAGTCGACGGGAGGTATGTGTCACATATGTGGCTGGTCGCTGTGATGTAACCCGGAGTGTTTTCTTTGATACACATAACCATGCCTATCTACAGTTAGGGCCAGAAATATTTGAACAGTGACACAATTTTCGCGATTTGAGCTCTGCATGCCACCACATTGGATTTGAAATGAAACCTCTACAACAGAATTCAAGTGCAGATTGTAACGTTTAATTTGAAGGGTTGAACAAAAATATTTGATAGAAAATGTAGGAATTGTACACATTTCTTTACAAACACTCCACATTTTAGGAGGTCAAAAGTAATTGGACAAATAAACATAACCCAAACAAAATATTTTTATTTTCAATATTTTGTTGCAAATCCTTTGGAGGCAATCACTGCCTTAAGTCTGGAACCCATGGACATCACCAAACGCTGGGTTTCCTCCTTCTAAATGCTTTGCCAGGCCTTTACAGCCACAGCCTTCAGGTCTTGCTTGTTTGTGGGTCTTTCCGTCTTAAGTCTGGATTTGAGCAAGTGAAATGCATGCTCAATTGGGTTTAGATCTGGAGATTGACTTGGCCATTGCAGAATGTTCCACTTTTTGGCACTCATGAACTCCTGGGTAGCTTTGGCTATATGCTTGGGGTCATTGTCCATCTGTACTATGAAGCGCCGTCCAATCAACTTTGCAGCATTTGGCTGAATCTGGGCTGAAAGTATATCCCGGTACACTTCAGAATTCATCCGGCTACTCTTGTCTGCTCTTATGTCATCAATAAACACAAGTGACCCAGTGCCATTGAAAGCCATGCATGCCCATGCCATCACGTTGCCTCCACCATGTTTTACAGAGGATGTGGTGTGCCTTGGATCATGTGCCGTTCCCTTTCTTCTCCAAATTTTTTTCTTCCCATCATTCTGGTACAGGTTGATCTTTGTCTCATCTGTCCATAGAATACTTTTCCAGAACTGAGCTGGCTTCTTGAGGTGTTTTTCTGCAAATTTAACTCTGGCCTGTCTATTTTTGGTATTGATGAATGGTTTGCATCTAGATGTGAACCCTTTGTATTTACTGTCATGGAGTCTTCTCTTTACTGTTGACTTAGAGACAGATACACCTACTTCACTGAGAGTGTTCTGGACTTCAGTTGATGTTGTGAACGGGTTCTTCTTCACCAAATTAAGTATGCGGCGATCATCTACCACTGTTGTCATCCGTGGACGCCCAGGCCTTTTTGAGTTTCCAAGCTCACCAGTCAATTCCTTTTTTCTCAGAATGTACCCAACTGTTGATTTTGCTACTCCAAGCATGTCTGCTATCTCTCTGATGGATTTTTTCTTTTTTTTCAGCCTCAGGATGTTCTGCTTCACCTCAATTGAGAGTTCCTTTGACCGCATGTTGTCTGCTCACAGCAACAGCTTCCAAATGCAAAACCACACACCTGGAATCCACCCCTGACCTTTTAACTACTTCATTGATTACAGGTTAACGAGGGAGACGCCTTCAGAGTTAATTGCAGCCCTTAGAGTCCATTGTCCAATTACTTTTGGTCCCTTGAAAAAGAGGACGCTATGCATTACAGAGCTATGATTCCTAAACCCTTTCTCCGATTTGGATGTGGAAACTATCATATTGCAGCTGGGAGTGTGCACTTTCAGCCCATATTATATATATAATTGTATTTCTGAACATGTTTTTGTAAACAGCTAAAATAACAAAACTTGTGTCACTGTCCAAATATTTCTGGCCCTAACTGTATATGTGTTTCAGGACCTGTGGTGATGTCATAACCACATGTCTAATCATGTGATGGGTTCCTGGGTGTGGTTAGATCCATAAAAGACAGGCTAATGCTTAACACAGGAGGTGTGTGTGTTGAGGTGAAAGCCTCCAGAGTGTGTTAAGGCTCCAGGAATGAGCCTGAAGGACTGGACACTTGTATTTTCTTTTCCTGAGCTAAAGGCTATTTGTTTTCTGTTATTTACTATGTGGTTAATGGAGCAATAAATCCTGTGAACTTTTTAATAGAACATGCCTCCTGAGTGTCAGCCGTCGCACCTGAGCGAGTACAACCTCTACAATATATATATGTATATATATATACATATATATATATTGCTCAACAAAAAAAAGGAAACACTAAAATACCACATCCTAGATATCTCTGAATAAAATATTCCAGTTGCAAATTTTTATTCATTACATGGAATCTGTTCAAAACAATAAAACATAACAATTATCAATGTAAATCAAAATGAATATCCCATGGAGGTCTGGATTTGGAATGATACTCAAAATCAAAGTGGAAAATCAAATTACAGGCTGCTCCAAGTTCAGTGGAAATGCCTCATGACAAGGAAAAGATGCTCAGTATTGTGTGTGGCCTCCATGTGCCTCTATAACCTTTCTACTGTACAACGCCTGGGCACGCTCTTGATGAGGCGGCAGATGGTCTCCTGAGGGATCTCCTCCCAGATCTGCACTAAAGCATCCGCCAACTCCTGGACAGTCTGTGGTGTAACGTGACGTTGGTGGATGGAGGGAGACATGATGTTCCAGATGTGATCAATTGGATTCAGGTCTGGGGAATGGTCGGGCAAGTCCATAGCTTCAATGCTTTCATCTTGCAGGAACTGCTGACACACTCCAGCCACATGAGGTCTGTCATTGTCCTGCATTAGGAGGAACCCAGGGCCAACCGCACCAGCATATGGTCTAACAAGTGGTCTGAGAATCTCATCTCGGTACCTAATGGCAGTCAGGCTACCTCTGGCGAACAC
This sequence comes from Ranitomeya imitator, assembly GCF_032444005.1. Classification (NCBI taxonomy): domain Eukaryota; kingdom Metazoa; phylum Chordata; class Amphibia; order Anura; family Dendrobatidae; genus Ranitomeya; species Ranitomeya imitator. Next base: position 1,204,298,505 of record NC_091282.1, on the reverse strand, counting down.
ATGGAGGACTGTGCGGCCCTCCAAAGAAATGCCACCCCACACCATTACTGACCCACTTCCAAACCGAGACATGCTGAATGATGAATACAAAAGGAAAGACGAAAAAGCCAGCTCACCGATTAGTAGAAGAAGCTCGGAACTCCATCCTGATGAGACGTAGCGGAATTTCACAAGAAAGAAAAATTGGTTCCAGCTTCTAATGATAAGATATGAAACTTTAATCCGACATGGTTAAAATCAGAATTGCTCCTGGGACAACACCATAACACTTGTGAGGCAAGCGACGCGTTTCAACCGACACAGCGGTCTTTGTCACAGCTGATCTACTTAGATCAGCTGTGACAAAGACCGCTGTGTCGGTCGAAACGGGAAGAGAAGGCTTTTCTGCTATCTAGCGCTGAATTAAATATAAATATATATATATATATATATATAGATATGTGTCTCACTGACACATATATATATATATACATATATATATTTATATACAGTATATATATAGACTGTATATATGTTTTTAAGAATATTTGAGCCGATGGATCCATGATATGTCCATTTTGCAAGCCTGCGAGAAAAAAATCGCCGTATGGAAGCCATACGGATGCCTGTTATGATAGGCAATTCAGTAACACAATGTACATAGCGATCAGAGCACATACAGTGATCTGACAATAACCCAAAATAATAGAACGAGCTCTGAGACGTGGAAACTCTGTAGCCCGCAATTCCTGATCCTCTCCAAACACAACTAGAGGCAGCTGTGGATTGCGCCTAATGCTCCCTATGCAACTCGGCACAGCCTGAGAAACTAACTAGCCTGAAGATAGAAAAATAATCCTACCTTGCCTCAGAGAAATACCCCAAAGGAAAAGGCAGCCCCCCACATATAATGACTGTGAGTAAGATGAAAAGACAAACGTAGGGATGAAATAGATTCAGCAAAGTGAGGCCCGATATTCTAGACAGAACGAGGATAGGAAAGATAACTTTGCGGTCTACACAAAACCCTAAAGAAAACCACGCAAAGGGGGCAAAAAGACCCTCCGTACCGAACTAACGGCACGGAGGTACACCCTTTGTGTCCCAGAGCTTCCAGCAAAACAAATAGACAAGCTGGACAGAAAAAATAGCAACAAATAGCAAAGAAGCACTTAGCTATGCAGAGCAGCAGGCCACAGGAATGATCCAGAGAAACACAAGTCCAACACTGGAACATTGAACACCTGTGTCCTGAACCACCCAAATGTCTAGGGGAAAAAAAAGACAAATCACAGTGCATAATCTGCATGACGTCGTCGCCATTGGGACCACAGGAGTGAACTCTGCCACAGAATTCACAACAGATGCCATACGGATGACACATGGATAAATTTGTGCGTAAAAATCGCATCCTCGCATTGAATACGGAACAGTGTTTTGGGACAATTACTGCGTATTACGGCCGTAAAAAACAGACCGTATTTTCGTACGCCTAGTGTGACACCGGCCTCACACGCTACGGTCAATATTGACTGTTCCATCTGTGGCGTTAAATGGACAGAATCAAATCAATGTTGAACTTAGCAGCAAATTTGGGACTGTTATCCTTGCCAACAGTCCCAAATTTACCAACAATGCCACAAACTAGTGCAAACTCTGCCTAAAAGTGAGCACATTTTATTAGGAGAGTTCCTGGGCTGGGACTTAAATGTCTCGATTTTTGCTATTTGAATGTTGGCTTTTATTCTGTATGTTGTAGTTGATACCCATTACTAATATTTCAGGCTCAGGAGTCGTATACACACAATTAGACCTCATCGAAATATCCATGTTTTCCTTTTTTTTGCGCAAGAGAATAAAATTACTGATTTTCATCAGTTTACTTGATGTAGAGATGAGAAAAACCAATGGAGTTGAGTTCTTGAACTTTACAAAAATGCATATTCACCAGAATACAGATTTTTTTTTTTTGCAATTTACTCTCAAATTCAGCTGCAGCCACCATTTTGCTAAACCGTAGAGGGCCACGCAAAGGGTTAAAAAAAAAGAAGAATCACCTCACCGCCCATCTTTCCCGAAGCCCAACGTCCGGTCTTCGGCGCTTCTACTTTTCCCTTTCCCTATTCTCTTCACAATCTTCACTCCAGGCCAAGTCTTCTCCATGGCCAAAGCTTTGGAGGTCACTATGTGCAGTGCTGTCAAGGTGAACAACGTGAAATCATGAATTGCGATGTTATGTCTAGCTGGATCTAATTTTCAGCCATTTTTGGCCCATGTGTCTGTTTCACCACCAATGTGACATCTGTTTTTGTTGTATGCAACAAAAAAATTCCAAGCTTCTCCTACCCATTAAATGGACAGTGTATAATAGTATTATTATCCCAAAATTGGGACACTTAAGCCCTGCCCCCATGCCTGCCTGGAAACACCCCCAACAAAAAGCTCAAGAACCCACCCCAAAATGCAGGTCATTTTAAGGAAGTACACTACAGTGGTGAGGCATAGGAAGGCGTTAAACTGTGTTTAGATGCCAGCCGGTGACATCTGTGCTCTTTTCCTCAGTTTATACAGCTAAGCTATGTGTTAATTATTGTTTTTATAATTAATATTAACATCTAAATTGAGTATATTCCCCCCTGAGTGATAGATTATATGTTAGTTTTGCAGCTGTAATGCATACTTGTGGATTCAGGCCCCCGTTGCTATAGTAACCAAGGATGTGCATTTATTTTTTGATTAGATGTGATTTACATGGTTGTGACGGATGCACGCCTCTACTTATTTGTCAGTTTACTTTGTTTCTGTATATTGGACATTAAACTCAATTTATAATTCAGTAAAATAGACCCATGATGCACAGAGGTTGAGGAATAGAGAAGAGCAAATCTACCAAAATTCGGCAGATTTACTCAAATTTGGCAAGGAAATTTTATCTGCATTAAATTTAGTTGATGAGAATAAAATTGGCATTTAAATACATTTTTAAACTCTGAGCCTTTTTCAGAGTTAAAAACAAAATTATATAGTACTCACCACTCACCTGCCCTCATGCCACTAACCCTCATCTCCCTCTGGCTTTCCTCACTCTTTGGGGTTCTTCAACACTTCTGGCACTGACTAGGCCACAAAATGTCATTGCAGTGCCCCAGAGATCTGGTTGTTGCAGTATGACACTCTGCCACTAAGGGGAGTGATGGTACGTCGGATGGCACTGAAGGAATTCCTTTGACCAGGTATCACCAGCACACATTACACTCCACACTCCGGCCACTAGGGGGAGCAAAAGGCTTTATTTATTGGGCCCCTCCTCACACTGGTAAAACTAGGGGTTGGATAGAAAGTTAGTCAGAAGCTGACTGGGTTGGATTCAGGCAACATCCCGTGGCAGGGGGTGTTGCAGGGAGAAGACACAGGGGGGTCCCTGTCAGGCGTGGGAACCTGGCAGGCACCTAGCGACCAGAACAGAACGTTACGGAACCACGCCTGCACACCACGCGGCGGTATCCTAAGAAAGAGACACGAAGCGAAGGATATTGTGTGACAGTGAGAAACAAGATCAAGCACAAAGGAGAGCCAGTAGGAGTCGTGCCGTGAGACCGAGGCAACATCCTACTGAGGCGCGTAGCCGGTGGCCAGAACACCGAGGGAGTAACTGACTCTACGCCTTACTTCACCTAAACACCTACGAAGACATAGGGGGCAACAGTGGGAGAGGAGCGTCTCTAGGGTCCCGGAAGACCTCCAGGCCTTCCCGTCATACGGGTGCGTCCTAGCCATAACATACCTGGGGGACATTGAACTAGAAACATCTGGAGCATATTAGAAAGAACGAACGAGAACAGAAGTTGTGAGGACTATTCCGAATGCTCAGCAGGGTAGCACTACAACACACAAGCGCTATTGGTAGGCAACGATTTCCACCTGCAAAGGGAATTCTGGAAGTGCCCATCGGACCGGCCGGTCTCAGATAGCCCTGTTAAGCGTGCTCTGGATTGCGGATCCTGAAGTCTTCAGTAAAGAGGTAAAGAGACTGCAACCTTGTGTCCTCGTTATTGACTGCACCTCACACCATCACCATCCACCTTATTGGGAAGCCCTGGGGACATACTTCACCTGTGGGAAGGTATACTATCCAGCTGCCATTCCATCACCCCAGCGGACCCCACAGCAGCATCGGTCACCCTGACCGAACACCACAGGTGGCGTCACGAATCCCTGACAGACTGTACCACCTTTATTGGACGCCCCTTAGCAGGGTCACGGACCGGGTATAGCCACCATGACAGCTTCAGAACCGAACCAGAGAGGCCCGGTACCGAGAACGCGTGGCCATGTCTCTGGGGGCGCTCCATCATCACATTGTGATGTTAAGTACACATTATGAGCCCTAGTCAGCTCTAAAGGCACCATAGAGCCCCGATGAGTGACCGAAGATGAAGTTAGCTGTGTGGCAAGTCTTGGACTGACCCACCTGAAAGCAGGTGAATCCTCCGGTGGGCCTCCTTTCTTCAGAAGTGTCACATCAGTGGCTAATACTAGATCAGCATGTAATAGGTAGAATACGCTAACCAATCCGCAAGCACAGGAGGCCTCTGCTTTCAGGGAGGTTGGGAAAAATGGTGATGTCCAATCCATGCTTCTCCCCCCCTGCTGGGCAATGCAGAGGAGTAAAGGCAGGAGGAGAAATTGACCAATCAAGAGAGAAGGACCGAGCCTACTCAGTGCTGCAGAAGGAGAAAAAAGAATCATATCATGGTAGAGTTGGAAGGGACCTCCTGGGTCATCTGGTCCAACCCCCTTCTCAAAGCAGGATTCACTAAATCATCTCAGACAGATGTCTGTCCAGCTTCTGTTTGAAGACTTCCATGGAAGGAGAACTCACCACCTCTCGTGGCCGCCTGTTCCACTCATTGATCACCCTCACTGTCAAAAAGTTTTTTCTAATATCTAATCTGTGTCTCCTCCCATTCAGTTTCATCCCATTGCTTCTAGTCTTTCCTTGTGTAAATGAGAATAAAGATGATCCTTCTACAATGTGACAGCCCTTGAGATATTTGTAGACAGCTATTAAGTCTCTCAGTCTTCTTTTTTGCAAGCTAAACATTCCCAAATCCTGTAACTGTTCCTCATAGGACATGGTTGCAGACCGGTCACCATTCTGGTTGCTCTTCTCTGAACTTGCCCAGTTTGTTGATGTCTTCTTTAAAATGTGGTGCCCAAAACTGGACACAGTATTCCAGATAAGGTCTGACCAAAGAGGAGTAGAGGGCAATAATGACTTCACGTGACCTAGACTGTAAGCTTCTGTTAATACATCCCAAAATTGTATTTGCCCTTTTTGCTGCTGCATCACACTGTTGACTCATGTTCAGTTTATGATCTATTAGTATACCCAAGTCTTTTTCACATGTGCTGTTGCTTAGTCCTATTCCTCCCATTCTGTATATGCTTTTTTTCATTTTTATTGCCCAGATGTAGTACTTTGTATTTTTTCCTTGTTAAAAACCATTCTGTTAGTTACTGCTCCAGTTTATTTATATCTTTTTGAATCCTCTCTATCTCTTCTCTAGTATTAGCTATCCCTCCTAGCTTTGTATCATCAGCAAATTTAATCAGTGTACCCTCAATTCCTTCATCTAAATCATTGATAAGGATGTTGAACAATACAGAGCACAGGCAAGAAGAAAATTGCAGGAGACAAGAAGGAAAGGAATAGAGGAGACAGGTAAGAAACATGATGGGAAGAGAATGGGATGAGCAGTGTGTAGCTAGCAGTGGTAAGTGAGCCAGGAACCAGCAGCAGGACCTTCTCATAACTCACAGCACAGGAACAGGTGAGTGCCATATCATTATGTTCTGTGCCCATTATCCTTCACCCCAGGCAAACAAGGACTCGGTGTTAGGTGTTTTCCATTTTTTGGAATTTCCCTAATTTTCTCAATATATTAAAAAACAATACAAAAAAGAATAATTAACTCCCATACAAGTGCCGATCCTCAGCTCCAAAATATATTTTCCCCTGCAGTCTGTGGATATTGTTTATATCACAATTTTCCTACTCTCATAGAACCGTGAATGTCTGCTCTAACTCAACTGTGAACGTCTGATCTAAGGGGCCCATGAACGTCCATTCTGATGGAACAGTGAATGTTTGCTTTGAGGGAACCATGAACTATCATTCTGAGTGAACTGTAAACTCCAGCTCTGATGTAGCCATGAATGTCCACTCTGATGGAACCATGAACGTCCATGGTTATGGAATTGTGAACGTCCACGCTGACGGAGCTGTGAATGTCTGCTCTTAAAGAACTGTGAACGTCCACTCTGTTGGAACTGTGAACATCCCCTATGATGGAATCATGAGCATTCACTCCCACTACACTTTGAATGTCCACTCTGACTGTTCTGTGAATGTCTGCTCTGATGGACATGCAAATTACCTCTTCAGAGAGGAAGAGGACTTGAACTCTATAGGGCCACCTGTAGGAAGTAGCGATCCTACAAGTCACTATTGACCCTTTAACGAATCATGCAATATGACTTAGGATAAAAGCCAAATCAGAATCTCATTTTGCAGACACGGTGTTTCGGGCTTTTGGCCCTCGTCAGTGCAAAGTATGAGAACTGATTTGGCTAGGTGAGAGGCTCTGGACTGGGGTGAGCATTGCACAGCAAATAATCCTCCTTATCTTGACAAGCCAGAGCTGGTATGTCACTCTCCACAAGCAGAAACCTTATCCCTTAGTGCTCTGATGAAATCGTGAACTTCCGTCCACTCTGACTGATCTGTAAATGTCTGCTCTGATAAAATTGTGAATGTCCATCCACTCTGACTGATCCGTGAATGTCTGCTCTGATTGAGCTGTGAACATTTTCTCTGACTGGTCCATGAATGTCCACTCTGACTGAGCCATTAACGTCAGCTCTGATGACATTGTGAACGCCTACTCTGACTAAATTGTGACTGTCCGCTCTGATGAAGTCATGAGCATCCGTCTACTCTGACTGAACCATGAACGCCTACTCTGACTGAACTGTGAACATACACTTGGATGGAACCATGAACATCCGTCCACCCTGACCGATCGATGAACATCGGCTCTGGTGGAACTGTGAACATCCGCTCTCACTGAACTGTGAATGTCCGCTCTGATAGATCTGTGAACGTTCACTCTGACTGATCCGTGAATGTCCGCTCTGATTGAACCATGAACGCCTACTCTGAACTGTGAACATCCGCTATGATGGAACCATGAATGACAGCTCTGATTAAATCGTGAACACCTACTCTGACTGAATTGTGACCGTCCGCTCTGATGAAACCATAAGCATCCGTCCACTCTGACTGAACCATGAACGTCCATCCACTCTGACTGATCGTGAATGTCCACTCTGACTGAACCATGAACGTCAGCTTTGATGAAATCATGAGCATCTTTCTACTCTGACTGAACTGTGAACATACACTTGGATGGAACCATGAACATCCGTCCACCCTGACTGATCGATGAACATCAGCTCTGGTGGAACTGTGAACATCCGCTCTCACTGAATTGTGAATGTCCGCTCTGATAGATCTGTGAACGTTCACTCTGACTGAACCATGAACGCCTACTCTGAACTGTGAACATCCGCTCTGATGGAACCATGAATGACAGCTCTGATGAAATTGTGAACGCCTACTCTGATTGAATTGTAACTCTCTGCTCTGATGAAGTCATGAGCATCCATCTACTCTGACTGAACCATGAACGTCCGTCCACTCTGACTGAACCTTGAACGGCTACTCTGATTGAACTGTGAACATCCACTCGGATGGAACCATGACTGTCTGTCCACCCTGACTGATCGATGGACATCAGCTCTGGTGGAACTGTGAACATCCGATCTCACTGAACTGTGAACGTCCACTCTGACTGATCCATGAATGCCTCCTCTGACTGAACAATAAACGTCTACTCTGACTGAACTGTGAACATTTGCTCTGATGGAACCATGAATGGCAGCTTTGATGAAATCATGAACGCCTACTCTGACTGAATTGTGACAGTCCGTTCTAATGAAACCATGAGCCTCCACCTACTCTGACTGAACCATGAACATCCGTCCACTCTGACTGATCATGAATGTCCACTCTGACTGAACCATGAATGCCTACTCTGACAGAACTGTGAACATCTGCTCCGAAGGAACCATGAACTTCCGTCTACCCTGACTGATCCATGGAACTCAGCTCTGATAGAACTGTGAACATCTGCTCCACTGAACTGTGAATGACCGCTCTGATGGAGCTGCGAACGTCCACAGTGACTGAGTGTGAATGTCCATTCTGTATGATCTCTGAACGTCCAATGTGTATGACACTAGGGACAGGTGAGAGCAGTGGAGTCGTGCGTATTGTTGGTTATTTTTCCTTCCTATTTCTAAAATGAATCTGATTTATGTGAGCACAACGAAAAGAAAAGAAAAATTCTGGCAAATCTGAATTTTTGGTAAAATTCTAAAAGAATTTTAATGACTTGGAATAGATTTTTTTTCAATTACTAGACACAAGTGCAGTGTGCTACGGCATCCACCAGGTGTGAATGGCCCACCAAGGAGCCTTTGCAGAACTGGTGTGTTTATGCACTAGTCTGCAGATTTCAACATTTTTGGGATTCAGTTAGCATGAATCTAGAAGCCAGCCCTCAATTTGTTGGATTTTTGAAGTGCCAGGAAGGTGTTAAAATAATTTTTTTTTTAATTTCTCTTTCTCACTTGTGCTAGGTTTGGCCCACAAGTGACTACTGTCTCCATCTCCACTGCAGCCCTCCGGTGCACCGCGTAGGTGTTTGGTTCTTCCTGTGCTGAGCTCTCGGGAGGCAAAGTATGTCATTTACCGTACATCAATAAAAGGCATTGCGTCCCTATGAGACTACATGGGTCTCGGCGCTGAAGAAGCCAAAGACCTGCACAGTGAATTGGGGTGAGGTGGGAGTGGTGGCAGAAGGAGTCAGGTGAGGGACTAGCACTGGTGGTGAGTATAAAAATTCATCATTTATGGAGGTTTTCAAGTCACTTTTCTTTTTTCTCTTGACTTTTTTTTACCTCACATTCTTGGTTACCTGTGGAGCGCCCTACCAGGGCAGTGGGGCACTCGGTACCCGGTCCGGTCTTAAAGGGGATGTCACGGTGGCTGCGGCCCGGTCTCTGGCCCTGGGTGTCCAATTAAAAGGGAACGGTTTTTAAAGGGAATTGTGATAAAGTCTATTGGTCGTGACGCCACCTGTGGTTCTCGGTCAGTAGGGACCGACGCTGCTTAAAGGGGTCCTCTGGGGTGATGGTAAGGTGGCTGGATGGTGACACTTTCCACAGGTGAAGTGGGGTCCCCAGGGCTCCCAAGGTATGTGGCAAGGATGTTGTATGCCGATGAATAAGTGGAGGACACAAGTTGTAAGGTTTTTACCTGGTTTTCTGATGGTAGTAGTGCATCTCAGTCCAGAGTACCAGGTGTAGGGTAGCTGTGGTCCGGCCGGCTTGGAGGCAATAGAAGCTCCCTTTCCCAGTTGAGGTCCGTGAGCCTTTGCTCCGTGCGCTGTTGTATAAGGTCCCTGCTGCCTGAAGCCTACTGTAAAAGTCCTCTTTCCTCTGTCCTAGAACAGGTACCTGCATGACGGGCAGCTTGAGCCGTTTTATACGGACTCTATCATGCCCTGGGCTCTTCAAGTGCTGCTGCATCTCAGGTGTGGTGTGGGCGAATCACATAAAGATCTTAGCCCTCTGGTTCTGCTAAGTGTCCTAGAGTCCCACTAAAGCCTCGGGTTCCCGGTGCCCGGTTATTGCGCTCTGGCTCTGAGGGTGCCCTGTCACAGTTCCCCTCTGAGCCCTTTTTCACTCCTGGGCTCCTTTCCTTTGTAGCTCCTCCACATACAACCCTTCAGGTTATCTCTCTTTCCAGAGGCTGCAGCTCCCACGTGGCTGCCAGACCTCTCTGTCTGTTCCAGACTTCCTTCCTCTATCTCTCCCTCCACTGTCTCTCTCAGATTGGCTAGCTCCTCCTCCAGACCAGGACATATATCCATATGTGAGGGAAGCTCCCCTGAATCCGGGTCCTGAGCTCCCCCTCCTGGCCTGGATTCAGAATGTGTTGTTTGTGGGTGCCTTACGGTGAAGGAAATTCCCATTGCCTCCAAGCATGATAACTCCCTCCCCAAAAGGAAGGCAACCTCACTGCAACAACCGGTTACCTGGGGTGTTGCACATGTAATTCATGAATTTTGCTCAAAAAAGTATTTGATAAAATGTCAAAAAATTTGCACCCCCAAAAATTATTCAGGAGTACAGAAAGTCACTCCAAGGTAAGATTGATGCACATTGGAGCGAAAATTTAGCAATTTTTTTAAAAAAACGACCTTGATGAATCAGCTAGAAACATCTGGAAAACCTAAACACCGCAAACGCAAAGAAAGGAAAATACGTAAATGAGAAACAGGTGAAAAACTCAAAAAAAAAAGCAGACAAGAAAATACATAAATATAATAATGTAATGGGTTCCAAGTGTTTTTCTTCCCCATAGGGTAACGTTTCTACTCACAGAGGCTGACATGCCAAGGTGAGGAGACTTTAAAGCTACAACGCTCCTCTGGGAAACATGCAAATTGTCTCTTCAGAGAGGAAGAGGACTAGAACTCTATCGCCACATATTAGAAGGATATCAACCCTCTAACGAGCCTCACCACATGACGTAGGATAACAGACAAAACCAAAATCTCAACTTGCAGACACTGTTTCTGGGTGCTGGCCCCTCATCGGTGCAACGTGTGAGAACTGGTTTGGCTTCTCGAAAGAACATCATCCTGCTTCTGCACGAAAAATCATAATATGGCTATGGTCACATGTTCAGTATTTGGTCAGTATTTTACATCAGTATCTGTAACCCAAAACCAGGAGTGGGTGATAAACACAGAAGTGGTGCATATGTTTCTATTATACTTTTCCTCTGATTGTTCCACTCCTTGTTTTGGCTACAAATACTGATGTAAAATACTGACCAAATACTGACTCGGTGATAATACCAGATATGGCCACCAGGTGGCAGCAAAGACCAGTAAAAATAGTAAAACAAAATGGTAAAAAAATTATACATTTTGCTGCCTCTCTAATAATATATTTTTGTATTACTGTTACTATCTTTATTATTATTATTATTATAATACATGGAACATTTATAATTATGTGTAGAATTGTGGTGTTTTCAGTTTATAAATAAGATACTAATAGAACACTTCCATGGGGTCCCATTCACCGACCAGCTTAAAAAAATATCAATATATCTATTTTACGACTGTGCTGTTCTATTATTATTATTCTTTAACAAAGTGATATTATTATATACTGTATGTGATATTTTTTATTATTATTACTATTTATTAGTTATTGCCGAAAATCATTACTAATATTATTATATACAGTATATTATATTAATAAATTATACGTTACATTTCACTCACTGCAACTGTGAAACTCCATATGAGAAAAAAATTAATTTACGTTTTATTTTAAAAATGGATTCTCATATTTTGGATTACACATTACACACAGTGTTACATTTATAGCTTCATTATACATAAACCTGGTATTTGTAACATATGTATGATAAATATTATTTTTTTTTATTATTTTTACAATATTCATTTTTTTTTTTTTTTTTTTTTGCTGCACAAGGTTTTTTCTACCTGGTATTTGTAACATAAGTATGATAAATATTATTTTTTTATTATTTTTACAATATTCATTATTATTATTATTTTTATTTTTTTTGCTGCACAAGGTTTTTTCTACCTGGTATTTGTAACATAAGTATGATAAATATTATTTTTTTATTATTTTTACAATATTCATTATTATTTTTTATTTTTATTTTTTTTGCTGCACAAGGTTTTTTCTACCTGGTATTTGTAACATAAGTATGATAAATATTATTTTTTTTATTATTTTTACAATATTCATTATTATTTTTTTTTTTTTTTTTTTGCTGCACAAGGTTTTTTCTACCTGGTATTTGTAACGAATGTATGATAAATATTATTTTTTTATTATTTTTACAATATTCATTATTTTATTTTAATTTTTTGCTGCTTGTGATATCATTATGTAGAAGGTTTTTTCTATTTTTTTCTATTAAAACCCACACAAAAAAAAGCTGAAAATGAGCGCTCTATTTATATGTATAATATATACTTATATTTATACTTGACTTTTTTTTATAACCCTATTAAGCAACACATCGATGTGAGACTCCATATGAGAGAAAAATTAATTTCTGGTTTAATGGAAAACGGATTCTCGAAGGATTTCAGATTTTAGATTACACGTAGTGTTATGTTTATAGCTGCATTACACATAAGCCTGGCATATAAAATGGCGTGTAATGTAACAGTTGTCTTTATGAGACGTTCGTACGCATTAATGTGCCAGGAAAGCCTTGGGTTCACTTTATCTGTTCTATGTGATAATTCGCTATTAACCAGCTAAATATTAACATAAACAGATTTGCTATTTGTCTGTGGAACTTTGGCGCCATCTGCTGTCTACACTGCAAACTACAGTTGAGAAACTATAGCAAGTTAAAATTACGCATATCGTGCGCACAATTATTAGGAAATCTGTATTTTTGATGATTAATTTAATTACTGAACAACTCCAGAGTTCTCGCTCAATCCTTAAGGTTAATAAACCCGAAACCTTAATATTTAGGAATAAAAGTTAGGTTTTTTGTCTTTCTTAGGAGAATATCTGTGTGTGCAGAATTATCAGGTAACAACATGAAAAAAGTACATTTTTCATCTGTTAAAGTGGGAATAATAATCAAACAGATCAAAATAACATTTAAAAAAATATATCAACGCCCAAAATAGTAATTTAGCGCCCCTTCACTTCTGTAACAGTCATAAGTAGAGATGATTAAACCTTTCAAGGTTAGGTTTGGTTCAGTTCGGATCGGCAAATGGTTCTGCGAACATGCCCGAACTCCATTGACTTCAATGGGAGGCAAAATCTAACGCATATACAACTCCTTCAAGAGGAGCAAAGAGCTAACAAAACAGATAAAATTAGGGGCAGAAACCAGGAAAAGTGGCATCAACAGACCCATCAATTGTGCTATAAATAAAAAAAATTAAAAAAAATGAAGTGGGATTCCGTCATATTTTTTGATAACCAGCCTTGCTAAAGCAGACAGCTGCGAGCTGGTATTCTCAAGCTGGTAAGGGATATTCTCAGGCTGGTAATAGATATTGACCCCGCAGCCTAAAAATTGCAGCCCCCATCTGTCCTGAAAAGGCGCATCTTTTAGATGCACCAATTCTGGCGCTTTGCCTGGATCTTCCTGTTTGCCCTGTAGCAATGGCAAGTGGGATTGAGATATGTGGGGTTGATGTCACCTTTGTATTGTCCGGTAACATCAAGCCCACAGCTTAGTAATGGAGAGGCGTCTATAAGACATCTCACCATTACTAATCCTATAGTTTTATTACAAATAAAGACACAGCCAGAATAAAGTCTTTTAATTGAAAGAATGACACAGACTCCTTTATTGAAACTAAATTAAGCCATACTCACGTCATCGCCCAGTCCACTGAAGCCATGGTCTCCTGTAATAAAAAAACAACAAAACAACAACAATATCCCTCAGCTATCCGTCATTCTGTCCCATGCCGTAATCCATGTCTGGAGATAAGCAGATTTTCAACCAGGATGGTGCCAAGATGCGACCGTCCAGGCTGAAAACCACTGAGCAATGAGCTGCTGCAAGCGCAACATCAGTGACTAGCTGTCACGTCATCGATGTTTCCGCTGGTCACTGAGGCTGCGTTTCCAGCCGGGCTGATCTGCGGTGACCTCAGTGAGATCGCCGCGCTAGCACAGCAAGAAAAAGTCTAATAAATGCGCCTCTTCAAGGGTGGCTGTTGGCTGCTATATTTAGGCTGAGGGGGTAATATCCATGCTCCCTTACCAGCCAGAGAATACCAGCCCCCAGCTGTCTGCTTTGGTTTGGCTGGTTGTAAAAATGGGAAGGAACTTATGCCTTATTTATTTAAATCATTAAAAATTATGGCATGGGAACCCCTCTATTCTTTATAACCAGTCTTGTGAAGCTGACAGCTGAGGGTCGGTGGTGGAACGCTGGTATCAATAGGGCTCCTTGACGTTTGTGAACCCCAATGTAAAATCTCTGTCAGGGTTCCCAACTATCACAGGTCTTAGAATTATTAACAAATATTGGTCTTTTCATATGGCTACTCTTAGACTCCAGGTCCTGGGTGTGCCTGCAACTTCAGCACCCACCATAGTTAAATCCCTAATTATTTATTCACGCAAACATAGAATGTTAGAGTTGGAAGGGACCGCCATGGTCAGTGTCCAACCCCCTGCTCAAAGCAGGACTCACTAAACCAGACAGATGTCTGTCCAGCCTCTGTTTGAAGACTTCCATTGAAGGAGAACTCACCACCTTTCGAGGCCGCCTGTTCCACTCATTGATCACCCTCACTGTCAAAAAGATTTTTCTACTATCTAATCTGTGTCTTCTCCCTTTCAGTTTCATCCCATTGCTTCTCGTGTTTCCATGTGCAAACGAGATTCATTGCAATATTTATATATGATTAATGGATACGCAGGATAGGTGATAAATTGGTCAGCGGGGGTCCAACCATTGTGACCCCCAGAATGGGGATTTTTATCCCCGACAGGGAAATCGTATCCCAGTTGCAAAATCTGGAGTTAGGACAGATGGCCAACCACCGAGCCATTCATTCTCTATGGGACTTCCGAGTACAGAACTTGGTAGCTCCATAGGGAATGAATGGAATGGTGGTTGAGCATGAACATTGCGCTACATTTTATTGGGGATAAATGAATCCCAATCTTCTAATCAGTCCATGTCTGAGCAGTCGGACGTTCACCGTTCAGCAAGATATCATCTGTCTCATGCTTCCCGACCATCCTGGATGCAGAGACATAATTCCAAACTGGAGGAGATGTCCCACTATATTGGAAGTCAGGGATATGTTCAAACTTCAATATTGCAGCATAGAGAACTATCTCCCTTCCTCACCTGGCCGTTCTACATTATTCATTTTCTTGAAGTTTTGTCTTCTCCAGGATTTGAACTTCTTGCATGGCAGGCAGCTGCTTTAGGTAGTAGAATGTTCTCAGGCTACATCTCTTCTAAATGATGTTCTTCTTTATAGGCACATTGTATTGGTACAGAGAGATACTATAAAGTCATGGCCGAAACTTTTGGAACCCTTGAAATTGCTCCAGAAAATGAAATATTTCTCCCAGAAAATTGTTGCGATTACATATGTTTTGTTCTACACGTTTATTTCCTGTGAGTGTATTGGAAGAGCACAAAACATAAACAGAGAAAAGGAAAATTGGACATAATTTCACCCAAAATAAGCCTGACAAAATTGTTGGCACTTTTCCAAAATGGTGGGTAAACAACTTTGTTTCAAGCATGTGATGCTCGTTCAAGCTCACCTGTGGCAAGTAACAGGTATGGACAATATGAAAATCCCACCTGAAATCCAATAAAAATGGGAGAAGGTGACTCAGTCTTTGTATTGTGTGTCTGTGTGTGTGCATGGGGAACAGAAATAGGAGAAGAGAACTGTCCGAGGACTTGAGAACCAAAATTGTTCAAATATGTTAACAATCTCAAGGTTACAAGTTTTCTGGCAGAAATGCTTCATTTTCTGGAATAATTTCAAGGGTTCCAACACTTTCGGCCATGACTTTATAGTATCTCTCTGTACCAATACAATGTGCCATGACTGTATATATAGGGAAATAAAAAAAATTAAAGTGCCCCAAGAAAGTAAGAAAAAAAGAAAAAAATACATTTATGACATATTAAAGAAATGACATATTAAAGAGATTGTCCAGGATTGGGATAAAAGTGACTGCAGACTGTTGAATTGCAATATCGTGAAATAATCGCACTGTCACGATTCCCAAGTATTGCCGATGAGAGTGGGTGGTCACCGGCCAACTAGAGGAATTCAGCTTTTCTCCATAAAAGTGAATTTTGAATCCATTTTTCCATAGAGTAGTCATTTACCACTTTCTAACATTTTCCACAGGTGGCCAGGAAGAAAGAAATGGTAAATGGGCGTGGCTTTAGGGTTTGGTTAAGGGCGTGGCCTATAATTTTATACAAATTTAAGGCTGCAGTACACATCATAACCACTGGGTGGCAGCTCTACAAGACAGAGTCTGTTTGCTTCATCCTATACTTATTTATGAAATCATTTATGCAAAGTGGATATCCCTTTAAATTATTCAAGCAAGAATGTTCTACAGAAGTGAAATTTTATTATTGGTTACGGTTTTGATAAATTTTACACAACTTTCTTGGCAATAAGGAAATCTTTTAAGTGTTTGATTTGCCAGATGCCCACAGTTGTGAGAATGACGATTTGTGCGATTGCCCACCACAAGACATTCCCGTTCATGTCTTCACTCTTCCGTCTGTAGTATTCCTCACGGTTCTGTGGCAAAAAAGAGAAAAAGGCTGATATGATATGTTATATGTTATGGTAATATTTAGTTATTCATGTAAGAAATTGATTGCTTCGCCTACCAGGTCGTAAAAGAATCAGCTTAAAATGTAAAATTACTTTACTGGGGTTTTCCTTATTTCCTCTTCATGTGCTTTTCTATCCTTGTTTGTGTCTTACCTTCTCCCCACTCCACTGAGACTGTATCTGCTGTTTCCCCTCTCCACAGTGTGTAGATCTGGATACACTTTCCCCTCCGCCCATTATCTGTGATCTCTAACAGTGAGAGCAGGAGGAGAGCAGAGAGAGCCACCAGAACCAGGAGCAGAAGCTCTGACAGATTTGTAACATTTTTGAAGATCACTCGGGGTCTATATCTTAAAAATAAAATAAAAGCTTACCGATGGTGTGTCCTGTGTGTGAAGGTCTAACAATTATAAAGGATGGGTCCTCAGAATCATATTCTCTGGTGGACCCAAACAATCTCAGTCTGACAATGTGTACATTATATCAAAACCAGCTGATGACTGATTTCTGGATACAAGTCATAGTTCCAATGTGAGAAAAATCTAAAGGCTATGGACACCTTGGACATGGACAAAATTATGTTTACATATGTTAGCCCTTACAGTTAGTTAATAAAGTTCCTCTAAGTTTCAGTCTGCAATCTTCATGCCTTCATTCATTTTCAAGCCCTCCGATATGCAGTTTGCAGCCTGATCCAAGTTTCTGATCCTTACTTGTGAGATTTTCTGTCTCAGTAATACAGGCTGTATGTAAGTGCTGTGTGTATCCACGGCGTTTCTGTCCTTACTTGATTTCGAATGTGCTTTTCCCCTTTCTCTATAGCCTGTTATCTCTCATTTCCATAAGACTTTAGATACTTTCTTCCCTCTCTCTCGCAGATCTGTGTATATCCCTTTCCCTCTGTTATCTCTACAACTGAGAGAAGGGAGTGGGAGCAGAAAGAGCCGTCAGAACTAGGAGCAGGAGCTCTAAATGATTTGTGTTGGTTTTGAAAAAGTGCTCAGCTATGTAGAGGACTTACAGACATCTACAGCAGCAAATCTGAATAAAAACTATTTAGCAAGTTGTTTAATTCTACAGTAAGGTATCAAATGAACAATAAAAAAATGTCTGCAAAGTTGAACACAGTCTTTAATTGACCTTCTCTAAATCTGTGTGCACAAATAAGGCAGTACCGCTCACCCTTTGATATTCTTGGTCCTTCGTAATATGATCAACTTCTCCTCGAAGATGCTCAAGGCTGTACGACACTTCCTTCACTTTGTCCTTTGGATCAACACTTGCATAATCCAAGGGATGCTCCCCAACCTGAACGTCCAGGTGTACCCTCTGAGGAAAAAAAGATTAGCACTTAATTAATGAATTAATTAAATTAATGAATGTTTAAAATTTAATTTTGCCAGATTCGCTGTAGTTTCCCGGTAAATTTGATCCACATTAAAAGTACTCCGGAGCCTGAAAATGCCCGGAAAGACCTGTATGACACCATTCTCTTTTCCTCACAAACTAATCTTCTTCACCGCAGGCTGTGTTCACACTTTACAGTAGCGTTGCGGGGTTTTTTTTTCACGTGATGATGGTAGAATGACCAGTGTTTTTGTTGTAATTTTAGAAGAAAAAAAGTGCAATGCAGCCGCAACATGTGAATGTAGCCTTACATAATTTTATCTCTATGGCTAAGCCACGAGCTGTTATGTCCTCTCACTATCCAGATTCACCGTAATACAGCTGCTGCATTTCTTACCTCTGCTTTTATACTGGCTACAGCAATTCCTGCTGATTGGCTGTGCTACATCATGTGCTGTGATACCTGCAAGGCAATATGGGAAAACTTTTCCAAAGTAATCGATCCTTCTCTGGCTGATGCAATCTTGTGCAATGTGTTATGTCCCCATTATCTCATAGAATGTAAGTCCGCAAGGACAGGGTCCTCTCCCCTCTGTACCAGGCCGTCATTGTAAATTTGTTTACTGTAAACGATATTTATAACCCTGTATGTAACCCCTTTCTCATGTACAGAACCATGGAATTAATGGTGCTATATAAATAAATAAATAATAATTATTATTATTATATAGTGGAAACTATTTTAGGCCATTTGCACTAAGTGAATCCCAAATTGTTCGAATTCACCTGGTTCAGCAAATTCCTAAAAATTCAACACAATTCAATTCACCTTGAGCCGATTTACAGTACTTATCTCTATTCATCACCTTCGGTAATATTCACCATGAACGCTTGCCAGTTCTTGAATGTGACTTGTACTATCGAAAATCTCCTTGAAAATTGGTCATAACACTATTGTCAATAGATTCAAAGGAGCCATAGAGAGAAATTAGTGTGATGGAGGAAGTGTGTCTTCATTGACTATTTTGAAGGGTTTCTCCTAATAACATTACCCAATTGAACATGATATAGACTATCTTTTCTTAAACTACTTATTTTTTTCAGCAAATCAGAATAAAATAGGCCTTTCATGATTTGCTGGTGTCATTTTGGTCTAACCTCCACCCATGGGCGGACATACCGCCTGTTCAACCTGTAAAACCGCACAGGGGCCCAGAGCGGGAGGGGGCCCCCGACAGGCATACAAAGCAATGAATGTGAATGACAGCCGAACAGGAGAAGCAGGGGGGCCCGCTCTGCTGCACGCATGTGATATGACAGTTAAACGGGCCCCCCTCCTCACCTGCTAGCATATATTATGCTGCTGTCCAGCCGGCTGTCACTGCTGTGGTCTGCGGTGAGGTGACGGGTAGCAGACGCTGGACAAGGAAGGGAGGAGGGAGGAGGAGGGAGGGCCTCTCAGTCACAGTGAGTCACTGAAGCTTGCTCACAGGGGTGGGATTCAGCCGGTTCTCCCCGGTTCGATGGAACCACTTGTTAAAAAAGCAGCCGGTTCCCTGAACCGGGGAGATTCAGAGCCGCGATCCAGTACCACACCTCCCAACCTCCCTGTATCCCGCTAGAGAGTCCCGATTTGAGAGTGCCCCGTGGTCCAGCACTGCAGAGCTGCATCCCTCCACCCGCAGAGAGACGCACATCACATGTATGGCTGCCGCTGCTCTGTGCGCACAGGACCTGTGATGAGGTCACAGGAGGGGAGGAGTCAGGAGTCACATGATCAGGGGCCTCTGTGTATTGCAGGACTCTGCTGTGCTGTCATGGTGCTAGACAGTAAGCTTATGTGTGGGGTCAGGAGTTGTTTACAGTGTGGATGTAGCAGAGCCGTGTGTGTGTACGAGGTGTACAGAGCAGAGCTGTGTGTGTATGAGGTGTACAGAGCGGAGCCGTGTGTGTGTACGAGGTGTATAGAGCAGAGCCATGTGTGTATGAGGTGTACAGAGCAGAGCCGTGTGTGTATGAGGTGTACGGAGCGAAGCCATGTGTGTATGAGGTGTACAGAGCGGAGCCGTGTGTGTATGAGGTGTACAGAGCGGAGCCGTGTGTGTGTGTGTATGAGGTGTACAGAGCGGAGCCGTGTGTGTGTATTAGGTGTACGGAGCAGAGCCGTGTGTGTGTATGAGGTGTACGGAGCGGAGCCATGTGTGTGTATGAGGTGTACGGAGCGGAGCCGTGTGTGTATGAGGTGTACGAAGCGGAGTTATGTGCATGAGGTGTACAGAGCGGAGCCGTGTGTGTATGAGGTGTACAGAGCGGAGCCGTGTGTGTATGAGGTGTATGGAGCGGAACCGTGTGTATATGAGGTGTACGGAGCGGAGCCGTGTGTGTATGAGGTGTACGGAGCGAAGCCGTGTATGCAAGGTGTACGGAGCGGAGCCGCAGTGTTAGGAGTAACTATGTGTGGCCATTATACTGTACACAGCATGTAGCATCATATGTGGCCATTATACAGCATTGAGCATCATGTGGGGCCTTTATACAGTATGGAGCATCATATGGGGCCATTATACAGTATGGAGCATCATGTGTGGTCATTTTACAGTACTAGATGGTGGCCCGATTCTAACGCATCGGGTATTCTAGAATATGCATGTCCACGTAGTATATTGCCCACCAACGTAGTATATTGCCCAGTCACGTAGTATATTGCCCAGTCACGTAGTATATTGCCCAGCCACGTAGTATATTGCCCAGCCACGTAGTATATTGCCCAGTCACATAGTATATTGCCCAGCCACGTAGTATATTGCTCAGTGACGTAGTATATTGCCCAGTCACGTAGTATATTGGCCAGTTACATAGTATATTGCCCAGCCACATAGTATATTGCCCAGCCACGTAGTATATTGCCCAGTCACGTAGTATATTTCCCAGCCACGTAGTATATTGCTCAGTGACGTAGTATATTGCCCAGCCACGTAGTATATTGGCCAGTTACGTAGTATATTGCCCAGCCACGTAGTATATTGCCCAGCCACGTAGTATATTGCCCAGCTACGTAGTATATTGCCCAGTCACGTAGTATATTTCCCAGCCACGTAGTATATTGCTCAGTGACGTAGTATATTGCCCAGCCACGTATTATATTGGCCAGTTACGTAGTATATTGCCCAGCCACATAGTATATTGCCCAGTCACGTAGTATATTGCCCAGTCACGTAGTATATTGCCCAGTCACGTAGTATATTGCCCAGTCACGTAGTATATTGCCCAGTCACGTAGTATATTGCCCAGTCACGTAATATATTGCCCAGTCACGTAGTATATTGCCCAGTCACGTAGTATATTGCCCAGTCACGTAGTATATTGCCCAGTCACATAGTATATTGCCCAGCCACGTAGTATATTGGCCAGTTACGTAGTATATTGCCCAGCCACGTAGTATATTGCCCAGTCACGTAGTATATTGCCCAGCCACGTAGTATATTGCCCAGTCACGTAGTATATTGCCCAGCCACGTAGTATATTGCCCAGTCACGTAGTATATTGCCCAGTCACGTAGTATATTGCCCAGTCACGTAGTATATTGCCCAGTCACGTAGTATATTGCCCAGTCACATAGTATATTGCCCAGCCACGTAGTATATTGGCCAGTTACGTAGTATGTTGCCCAGCCACGTAGTATATTGCCCAGTCACGTAGTATATTGCCCAGTCACGTAGTATATTGCCCAGTCACGTAGTATATTGCCCAGTCACGTAGTATATTGCCCAGTCACGTAGTATATTGCCCAGCCACGTAGTATATTGGCCAGTTACGTAGTATATTGCCCAGCCACGTAGTATATTGCCCAGTCACGTAGTATATTGCCCAGTTACGTAGTATATTGCCCAGTCACGTAGTATATTGCCCAGTCACGTAGTATATTGCCCAGTCACGTAGTATATTGCCCAGTCACGTAGTATATTGCCCAGTCACGTAGTATATTGCCCAGTCACGTAGTATATTGCCCAGTCACGTAGTATATTGCCCAGTCACGTAGTATATTGCCCAGTCACGTAGTATATTGCCCAGTTACGTAGTATATTGCCCAGTCACGTAGTATATTGCCCAGTCACGTAGTATATTGCCCAGTCACGTAGTATATTGCCCAGTCACGTAGTATATTGCCCAGTCACGTAGTATATTGCCCAGTCACGTAGTATATTGCCCAGTCACGTAGTATATTGCCCAGTCACGTAGTATATTGCCCAGTCACGTAGTATATTGCCCAGTTACGTAGTATATTGCCCAGTCACGTAGTATATTGCCCAGTCACGTAGTATATTGCCCAGTCACGTAGTATATTGCCCAGTCACGTAGTATATTGCCCAGTCACGTAGTATATTGCCCAGTGATGTAGTACACAGCACAGAGCCACGTAGTATATTGCCAAGTACGTATGTCACAGGTTAAAAAAAATAAAATAAACATATACTTACCCTCCGAGGGCCCCTTGTAGTCATGTCGCCTGTGTGCGGTGCACTTGGCAGCTTCCGGTCCCAGGGTTGGTAGCACAGGACCCATGATGACGTCGCGGTCACATGACCATGATGTCATGGCAGGTCCTTGTCGCATACCATCTTTGCCACCGGAACCTGCCGCTTGCATGGAGCAGTTACCGGATCGTCGAGAGGAGCGGGAAAGGTGGCGAAAGGTGAGTATATAAGGATTTATTATTTTTTTTAACATTAGATCCTTTTACTATTGACGCTGCATTGGCAGCATCAATAGTAAAAAGTTGGGGACACACAGGGTTAATAGCAGCGGTAACGGAGTGAGTTACCCGCAGCATAACGCGGTCCGTTACCGCTGGCATTAACCCTGTGTGAGCGGTGACTGCGGGGAGTATGGAGCGGGCGCCGGGCACTGACTGCAGGGGAGTAGGGAGGGACTAATCGGACTGTGGCCGTCACTGATTAGTCGCGGCAGCCATGACAGGCAGCTGGCGAGACCAATCAGCGACTGAATATCCGTGACAGAAAGAAGGACAGACAGACAGATGGAAGTGACCCTTAGGCAATTATATAGTAGATGGAGCACTGTGTGGCCATATTTTTTGTTTATAATTATTGTTTAGGAAACACTGTGATCAGCAGCGCTAAATAGCTGTGGTTGGGATGTGGATATGGGTGTGACTAGTTGTGAAATGGGTGTGGTCAGAGGCGTGGCTTAACATTTGCTATGAGCGCAGCAAATTTTATCCCTCTTTCCCCTCTTCAAAAGTTGGGAGGTATGGTTTAACTGCGCCCCTACTTGTATATGTTTGAGGAAAAGGTGTGTGTAAATGGGTGTGGCTTAAAAAATGGGTGTGGTTCTCCTACACACAAACACAAAACCTCTTGTTAAAAATTTTAATCCCACCCCTGCTTGCTCTGCTTGTGACTCACTGTTGCTGTGCACGGGCAGTAGTTCGTGCACTCTTCCCAGAGCCTCAGTGATCCGCGGGACTGGGTCTTTACATTACACATGAAAATGGGGGGAGTGAAGGGAGGAATTAATTAATCATAACAAAGCAAAATCTGTGTAATAAATACAATAAATAATCCTATAAATAATCCCAATACAGCAAAAAGGACTAATAAAACGTAACTTTTAATACTCAAAAAGTAACCTAAAAAAAAACACAAATCACCCAAGTGAAAAATAAACCATAACAGGGGCTATGTCTCTACCATATAACGTGATGGTCCATAGAGACTAGCGAGCCCTCTGTTGTTATTGCAGTCGAGTTCTGTTTTATCCTATAGAGGGCTCACTAGTCTCTATGGACCATCACGTTATATGGTAGAGACATAGCCCCTGTTATGGTTTATTTTTCACTTGGGTGATTTGTGTTTTTTTTTTTTTTAGGTTACTTTTTGAGTATTAAAAGTTACGTTTTATTAGTCCTTTTTGCTGTATTAGGAATTAATTAATCACTGGTCTAGGTAGGGGAAGGGCCGGCCCCCCTGGAATAAATGTATTAAAATGATCGATGCACTATATAGGGGGTCGATGGAGATGGAGATCTACAGAGTGTGATAGAGATCTGCACAGTGACATTTGTGCATGGTTACCTCTCAGCCAATCACACACTGCCTTACAAGCACATCTGTGATTGGCTGACAGGATAATCTGCAAGTGTCTTCTGTGCAGATATGACATCAATTGCATGCCTGCTTTGTGTTATATTCAGTTGTTAAATATGGAACTTAAATTTATTATGTAGAGTTGATAGTTGTGTTCTAAACTGATAAATATTACAACCTATATCTACTATATAAGGGTCACTTCCGTCACTTCCGTCTGTTCTTCTGTCTGTCTGTCACGGATATTCATTGGTCGCGGCCTCTGTCTGTCATGGAAATCCAAGTCGCTGATTGGTCACGGCAAAACAGCCACGACCAATCAGCGATGGGCACAGTCCGGATAAAAATGGCCGCTCCTTACTCCCCGCAGTCAGTGCCCGGCGCCCGCATACTCCCCTCCGGTCACCGCTAACACAGGGTTAATGCCAGCGGTAACGGACCGCGTAATGCCGCGGGTAACGCACTCCGTAACCGCTGCTATTAACCCTGTGTGTCCCCAACTTTTTACTATTGACGCTGTCTATGCGGCATCAATAGTAAAAAAATGTAATGTTAAAAATAATAAAAAAACAAAAAACCTGCTATACTCACCCTCCGTAGTCACCGCGTGCGCCTGCCGCCATCTTCCATTCCCGGCGATGCATTGCGAAATTACCCAGAGACCGCTAAGTCATCTGGGTAATTTCGCAATGCATCCTGGGAACGGAAGATAGCGGCGGCAGCCGCGCGCATATCGCCGGAGCTTCGCTGGATCCCAGGGGTGAGTATATAACTATTTTTTATTTTAATTATTTTTTTAACAGGGATATGGTGCCCACACTGCTGTATACTACATGGGCTGTGTTAGATACTACGTGGGCAGTGTTATATACTACATAGGCAGTGTTATATACTACGTGGGCAGTGTTATATACTACATAGGCAGTGTTATATACTATGTGGGCAGTGTTATATACTACATAGGCAGTGTTATATACTATGTGGGCTGTGTTATATACTACATAGGCAGTGTTATATACTATGTGGGCTGTGTTATATACTACGTGGGCAGTGTTATATACTACGTGGCTGTGCTATATACTACGTGGGCTATGTTCTATACTGCGTGCTATATACTACGTGGCCACTGTAATATACTGCGTGGGCAGTCTTATATACTACTTGGCTGCTATATACTGCGTGGGCAGTGTTATATACTATGTGGCTGCTATACACTGCGTGGTCTGGGCTATATATTACATGACTGTGTTATATACTGCATGGCCACTGTTATATATTGCGTGGCCTGTATTAACGCATCGGCTATTCTACAATATGTATGTATATAGCAGCCACATAGTATATAGCACAGGCCACGTAGTATTTGTCTGCTTTATACTACATGGCTCCTATATACTATGTGGCTGCTATATACATACATAAATACATATTCTAGAATACCCAATGCGTTAGAATAGGGCCACCATCTAGTGTTTACATAACTTTGTTGTGCTATGAAGGGGGGGGGGGGTAAGATTTCTTGCACAGTCTGCAGTCTGTGTCCACCCCTGCCTCCACCAATACTTTCTTCATGACCAATAGTAGGTCCTGACAGGGTATTCCCTTATGGAATATCCATATGATATGCCATATATGTCTGATAGATGCTGTACCCATCTCTGGAGCCCACACCTGTCTCCAGAATGAGAGTCCCACAAGCCCTTTGCCGGAATGGTAAGGTGGATGGCTGGCGTTGGCTATGCTCACAAAAAGCTGAAAATAGGCAGGTTATGGTTATAGTCTATGATATATGGATTTTAATTATATTTCTTTTTATCAATCAATGTTTAATGCAAATATAATTAGCTTATTTTGTTAAAGAAAAATGCCCTGCATGCACTTGTCAGATGCGCCTACCCTACTATATCTCATTGAACCTGGCCTTAATTTTCAGAATTTCCGCACTCACCGAAAAACAAGTAAGGGGGTTTACAACTGTTCTTCCTAAAATCTCATATTAGGGCTCATTCACTCTTTATCTTTTCCCATACAAGTGTTATGCATGTTTTTCATGGATAGCACTCATACCAATAGCAGTGATTGGGCCCATTTACTTATCCTTAATTTTTTGGGAACTAGGTGATCAGCTCAAAATTTTGGATGCATGTCTGATTTTGATGATCCGAGTGTCGGATCTGAATCAGCAAAGCAAGTCTATGGATCTGTGATGGTGATGAAGGTAGAGAAATGGTTTTGGATTTTTTGTCTCTCATTGATTCTCATTCGAGAAATCCTGATGAAACTTTGACCAACCTCTGCTGCTAATAACTGACAGTGACCAACCTCTGATGCTAAAAACTGACAGTGACCAACCTCTGATGCTAGAAACTGACAGTGACCAACCTCTGATGCTAGAAACTGACAGTGACCAACCTCTGATGCTAAAAAATGACAGTGACCAACCTCTGATGCTAGAAACTGACAGTGACCAACCTCTGATGCTAGAAACTGACAGTGACCAACCTCTGATGCTAGAAACTGACAGTGGCCAACCTCTGATGCTAAAAAATGACAGTGACCAACCTCTGATGCTAGAAACTGACAGTGACCAACCTCTGATGCTAGAAACTGACAGTGATCAACCTCTGATGTAACTCTGATACAAAAAAAACACTGATGAAACTTGGATTGATTTCTCTCATATGAGAAAATCCCTGACATGTAAATGAGGCCATATGAAAATCAAGTGGACTTTGTGATAGAGGGAAAGTAAGAGGTGGGTTGGTTGAGTGTGACTTTGCAAAATAATTTTTGTATTAAGAAGAATCATGGAATTGAGACTGAGAGAATACGAGAAGCTCAGCAGTGCCATAGACAATGAACAAAGCAGAGATCAAGCACACGTCCTCTCCATTCATGACTTCTAGGCTCTCGAGCTGTGCTCTCAAGATTGTTGTGGACCCATCTGTAGGACCCTCAAAAATGAATAAGTTATCACAAATCTTATTGATAGGGAATAGCTTATGATTTTGGAAATAACCCCTTTAGAACACTACCTTAGTATTGTCTTTATATGTGGTAGAGATGCCTCTGGCACAGGGGCGGATATATCACTGGTGCAACCTGTGAAGCAGCATAGGGGCCCAATAGGTACAGAAGCCACTTTTTCCACCAAAACAGGCGGAATTGTGCATTATGATGAGTTATTGGAATGTAAAGGACCTATATATTGTTCACCCCATGACAAAGGACAAAGCTCCGAAAAGCGCGTTGGGGTGTGTGCTGCAATTGTTCAGGGGACCATCATTTCACTATCACTAGGTAATGCCTATTGCTGCTTTCCACACACCATTTACCCTTTTCAGGGCCGGCCTTATGGGCAGGCAGACCAGGCAGCTGCCTAGGGCCCCCGCTCCTTCAGGGGCCCCCAGCCAGTGGCGTGCCGCTAATAGCTGCCCCTAGCATTGCACTTTCAACTTATCAGCATCAGCCCTATCTTGGATCTCCTCATACCTTACTAACCACACATTTAGCGCTTCCTACTCACATACTACCTCTTCATCTTGCCTCCTTTCTGTTGGTGTCCCTCAAGGCTCTGTCCTAGGACCCTTGCTCTTCTCAATCTATACACTCGACCTGGGACAACTCATAAAGTCCTATGGCTTCGAGTACCATCTACATGCTGATGACACTCAGATCTACCTCTCTGGCCCAGATGTCACCTCTCTGCTCTTCAGAATCCCAGAGTGTCTATCAGCCATATCCTCCTTCTTCTCCTCTAGCTTCCTCAAGCTCAATGTGGACAAGTCTGAACTCATCATCTTTCCTCCATCTCGGATATCTTCCCTACCTGATCTATCTATCAAAATAAATGAAATCACACTTTCCGCTGGACCTGGACTCTGCCCTGTCCTTCAAACCACACATCCAAGCTCTCGATCTCGGTTGCTGACGGACACATCCTCAAGGTACAGAAATATTTAGACTGGGCGGCATTATCTTTCGCGCTCTCCAGCTTACTCACACCCACTTCCACGCCTTTCTTCTTCTCTTGCGCTCTTTGTGGCGCTATAATGGCGGCAGTTTTGGCGGGAACCTTGCCTTGCGGCAGGGAGCAATACACAGTCTTTGCAATAAATCACAGTCCAACACGTTTCAATCACAGTTCCAAGGCACACATGACCTGCTTCTCAGGCTTAAGTAGGATCCTGTTCGTGACGCCAAGTTGGATCGCCCCCAGACACAGGGCCACGAGTTCTCGGTACCGGGCCTCTCTGGTTCGGTTCTGAGGCTGTCACGGTGGCTAGACCCGGTCCGCGACCCTGCTAAGGGGCGTCCAATAAAGGTGGAGCAGTCTGTCAGGGGTTCGTGACGCCACCTGTGGTGTTCGGTCAGGGTGACCGACGCTGCTGTGGGGTCCGCTGGGGTGATGGAATGGCAGCTGGATGGTATACCTTCCCACAGGTGAAGTATGTCCCCAGGGCTTCCCAGTAAGGTGGATGGTGATGGTGTGAGGTGCAGTCAATGACGAGGACACAAGGTTGCAGTCTCTTTACCTCTTTACTGAAGACTTCAGGATCCTCAATCCAGAGCACGTTTAACAGGGCTATCTGAGACCGGCCGGTCCGATGGGCACTTCCAGAGTTTCCTTCGCAGATCGAAATCGTTGCCTACCACTAGTGCCTGTTTGTGTTGTAGTCCTACCCTGCTGAGCATTCAGAATAGTCCTCACAACTGCTGTTCTCGTTTGTTGTTCTCTACAGCTCTCTCTCTCTTTAGTTCCAGATGTTGCTAGTTTCTCGTCCCCCAGATATATTATGGCTAGGACGCACCCGTATGACGGGAAGGCCTAGAGGTCTTCCGGGACCCTAGAGACGCCCCTCTCCCACTGTTGCCCCCTATGTCTTCGTAGGAAATTTAAGGTAGACAGCCAACCTATAATTAACTGTCCTGCGGAGTTTGAAGTAAGGCCTAGAGTCAGTTACTCCCGCGGTGTTCCGGCCACCGGCTACGCGCCTCAGTAGGATGTTGCCTCGGTCTCACGGCACGACTCCTACTGGCTCTCCTTTGTGCTTGATCTCGTTTACACTGTTCCACAATATCCTTCCCTTCATGTCTCTTTCTTAGGATACCGCCGCAAGGTAGTGCAGGCGCGGTTCCGTTACGTTCTGTTCTGTTCGCTAGGCACCTGCCAGGTTCCCACGCCTGACAGGGACCCCCCTGTGTCTTCTCCCTGCAACACCCCCTGCCATGGGATGTTGCCTGAATCCAACCCAGTCAGCTTCTGACTAACTTCCTCCCCAACCCCTAGTTTTACCAGTGTGAGGAGTGGCCCAATAAATAAAGCCTTTTTCTCCCCCTAGTGGCCGGAGTGTGAAGTGTAATGTGTTCTGGTGATACCTGGTCAGGAGAATTCCTTCAGTGCCATCAGACGCACCATCACTCCCCTTAGCGGCAGAGTGTCATACTGCAACGACCAGATCTCTGGGGCGCTGCATGATAGTCTACGCAAAGGTCACATCCGTTCCTCTGTCTCATCTGTGGCCACGGGGTTTTTTTTGTCAAGAAAAAAGATGGTGGTTTACGCCCATGCCTCGATTTCCGGGAAATAAATAAAATTACGGTGAGAAATACCTACCCTCTCCCACTCATTCCTGATCTCTATAACCAATTGTCTGGGGCTAAGTGGTTTTCCAAGCTCGATCTTAGGGGAGCATATAACCTTATCCGCATTCAGGAAGGGGATGAGTGGAAAACAGCATTTCTCACCTCCGAGGGCCTGTTTGAAAATTTGGTCATGCCCTTTGGTCTCACAACGCGCCCGCGGTGTTTCAGAACTTCATGAATGATGTGTTTTCTGATTTTATCGGGCGCTTTATGGTTGTATACCTGGATGATATCCTTGTTTTCTCGCCTGACAAGGAATCTCACATTGGTCATTTACGTGCTGTTCTTCACAGGTTACGGGGTAATTCTTTGTTTGCCTAAACCAGAGAAATGTTTGTTTTGTGTCCAGGAGCTTTCTTTTCTGGGGATCATCCTTTCTGCAAATGGGTTTCGGATGGATCCCGGAAAGGTAAAGGCCATTGTTGATTGGGTGCAACCCAGAGACCTCAAGGGGTTGCAACGGTTTCTGGGTTTCGCCAATTATTACCGAAAATTCATCAAAGGGTTTTCTCAGGTAGTCAAGCCACTCACCGATCTCACTTGCAAAGGGGCTGATCTCAAAGTTTGGTCATCCTTGGCAGTTGAAGCATTTATTACATAAAAAAAATGTTTTATGTCTGCTCCTGCATTAGTTCAGCCCGATCCATCTAAACCATTCATTGTAGAGGTGGACGCATCAGAGGTGGGAGCATGGGCGGTGTTGTCTCAGGGACCCGTTACTTTGACCAACTTGAGACCATGTGCCTTTTTCTCCCGTAAGTTTTCTTCTGCGAGGAACTATGATGTTGGGAACCGGGAGTTATTGGCCATAAAATTGGCTTTTGAGGAATGGAGGCATTTTTTGGAGAGGGCGGTTCATCGGATCACGGTGATTAATGACCACAAAAATTTGTCTTATATTGAAACCGCCAAACGGTTAACTCCTAGACAGGCTAGGTGGTCGCTATTTTTCTCTCGTTTTCATTTTTCAATCACTTTTCGGCCTGGTTCCAAGAATGTCAAGGCTGATGCCTTATCTCGCAGTTTTGATCCGATATCACCCCCCGAACCTCCTTCCTCCATTCTTTAGCATGGGGTGGTTGTTGCGGGGGGATCCTCCGAATTGGAGCTGGAGATTCGAAAGGCTCAGTCTCTTGCTCCTCCCTCTTTGCCTGACAATAAACTTTTTGTCCCAGTTCAGTACCGATTGAGGATTCTCCGGGAGTTCCACGATTCTGCTCTTAGTGGTCACCCGGGGATCTCTGCCACCCGGAAAGATATTGCTAGGCTGTTTTGGTGGCCCTCCATGAATTCTGATATTATTGAGTTTGTGCCTGCTTGTGATACCTGTGCCCGTGGTAAGAGCTCCCATAACCGGCCGGCCGGGGAATTGGTGCCATTGCCAATTCCAGATAGACCTTGGACTCATTTGTCCATGGATTTTATCACTGATCTCCCTCCTTCCAATGGCAAAACTGTAATCTGGGTAGTGGTTGACAGATTCAGTAAGCAAGCGCATTTTGTACCTCTGGCAGGATTGCCTAATGCTGAGACACTATCTAGATTGTTTGTTGAGCACGTTGTACGGCTGCATGGTGTGCCTTTGAGTGTGGTTTCTGATAGAGGAGTACAATTTGTGTCCAAATTTTGGAGGGCATTTTGTAAAAGATTGGGTATTTGTTTGACCTTCTCCTCTGTTTACCATCCTGAGGCCAATGGGCAGACGGAGAGGACCAATCAGTCACTTGAACAGATTTTGAGGTGTCTTGCTACATCTCAGCAGGATGATTGTGTTCTTCATTGCCCGTGGCTGAATTTGCATTTAATAATCGGATTAACCAGTCCACGGGCATCTCTCCATTCTTCTGTAGCTACAGTTTTCATCCCCATTTTGGTGAATTTTCTAGGCTGGATTCAGGATGTCCAGGGGCTGATACGGCAGTGCAACGGTTGGGGGAGGTGTGGAGGGAGGTCCAGAAGAACGTTGGGAAGACTCAGGGCAAACATAAACTTTTTTGCTGATAATTGACGGTCTGTAGGACCGATATTCCTGGTAGGAGATAAAGTGTGGTTGTCTACCAAGAACATTCGTCTCAAGGTTCCTTCGGCTAAGCTTGGTCCCAGGTTTATTGGTCCTTACGAGATCATTGAGGTGGTCAATCCAGTTGCCTTTCGTTTACACCTTCCTCAGTCG
Source organism: Ranitomeya imitator (assembly GCF_032444005.1). Taxonomy (NCBI): domain Eukaryota; kingdom Metazoa; phylum Chordata; class Amphibia; order Anura; family Dendrobatidae; genus Ranitomeya; species Ranitomeya imitator. The sequence goes on along the minus strand of NC_091282.1, from coordinate 1,204,266,685 downwards.
CTTCGGATCCCCAATGTGTTCCATAAATCCCTTCTTAAGTCCTTTGCACAATCTTCCGCTGGGCCTCCATCCCTTCCGCCTCCTGTCTCTGTGGATGGTCAGACCGAGTTTGAAGTAGAACGGATCGTGGATTCTCGCATGGTCCGTAGTTCTCTTCAGTATTTGGTCCATTGGAGGGGTTATGGTCCTGAGGATCGATCTTGGGTCCCGGCGCGATCTGTCCATGCTGATCGATTGGTCCGGGCATTTCATGCACGTTATCCTGGGAAACCTGGGGGTCCGGTGGCCCCCCCTTGAGAGGAGGGTACTGTCATGATTCGTTCCGGAGTTTAGTCTTGTCTGCTTTTTCTCTGGGTGGATCATGTCAAGGGTTAACTTTGATCTGCCTCATTCTGGGCTCGGGTTTGCTATTTAGCTCCCAGGTATCCTGAGGGTGGTGTCAGCTATAGCTCTGTCTTTGGCGTGTGAACTTGACTCTGGAAGCCCTTGGTTTGTCCTACTGAACCCTGACTTGTCCTGTGTCTGTTATCTCCCCCTGCCTGCTCTTTCCCAGTGTCTCTTTGTTTGTCTGTATATCTGATTGACTCCCTGGTTATGATCTTGGCTTGGCTCTTTGACTCAGTTTCAGTTTTTCCGTATAGTACCGTATTTTGCCCGTCCTGGTTTACTGATCCCTAGCTATGTCCTGACTATCCATTCTGTCTAAATCCGTTTGTACTGTTGTGCTCAGACTTGGTTTTCCTGACCTCGCTCTCGCCACTAGGTGGCGTCTGTTCAGTTGCTCTGTGTGTGCAGTCTGGCTTCACTACCAGGCTCCCCCTGGTGGAGGTTGCACTGTACTGCACTGCAGCTGCATGACACTAACACTCTCGCACCCCTTCAGTCCGTTCTTAACTCTGCTGCCCGACTAATTAATCTCTCTCCTCGCTACACTCGTGCTTCCCCTCTTTGCAAATCCCTTCACTGGCTCCCAATTTCCCAGCGTATCCAGTTTAAACTACTAACACTGACCTACAAAGCCATTCATAACCTTTCTCCTCCGTACATTTCCGAACTAATCTCTCAATATCTTCCCTCACGTGATCTCCGGTCCTCCCAAGACCTCCTCCTCTCCTCCGCGCTTATTCGCTCCTCACCCAATCGCCTCCAAGACTTCTCCCGAATATCCCCCATCCTCTGGAATTCTGTGCCCCAACACGTCCGGTTACCCACCACATCCTCCACATTTGGATCCTTCAAAAGAAACTTAAAAAAACCCATCTCTTCAAAGAACCTTACAGCCTTACAGACCACACGGCCACCTCAACACCATCGGAGCTTCTGCAACCCTCGACCTACTGTCCCCTTCCCCATAATCCTGTAGAATGTAAGCCCGCAAGGGCAGGGTCCTCGCCCCTCTATATCAGTCTGTAATTGTTAGTCTGTTTACTATAAGTGATATTTGTATTTTGATATAACCCCTTCTCATGTACAGCACCATGGAACTAATGGTGCTATGTAAATAAATAATAATAATAATAATCAGCATCATAGACACCAATACAGTTGAAAGCAGTGATGCAGGGGAGAGCGTCGGCTTCAGGCTGACTTTTGGGTGTAGATATAGCAGCAAAATGGAAAAATCCAGCATCCATAGGAAATGAAGTAAGATTGTTTTAACCCCTTCATGACCTATGACATTATTATTATTATTTATTTTTATAGCACCATTAATTCCATGGTGCTGTACATGAGAAAGGGGTTACATATATGTACGTCATAGGTTGTGTCCCTGCACTCCGTTCAGGCTCCAGTGCTAAGCTTGTATGTTTTCCAGTACATGACAGGTGATTTCATCAGCTGACATGTGCACGTAACAGCAATGGGTGGAATCGCGATCCACCTGCGGCTGTTAAAATGATAAATGTCAATCTCCAACAGTGGCATTTAACATGATCGCGCCTGAAGAGCGTCACTAAACCCACGCATCGACGCCCGTGTTACATGACCGTGGGGTGCCAATGGGTTGGCATGACAACCAAGGGTCTGCAGGAGACCCCTGTGGTTGTCATTGCAGATATGCTATGAACGCAACCATGAGGCCGGTGCTCGTAGTAGATGATCATTTTAGCTATACATAGCAGGGCTGAAGTCCCGCTGTGTGTAGCACAGGCGATTAGATGATCGCAGCTTCTAGTCTCTCATGGAGAAAATTGAAGCAAGTAAAAAGTAAAAAAAAATACCCTACTTTTTGCTTCATTCAAAATCAAACAATTAAAAAAATTTTAAAAAACACATATTTGGTATTGCCGCTTTCACAATCGCCCGATCTATCAAAATATAAAAAGAATTAATCTGATTGGTAAACAGTATAACGAGAAAAAAAATGAAAACACCAGAATTGCGTTTTTTTGGTCTCCGCAACATTGCAATAAAATACAATAACTTTCAATCAAAAGATCGTATCTACCCCAAAATGGTATCAATAAAAACATCAGCTCAGCGCACAAACATAAGCCCTTACCCAGCCTCAGATCCAGAAAATTTGAGACGCTATGGGTCTCTGATAATTTTTTTTTTTGCAAACTTTGCATTTTTTCCACTACTTAAATTAAAAAGAACCTTTACATGTTTGGTATCTATGAACTTGTAATGACCTGGAGAATCATAATAACAGGTCAGTTGTAGCATTTAGTGAACACGGTAAGCAATACACCCAGAAAACAATTGTGGAATTGCACTTTTTTTTTGCAATTTCATCACACTTTGAATTTTTTTTTCCCGTACACTATATGGTAAAACCAATTGTGTTGTTCAAAAGTAAAAAATGGAAACACAAAAATGGAAAATCGCAATGTCGTGAAGGGGTTTTACCTCAGTTCCTGTAGGTGCTGGAATTTTCCATATTGCTGCTACTTCGGTATTAGTGCCCCATCTTTGCACCCCCTATGATTACGCCTCTGAGCATATGGATAATTAATGCAGACAAGCCATGGAACTCACAGCCATCACGATGCACAAAAAAATACATCAGTCTGCTCCATCCCTGGAAATACTCGAGTCTTTAACGTTAAAAAAAACATGAAGGCATCACCGGATTTCCAGCACATGCCATTCTAACGATCCGTACAGGCATCTGATGTAGATGTTTTTGGGTTGACATTGATCAGTGTAATGAGGAGAGAGACACTGACTACCCTCCACTACACCCTCACTGACGCTGAGGACTATCCTCCCGCCCGGGCTGCTAATCTCCACATCAGTGAAGCAGAATAATTTGGCAGATAGTTTTCCGATTTTTGAAGCATCTTACAGAATCACTTCAATTTTACATTTCTGAAGCGTGATCACATCCACTTTAGCGCAGTCTCTCCGACAAACTCCTGGGAAAATGGAGTGTGAAATTGTCTAACTCCTAAGTGGATTGTTTGCCTGACTCTTTGAGTTTCAGTAAAATCTCAGTCTAAATATTTTATGTTCGTTCAGAGAACGATTAGACAAATTTTCTGAATTATTTCTTTCAATACGTCCTTACTTGATAATGGATGGTTAACAGCTGTTGCAGATTTCGCTTCGTTTAATCATTTCTAAAATGCAAATCTTAAACAGTGATGAAACGTTAACGAGGGCCGGATACACAGCGGAAGTATGAAAACTGGGGATTCAGCTAATAGTCAGTTGATCAGGAGACGTTTGTGAGGCGTTTCAGCCATATTCCTCATTTCATTTCTGACTGTGCAGCTAATAGTCATTTACTAAATAAAGGGACATGATCTACCAAAAAAATCCATTTATATATGGCGATCTCGACGGCCATTTTCCTGAAGCCGAGTTCACATCTCGGCTGCAGGAAAATGGCCGCTGCGATCTCCATCTGCGCACGCGTGGCATCCCGCGGCCATTTTCCTGAAGCCCCGGGAAGCCGAGAAGAACCATCTGCGCACGCGCGGCCTCACAAAGATGGCCGCGCCCACCGATAAACGGCTGAATAGCGCAGATCGCGCTATTTTCCTTGAAGCTGCGCAGTGGATTCGCCACTTGGACATGCGCACACCACTACGCCACCAACGGAGATCTGGGGGAGAAACAGCGCTGTCACCACGCCCATATGACCTGACCAGCGTGAGTGACAGCCGAAAATGGCGACTTTACAAAGGTATTTCAGCAGCATAGGTGGGGAATAAAGGCTCCAAAATACACTAATGTAAAGCACAGCTCTGCCCCTATTTAACGCTATTTTTAGCTCTTCTTGAAAAAACGTGGTAACAGGTTCCCTTTAAGGTTTCGATGGTGACAGTAGACAAACAAACCCTGTGTAGTCTGATTCTTTGGTCATTCTATGTTCTGTCCCCTTCTTCTTGCTAATGTAAATGTATGAGGAGAGATGGATGGGGTGATCATTGTTGGATTAGTCCTTTAGAAGGTTTTTGTTTTAGTCTGTAACCATAAGGGTACATAGGTTTAAATGAGAGCTGTAGACAGGAAAAACAGAAGGAGGGGAGGGGGAATGTGGAAGGAGACAGTATGGACAGGATGGGGAATATGTGAGGAGACAGAATGGTTATGCGGAAATATATGAGGAGACAATATGAGAGGAATGGTAATGTGTGAAGAGACCATATAGGGGAATGTGTGAGGAGAAGTATGGGAAGGGGGCAATGTGTGAGGAGATAATATGTGAGAAAACAGTATGGGCAGCAAGGTGGAATGTTTGAAGAGACAGTATGGTGGGGAGGGGCATTGTGTGTAGAGATGGTATGGAGCAGGAGAAGTATGGGCAGGGGGGAAATGTGTGAGGAGACAGTATGGCAGGGATGGGCAACGTTTTGGAGAGACAATATTGGGGAATGTGTGAGGAGAAGCATAGAAAGGGTGAGTGTCTGATTAGACATGCTATGTCCCAATGTCTTATTAGACATGCTATCGCGCCATATCCCTGCTACTGTTTGCTTCAAAACTCCTTGAGCAGCATGTCCATGCTCAACTTTCCTCCCACCTCTCATCTAACTCTCTCCTTGACAATCTCCAATCTGGTTTCCACCCCCACCTCTCCACAGAAACTGCCCTGACCAAAATTTCAAATGACTTACTCATAGCCAAAGCCAACAGACAGTTCTCCATCCTCGTCCTTCTTGACCTGTCCTCTGCAGTTGACCACTGCCTACTGCTACAGATTCTTTCTTCCATTGGCATCAAAGACCTTGCCCTGTCCTGGATTGCCTCATACCTTTCCGACCGCGCATTTAGCATTTCCCACTCCCACACTACGTCCTCATCCCGCCCTCTCTCTGTTGGTGTCGCCCAAAGCTCTGTCCTGGGGCCCCTACTTTATTCAATCTATACCCTTGACCTAGGACAACTCATAAAGTCATATGGCTTCCAGTGCCACCTGTATGCGGATGACACTCAGATCTACCTCTCTGGCCCAGATATCACCTCCCTGCTGTCCAGAATCCCGGAGTGTCTATCAGCCATATCCTCCTTCTTCACCTCTCACTTCCTAAAACTCAATGTAGACAAAACCAAACTCATTTCCTCCATCTCGCATATCTCCCCTACCCGATCTATCTATTATGGTAAATGACATCACACTCTCTCCCGCACCTGTAATCTGCTGTCTCGGAGTAACTCTCGACTCTGCCCTGTCCTTCAATCCACAAGTCCAAACTCTTGCCACCTCCTGTCGTCTTCAACTCAAAAATATTGCCAGAATCCATCCCTTCCTCAGCCCTCAATCTTCTAAAACTCTTGTGCATGCCCTCATCATCTCCCGCCTCGACTACTGCAACACCCTCCTCTGTGGCCTCCCCACTAACTCTCTGGCACCACTCCAGTCTGTCCTCAACTCTGCTGCCTAACTAATCTACCTCTCTCCTTGCTACTCCCCTGCTTCTCACCTCTGCAAATCCCTCCACTGGCTCCCAATTCCCCGACGAATCCAGTTCAAGCTACTAACACTGATCTAGAAAGCCATCCACAACCTGTACCCTCCCTATATCTCTGAACTAATCTCCCAGTATCTTCCCTCACATAATCTTCGATCCTCCCAAGACCTCCTATTCTCCACCACACTTATTCGTTCCTCACACAACCGCCTCCAAGATTTCTCCCGAATATTCCCCATCCTCTGGAATTTCACGTCTCAACATGTCCGATTAACCACCACCCTCGGATCCTTCAGACAGAACCTGAAAACCCATCTCTTTAGGAAAGCCTACAGCCTGCGATAACCATTCTGCTGCCTCACCACCACCTGAGCTGCTGCCTCATCAACACCGGAGCTGCTGCACCCCGCCCTTCTTTCCCATTATTCTGTAGAATGTAAGTCCGCAAGGACAGGGTCCTCTCCCCTCTGTACCAGTCTGTCATCATAAATTCGTTTACCGTAAATGATATCTATAACTCGGTATGTAACCCCTTTCTCATGTACAGCACCATGGAACTAATGGTGCTATATAAATAAATAATAATAATAGTAGATAACTTGGGCAGAGGGAGTAATATGTGAGGAGACAGTATTAGCAGAGAGGGGAATGTCTGAGGAGACAGTATTGCAGGGAGGGGCAATGTGTGGTGAGACAGTATGGGAGAATGTATCAGGAGAACTATGGGAAGTGGGATTGTGTTAGGAGATAGTATGGGCAGGAAGAATGAGGAGGCAGTATGGGCAAGGGAGAATGTCTGACGAGGTAGTAAGGGAGTGGTGAATGTGTAAGGAGACAGAGTATGAACAGAGAAGGAAAAGTGTGATGAGACAGTTTGTGTAAGGAGGAATGCGTGAAGAGACAGTTTGGGGAGGAAGAAAGTGTGAAGAGACAGTATGGGCTGATAAAAGTGTTGGGGGGCACAATATAGAGACTGGGTAGTGTGGGGGGCAATAAAGAGTTGGGGCAGCATCGTGAACAGTGTAAGAGGCCAGTATGGAGAGGATATTATGCACAGAGGGTGAGTGTGAGGCGGGGGCACAATATAGTAACTGGGAAGTATGGGAAGGACACAGTGTGAGAGGATAATGTGAAGAGCGAGCCTAGTGTCGAAAGGAGAGGAAAGTGAGAAGGCCATTTACCATAAGAGGGACAGTGTGTAGGTCATATTTTGTGCAGGGAGCATAGTGAGGGGCAATTATTCAGAGGCACTGCATAGGACAGATATTTTTATTCAATAGCATTCTAATGATGTTTATTTCTAAGGGTACTGTATCGGGATGTGCTGCAGAAGAATAGAAAAGTCTGCAGAGACGAAATCTGGATGTGAAAAGTCATCATGGTGTCTGGACCAGATGGAAAAAAAGAAAGATAATGACCCCAATCAGCGAGCATGTCACTTATAAAGTACCTGCAAATGTTTATTTATGATACTACTAGATGGTGGCCCGATTCTAACGCATCGGATATTCTAGAATATGCATGTCCACGTAGTATATTGCTCAGCCATGTAGTATATTGCCCAGCCACATAGTATATTGCCCAGCCACGTAGTATATTGAACAGCCACGTAGTATATTGAACAGCCACGTAGTATATTGCCCAGCCACGTAGTATATTGCCCAGTCACGTAGTATATTGCTCAGCCACGTAGTATATTGCCCAGTCACGTATTATATTGCCCAGCCACGTAGTATATTGCCCAGCCAGGTTTGGTATGGGCGCAGGACCTGTGATGATGTCGCCGTCACATGACCGTGACGTCATGGCAGGTCTTTTTCGCAGGACCTGTGATGACGTCACGGTCACATGACCATGACGTCATGGCAGGTCCCTGTCGCATACCATCCTTGCCACCTGAACCTGCCACTTGCATGGAGCGGTCACCGGAGCGTCGCGAGGAGTGGGAAAGGCGCCGGAATGTGAGTATATGATGATTTTTTTATTTTTTTTAAATTATTTTTAACATTAGATCTTTTTACTATTGAGGCTGCATAGGCAGCATCAATAGTAAAAAAGTTGGTCACGCAGGGTTAATAGCAGCGTTAATGGAGTGCGTTACACCGCTGCATAACGCGGTGCATTAGCGCTGCCATTAACCCTGTGTTTGGGCTGACTGGAGGGGAGTATGGAGTGGGCACTGACTGCGGGGAGGAAGGAGCTGCCATTTTCTTCCGGACTGTGCCCGTCGCTGATTGTTCGTGGCTGTTTTGCCGTGACCAATCAGCGACTTGGATTTCCATGACAGACAGAGGCTGCGACCAATGAATATCCATGACAGAAAGAAGGACAGACGGTAGTGACAATTAGACAATTATATAGTAGATGACTCATCAGTGCTGTTGTTCCTCTATTAGTGATGAGCGAGTGTGCTCGTTACTCGAGCTTTCAGAGCATGCTCGGGTGTTCTCCGAGTATTTTAGGTGTGCTCCTAGATTATGTTTTTGTCTCCGCAGCTGCATGATTTGCAGTTGTTAGACAACCTGAACACATGCAGGGATTGCCTGTTTGCTAGGGAATCCCCACATGTATTCAGGCTGTCTTGCAGCCGCAAATTATGCAGCTGCGGAGACAAAAACATAATCAACGAGCAGGCCCCAAATATTCGGAGAACACCCGAGCATGCTCGGAAAACTCGAGTAATAAGCACACTCACTCGCTTATCGTTATCCTCTATAGAGCACAGTCTGGTGAAGGCGGTTAACAATAACTTCTAGTATCTCCTTATCACTGTTAAGGTCATACCAGGAGTTCTAGGTTTATGTCACTATCATATATGGTGCTGACCTGACATCGCAACTGATCGCTGTACTAAGCTTGGTGTTGTATGCATATATCGATGTTGCTTCTGGTCATGTATTGTTCTACTGGTGTTGCATTCATTTACTGGTGGTGGATCTGATGCTGCATTTCTGTGCTGTTGGTGGTTCTGGTAATTTATTCCTGTACTGATGGTGAATCTGATTATGTATTCCTACACTGATGGTGGTTCCGTTTATGAATTCATGTACTGTTGACAGTTCTGCTGATGCATTCCTGCTCATATGATGGTTTTGGTGCTTCATCCCTGTTTTGAGGGTTGTTGTGATGCTGTATTTCTGTACTAATGGTGGTTCAAGGTGATGTATTCCTGTACTGATGGTGATTCTGGTGATGTGTTCCTGTATTGATTGTGGTTCTGGTGATGTATTCCTGTAAGTACAATAAAAACCCCTGTGTATGCTCTTGTCTCTAATCCATTGTTCATAATTTGACCAATGGCGGCAGATCTAGAGATCTCCTGTGTCCCACCCCAAATTAGCTCTCCCAGGAAAGAGGGTTTACCTGATAGCTGTTAATAGGAAAGTGTGCCAAACTGAATTTTTGCCCCGGGTGCAGGAAAACCTAGATTTGTCTCTGTCAGTATATTAGTCCTTGACAACCCCACTTAGTAAGAAGGCAAAGAGTAGAGAATATTATAAAATGACAAAATAATCTATACCTACCCTATGAATTCGCCATCGCTCCAGTGATGCTGCACTAGTGGTCCCCACTGATACTAGAAATAATAATGTCCTGTCCAACAATAATGCAGTCACTGTAGTCAATCACTAGCCTATTTAGTAATTTGCTGTACAAACCCACGTTGGCTCTAGCAGTCATACGAGGGATGATTATTATTGTAATATTTTTATAATGCATTTTTGGGCTGTGCAACTACTGCTACTTATATAGCAAAGAATTATTAATACATCATTTGGCACCAGCAGGGGCCACAGGAGTGATCATGAGTTCAATTGGTAATTAATGCTTATTTTTAATTTCATACCATTCATTGCTTTTAGCCCAAATTTGAGAAATCTATGAAAATACAATCAAATTACTCTCAGGCTGTATAAAAGTGGGCCTCACCATGGGGCTAAGAGCAGGGAATTTTCTACATACAAAAATGTCATATTAGGGGGGGGGCAAAGAAATTTCAAGTTATGCCATTCCTTAGATCTTCATAGAATTGAAATGTGAAGAACCAATACATAAGGCTTACCTTATTTTCGGTAAGGCAAGTTGCTTAATTTTACATATGTTTTACTTAATTTGCTCTCTGTCAAATTTTAAAGGAGTGTCAGATAATAAATTTCCATTTTTTATATATTTATGTTGTCAGTAGACTTGAGCGAATATGTTCAGTAACGATCGCCGAATCAGAATTTGCCATTTTCGTGCCATATTTGTACTCTATTTTATATTTGACGAACGGTTCTGAACATATCCGCTCAACTCTACTCCCACTGACTCCAATGACGTTTGGCAATGTGTTCGGCGAATATTGCAAATACTACATTCATCGGCAATCGTAATCTGAACCAAATTTTGCAAAGTTCAGTCAACTCTAGTTGTCAGTGACCAAAAGAGACAAGTTATAGACACGTATCTCTTGATACTTACCAGTCTACTTGAAGCAAATGCTATTGGATTTGTAGAGTTTGACTGTAGACAGATAAAATGAAGCCCAGGGGAATGTGTGGTGAAAATAAATTTTCCATCTGGTCCATACAATTTTGATAGTAATACCTGTAAATGAACAAATGGAAATATATTTAAGACATATAGAGTAAGTTGAATATGTATGTTTGAAATTCAGGTAGGACTGGGTTAAATACTATCACTGCAGGATTAAGTAGATGCACATGGCTAGCTTTGACAAGAAGCAGGGCCTTTGTTCACTTGGAAGCTCTCAGTCTGCTGCGGTTGAGCAGCAAGGAGTGTACTGAAGCTGGTGAGAGACCAGCCAAAATGTGAGCTTTAGCTGGGAGAGAGACAGGGCAGAGTCTCTTTCTGAATGGAGACTGCATGGGTAAGCTCAGAAAGCTGAGCAGTCTGTGTGTTGGAGTTGCAAAGAACAGAGTGGAAGCTGCAGCCTGATCAGTGTGATCTGTGTATGGAGTTGAACACTTCTGTGTTGGACTCTGGAAGCTGCTGAAGCTCAGTCTAAAGGACCGTACCTCTTCTGTGTGTAAAGTTTGCACGGGAGAACGGACTGTAATCTGTTTGGGTGAACTCCCACTGACATAAATGTAGCTGCTAAATGAACTGTTTATTTGCTGTGATACATTTTTGCCCAGAAGAGGCTGTTTTGGTTTTGAATGAACAGGGCACGTTGAAATATTTACCTCTTCATTTGGAGCTTTGACAGTCACAACCATTCCCAGGCCAGGAGCAGAGGGGAGGAAGTCATGTTTGCTCATGTCCCACTTTTGTATCTTGTAGCGGCCTTAAAAAAATAAAACATTAAGAACCTGATTTTTATCTTTAGGCAATTTACTATTCTGAGAGGGTTTGAAGGAAGCACTAAAAATGCAACTAGCGTTGATGACATCACTGCACAAGCCGATGATGTCATATAAAGAGACTGTCTGGTTTAGAAAACATTGGTTCAGTTACCTATTTGGATAATTAAACATTAATAGAAGGATCAATCTATTAGCCAGAGAAGGCGTCTACCAAGTATATTTCTCGTTCTGGAGGACTCATGTTTTACGAAGATGTAATACCTTATCTTTCCTGCAGAGGCACCGTAGGTAAAATTAACACTTTCTGTTGAGTTTTACCATATAATATAGTGTAATATTGCAATCAAAAATTATTGTCATGTGTGGACAACCCATCTAGTGTGACAGGTAAATTGAATATATGTGGTATGTATGTGCACATGGTTGATCATTGAGCATATGCTTGCAAGAACATATATAGATAGAATTGTTCAAAATACGCGTATTACAGCTAAATATCCAAAATGATGTCAATATGTAAATAGATGAATTCTAAAGGATTTGAAAATGCAAATAAAAAAATGTAGAAATAAATAGCAAAAATCCACCGCACACTCTAACGCAATGATTTGCAACCATCTGTGGAATTTTATTTTAGACAAAGAAAAAAAAGTGCCAAGTTACAAAAATTGGTCCAAAACCCAGCTAAGTAACATAGTAACATAGTAACATAGTTAGTAAGGCCGAAAAAAGACATTTGTCCATCCAGTTCAGCCTATATTCCATCATAATAAGTCCCCAGATCTACGTCCTTCTACAGAACCTAATAATTGTATGATACAATATTGTTCTGCTCCAGGAAGACATCCAGGCCTCTCTTGAACCCCTCGACTGAGTTCGCCATCACCACCTCCTCAGGCAAGCAATTCCAGATTCTCACTGCCCTAACAGTAAAGAATCCTCTTCTATGTTGGTGGAAAAACCTTCTCTCCTCCAGACGCAAAGAATGCCCCCTTGTGCCCGTCACCTTCCTTGGTATAAACAGATCCTCAGCGAGATATTTGTATTGTCCCCTTATATACTTATACATGGTTATTAGATCGCCCCTCAGTCGTCTTTTTTCTAGACTAAATAATCCTAATTTTCGCTAATCTATCTGGGTATTGTAGTTCTCCCATCCCCTTTATTAATTTTGTTGCCCTCCTTTGTACTCTCTCTAGTTCCATTATATCCTTCCTGAGCACCGGTGCCCAAAACTGGACACAGTACTCCATGTGCGGTCTAACTAGGGATTTGTACAGAGGCAGTATAATGCTCTCATCATGTGTATCCAGATCTCTTTTAATGCACCCCATGATCCTGTTTGCCTTGGCAGCTGCTGCCTGGCACTGGCTGCTCCAGGTAAGTTTATCATTAACTAGGATCCCCAAGTCCTTCTCCCTGTCAGATTTACCCAGTGGTTTCCCGTTCAGTGTGTAATGGTGATATTGATTCCTTCTTCCCATGTGTATAACCTTACATTTATCATTGTTAAACCTCATCTGCCACCTTCCAGAGACACCCCTTCTGTTCTTTGTGCCACTAGTGGAGCGCGGGCTGGAAAGTATAATACTACGGTCAAGGAAATTACGTTAGTGGCATCACTCCAGCGCTGAAATAAAACACTCTGCAGGAGTGGTGCTTTTTGTGCACCATTTATGATGGTTTGTGTTTTTTTTTTTCCATGTGCTTGCCTGTTTTACATGCTTATTATTGTGGGTAGGGTTTCAGCTCAATCTTCAATTGTGACTTTTCCAAAAAAAAAATTGCACAATTGTTCTTTTGTCTCCCCCCTCAGATTGATTGTATGTCATTTTTGTGCAAATTTTGTAACATTTTACCAGAATCTGTGACTTTTTGAGCAAAAAAAAATAAATCACAAAAAAGGTTTAAAAAAAAGTGGCTTAAAAAAACCTCAAAAATTATTAATTGGGCTCTAAATATGCAAAAAAAAAACTGCCTGTCATGTAGAACATAGAGGGTAAAATTAGGAGCCAGCTACACTACCCAGCTGAATCTACTACCTGTTCTTTCTAGGTTTTGCTCAAGGGTTAAGTTGGACTTTTGGAGAACACAGGATTTTTTTTCTCTGTCTATCATGTTGATGATCATGGAGTATGTTTACCGAGATCATCATGGATCATTAAGCCTAATAGACCTGATATCTACCCAAGTTTTGCTTAGTGCTGACACCACCAACCTTAGCACTTTTGGAAAACTTGAACAAAAAAAGTTAAATTTTTCAAATATGTACTTGTGATTTATAAACTTATACATCCAACCACACAGTATAATAAATAATGTATAACCATAATAATAACAAGTATATCAAATAAATCTAACAGAAAGAATGATAATCACATGATAATGAGGAATATCACCCTACCTGTGACCAACATATCGGACGGGAGGTCTTCTATGACACATTTCTCCTCTCTTTCAAAAGAATGATAGTACATCGAATGTACCACCGACCATAAGCAGAAGATGACTACTGGTCGCATCGCCATGAGTTCCTTGTTTCCCAAAAATATGGATGGAATGAGAGGACACGTGGCGGTAGCACTGTTGGTTAGGTCGTCTTCTACAGTGAATAGCACTCAGGTATTGATTTTCATGGGAAAATCCATCTGCTTCTTATTCAGGTTAATGACTGATCTCATTCCAGTAGAAAAAGGAGGAGAAGAATGGAGAATGAAATCGTGTTCTGGGGATTGTACTGATGATAATATTTTTTATGTAGAACTATAATAATGGGATTACCATGGATTATCCAGGATTTAATCAAAACAATGGTTCAATATGTCAAGGAAATTAAATAACTTTCTTCCGCATTTTAAATCCTTGTATCTAATTACCATATATTGGGAACTTTTTTGTGTTTTTAATTTACAGGTTAAAATGGATGAAGTAGACCCTTCAAGAATTAATCTCTTTACTGGTAAATCAAACCTTAAAGGATAGGCAATAAGATGGAAGCTGTGTAAGAAGATGGCCATACATCATGGGAGAAAGAATCTCCTATTTTCTCGCTTTTATATGGACATCTGACCCTCACATCTTTTCAAAATTGTTGGATATCCCATTCCAAAATGATGAGCTGGGCTTTCATACCAAATTCTGAACATCCCCAATCTTTTCTTAAGATGTATGCTAATTTTCCATTGATGAGAACATCTGACTCTGACAGGCTTTGGATGTAATGGAGGTAGAGATGGGCGAACCAAACAGTAAAGGTACCATCACATTAAGCGACGCTGCAGCGATCTAGACAACGATGTCGATCGCTGCAGCGTCGCTGTTTGGTCGCTGGAGAGCTGTCACACAGAAAGCTCTCCAGCGACCAACGATGCCGAAGTCCCCGGGTAACCAGGGTAAGCATTGGGTTACTAAGCGCAGGGCCGCTGAGCAACTTAACAACGATATCGCTAGCGATCCGTGACGTTGCAGTGTCCTGGCTAGCGATATCGTTGTGTTTGACAGTCAGCAGCGATCTGGATCCTGCATCGTTGGTCGGAGCAGAAAGTCCAGAACTTTATTTCGCCGCTGGACTCCCGCAGACATCGCTGGCATTGGTGCTATGGACTCCTGCCGGTTGCCCAGACCTGAATCAAATCAAGCACATCTGAGACATCATATCTCGTTACATCCAACAACGTCACGTTGCACCACAGACTGTCCAGGAATTGACTGATGCTTTAATCCTGGTATGGGAGAAGATCCCTCAGGAGAAAATCCACCACCTCATTAGGAGCATACCCAGGTGTTGCAGGGAGGTCATACAGGCACATGGAGGCCACACACAATTTCCACTGAAGTTGGATAAGCCTGTAATTTGATTTTCCACTTTGATTTTGAGTATCATTCCAAATCCAGACCTCCGTGGGAAATTAATTTTGAATTACATTGATCATGCTTATGTTTTATTGTTCACAACACATTATTCCACTATATAATGAATAAAGATTTAGAACTGGAATATTATATTCAGTGATATCTAGGATGTGGTATTTTAGCGTTCCCTTTATTTTTTTTTAGCAGTGCATATCTCTTCTGTTCTATTCTGAGAGTTCAGGTTGTGAACTTACTGTATTTGGCTGATGAAATGTTGTGTTTCCTATGAGATGGGGGTGTAAAAAATTGAATGGAACATGCATGGTCCGTGTGCTGTGCGATTTTTTCTGACATCCATTGACTTGCTTTAGCAAGTCTCCTGTGATGTACGTGGCCACTCGCAACTTCATTTTTTTTCTCAGTTCGAACTGAGCTGTGCAAATAATTGCAGATGAGCACTGAGTCATTGAATTACATTAAGGTACCGTCACACTCGGCGACGCTGCAGCGATATAGACAACGAGCCGATCGCTGCAGCGTCG
Organism: Ranitomeya imitator; assembly: GCF_032444005.1. Classification (NCBI taxonomy): domain Eukaryota; kingdom Metazoa; phylum Chordata; class Amphibia; order Anura; family Dendrobatidae; genus Ranitomeya; species Ranitomeya imitator. Next base: position 1,204,251,118 of record NC_091282.1, on the reverse strand, counting down.
CTGTTTAGGTCGCTGTAGAGACATCAAACACAGCAACTCCAGAACGATGCAGGAGCGATCCAGTGACGTAACGGCGACTCACTTATCGTTGTAGCTGGTTATTAGCTCCATGTAAAACATTGCTGGCATTGTTTCTTTTGCTGTCAAACTTGACGATACACGCCGACCTGACGACAAAATAAAGTTCTGGACTTCCAGCTCCGACCAGCGATGTCACAGCGGGATCCAGATCGCTGCTGCGTGTCAAACACAACGAGATCGCTATCCAGGACGCTGCAACGTCACAGATCGTTGTCGTTCTCGTTGTAAAGTTGCTGAGTGTGAAGGTACCTTAAGTCAAAGTGCAATCTGTTTTTTAACGCAGAGCCCTTTAGCGTACACTTAAAACTGTAGACAGTGGGAATTAACCTGATTGTCTGGAGTAGTGCACTCCATAGAGCTGGTGCAGCATTAAAGAGTGTTGGATGTGGAAACAGAAAGTCTTTTTTTTTTTTTAGTTATTATGCTTTGCTTATATAGCACTATCATACTCTGCAGCACTTTACAGATATTACCATCACTTTCCCCCATGAGACTCACAATCTAGATTCCCTATCAATATGTCTTTGGAATGTGGGAGGAAACACACATAAGCTCCTTGTAAATGTTGTCATTGATGGGATTTGAACCCAGGACTGAAAGACTGCAGTGCTAACCACTGAGCCACCATGCTACCCAAAGCCCTGATTATGGAGGATGTTAGTTGTTGTGGGTTCTGTTTTTGGGCTCCCTCTGGTGGTTACTGATGGTACTGGGTGATTTGTGTTCTGCTGTCTCTGGTGTCCACCTGTTCTATTAGGATTTGGGAGTTTCCTATTTAACCGGGCTTTCTTGTCATTTCCCCGCCGGCTATCAAGGTTTTCAGAGTGTTTTGTTACCTCAGCTTCTGGCTTCAGTAATCATCAGGACAAGCTAAGTTTTTGATTTTCTTGTTCCACGTTTTGATTTATTTTTGTCTTGTCCAGCTTGCATATAATTGTTTCTTTGCTGCTGGTTGCTCTAGCGGGCTGTAATTGCTCCTCATGTTCCATGAGTTGGAACATGAGTTCAAGTAATTACAGGATGGTTTTTTGAAGGGTTTTTTGCTGACCGCGCAGTTTACTTTTGTATCCTCTGCTATCTAGTTTTAGCGGGCCTCATTTTGCTGAATCTGATTTCATACTGTGTATGTGCCTTCCTCTCATTTCACTGTCATTATATGTGGGGGGCTGCTATTTCTGTGGGGTATTTCTCTGGAGGCAAGAGAGGTCTGTGTTTCTTCTAATAGGGGAAGTTAGATCTTCGGCTGGTGCGAGACGTCTAGGATCAACGTAGGCACGTTCCCCGGCTATTGTTATTTGTGTGTTCAGGTTTAGGGTCGCGGTCAGCTCAGGTTCCATCACCCTAGAGCTCGTTGGTGCTTGTCCTTTTGTGATTCCCTGCCATTGGAATCATGACAGTATAGCCGGCCAAAAATGTTTGGGCTGAAGTAGGAGGAAAAGTAGTCTGAGGAAGTTTTTTTTTTTTTTTTTCTTCTCCTCTGAGGTTGCTGCCTAGCCCTAATTGCAGCCTGGCTGATTTTTTTTTTTTTTTTTTCCTCCTCTTAATCCTTGAATGGCTCTGACCTTACCTGTTTATCATGGACGTCCAGAGTTTAGCTTCCAGCTTGAATAATCTTGCTGCTAAGGTTCAAAATATACAAGATTTTGTTGTACATGCTCCTATGTCTGAACCTAGAATTCCTATTCCAGAGTTCTTTGCTGGAGATAGATCTAGTTTTCTGAATTTTAGGAACAATTGCAAGCTGTTCCTTTCTTTGAAATCTCGCTCTTCTGGAGACCCTGCTCAGCAGGTTAAGATTATTATATCTTTCCTGCGGGGTGACCCTCAAAATTGGGCATTTGCATTGGCACCAGGGAATCCTGCGTTGCTTAATGTGGATGCGTTTTTTCTGGTATTGGGTTTGCTCTATGAGGAACCTAACCAAGAGATTCAGGCTGAAAAAGCTTTATTAGCTCTCTCTCAGGGGCAAGATGAAGCAGAAATATATTGTCAAAAATTTCGGAAATGGTCAGTGCTTACTCAGTGGAATGAGTGCGCCCTGGCTGCAAAGTTCAGAGATGGCCTTTCTGAGGCCATTAAAGATGTTATGGTGGGGTTCCCTGCGCCTACGGGTCTGAATGAGTCTATGACTATGGCTATTCAGATTGATCGGCGTTTACGGGAGCGCAAACCTGTGCACCATTTGGCGGTGTCTTCTGAACAGGCACTTGAGACAATGCAATGTAATAGAGTTCAGTCTAGAAGTGAACGGCAAAACTATAGGCGGAAAAATGGGTTGTGCTTTTATTGTGGTGATTCAGCTCATGTTATATCAGCATGCTCTAAACGCACAAAAAAGGTTGATAAGTCTGTTGCCATTAGTACGTTACAGTCTAAGTTCATTCTGTCTGTGACTCTGATTTGCTCATTATCATCCATTTCCGTTGATGCCTATGTAGATTCAGGCGCTGCCCTGAGTCTTATGGATTGGTCATTTGCCAATCGCTGTGGGTTTAGTCTTGAGCCTCTGGAAGTCCCTATTCCTTTGAAGGGAATTGACTCTACACCTTTAGCTATGAATAAACCTCAGTACTGGACACAAGTGACCATGCGTATGACTCCCGTTCATCAGGAGGTGATTCGCTTCCTGGTGTTGTATAATTTACATGATGTTCTAGTACTTGGTCTGCCATGGTTACAAACTCATAATCCAGTCCTTGACTGGAAAACAATGTCTGTGTTAAGCTGGGGATGTCAGGGGGTTCATGATGATGCACCTCCGATTTTCTATCGCTTCATCTACTCCTTCTGAGGTTCCTGTATTTTTGTCGGATTATCGGGATGTTTTTGAGGAGCCTAAGCTCAGTTCACTTCCTCCTCACAGGGATTGCGATTGTGCTATAGATTTAATTCCTGGTAGTAAATTTTTTAAAGGTCGTTTGTTCAATCTGTCAGTGCCAGAGCATACTGCTATGCGGAATTATGTTAAGGAGTCCTTGGAAAAGGGACATATCCGTCCATCTTCGTCCCCTTTGGGAGCAGGTTTTTTTTTTCGTGGCCAAGAAAGATGGGTCCTTGAGACCTTGTATAGATTATCGTCTTTTGAATAAGATTACCGTAAAATATCAGTATCCTTTGCCTTTGTTGACTGATTTGTTTGCTCGCATTAAGGGGGCTAAATGGTTCACTAAGATTGATCTCCGGGGTGCGTATAATCTTATACGAATAAAGCAAGGTGATGAGTGGAAAACCGCATTTAATACGCCTGAGGGCCATTTTGAGTATTTGGTAATGCCTTTCGGACTTTCTAATGCTCCTTCAGTCTTCCAGTCCTTTATGCACGATATTTTCCGTGAATATCTGGATAAATTTATGATTGTGTATTTGGATGATATTTTGTTTTTTTCTGATGACTGGGAGTCTCATGTTCAGCAGGTCAGGAAGGTGTTTCAGGTCCTGCGGGCTAATTCCTTGTTTGTAAAGGGCTCAAAGTGTCTCTTTGGAGTCCAGAAGATTTCTTTCTTGGGGTATATTTTTTCCCCTTCTACTATTGAGATGGATCCCGTCAAGGTTCGGGCTATTTGTGACTGGACGCAGCCTGCATCTCTTAAGAGTTTGCAGAAGTTCTTGGGCTTTGCTAATTTCTATCGTCGTTTTATAACTAATTTTTCTAGTGTTGTTAAGTCTTTGACGGATTTGACTAAGAAGGGTGCTGATGTTGCTGATTGGTCTCCTGCGGCTGTGGAGGCCTTTCAGGAACTGAAACGCCGGTTTTCTTCTGCTCCTGTGTTGCGTCAGCCTGATGTTTCGCTTCCTTTCCAAGTTGAGGTTGATGCTTCCGAGATTGGAGCGGGGGCGGTTTTGTCACAGAGAAGCTCCGATTGCTCGGTGATGAAGCCATGTGCGTTCTTTTCTAGAAAATTTTCGCCCGCTGAGCGGAATTATGATGTGGGTAATCGGGAACTTTTGGCCATGAAGTGGGCATTTGAGGAGTGGCGTCATTGGCTGGAGGGTGCTAGACATCGTGTGGTGGTCTTGACTGATCACAAAAATCTGATTTACCTTGAGTCTGCCAGGCGTCTGAATCCTAGACAGGCTCGTTGGTCACTGTTTTTCTCTCGTTTCAATTTTGTGGTTTCATACCTGCCAGGTTCAAAGAATGTGAAGGCGGATGCTCTTTCTAGGAGTTTTGTGCCTGACTCCCCTGGAAATTCTGAGCCCACTGGTATCCTTAGGGATGGGGTGATTTTGTCGGCCGTCTTCCCAGACTTGCGACGTGCTTTGCAGGAGTTTCAGGTGGGTAAACCTGATCGTTGTCCGCCTGAGAGACTGTTTGTTCTGGATAGCTGGACCAGTAGAGTCATCTCTGAGGTCCATTCTTCTGCGTTGGCAGGTCATCCTGGAATATTTGGTACTAGAGACTTGGTGGCCAGGTCTTTTTGGTGGCCTTCCTTGTCTAGGGATGTGCGTTCTTTTGTGCAGTCTTGTGAGATTTGTGCTCGGGCTAAGCCTTGCTGTTCTCGAGCCAGTGGATTGTTGTCACCTTTGCCTATCCCGAAGAGGCCTTGGACGCACATTTCCATGGACTTTATTTCGGATCTCCCTGTTTCTCAAAAAATGTCCGTCATCTGGGTTGTGTGTGACCGCTTTTCTAAAATGGTTCATCTTGTACCCTTGCCTAAGTTGCCTTCCTCCTCTGAGTTGGTCCCTCTGTTTTTCCAGAACGTGGTTCGTTTGCATGGGATTCCGGAGAACATCGTTTCTGACAGGGGATCCCAGTTTGTGTCTAGATTTTGGCGGACGTTCTGTGCTAAGATGGGCATTGATTTGTCCTTTTCGTCTGCATTCCACCCTCAGACGAATGGCCAGACGGAGCGAACTAATCAGACCTTGGAAACTTATTTGAGGTGTTTTGTTTCTGCTGATCAGGATGACTGGGTTACCTTTTTGCCGCTGGCCGAGTTTGCCCTTAATAATCGGGCTAGTTCTGCTACCTTGGTTTCTCCTTTCTTTTGTAATTCGGGGTTTCATCCTCGTTTTTCCTCTGGTCAGGTGGAGCCTTCTGATTGTCCTGGAGTGGACATGGTGGTGGATAGGTTGCATCAGATTTGGAGTCATGTGGTGGACAATTTGAAGTTGTCCCAGGAGAAGGCTCAGCAGTTTGCTAATCGCCGTCGCCGCGTGGGTCCTCGACTTCGTGTTGGGGACTTGGTGTGGTTGTCTTCTCGTTTTGTTCCTATGAAGGTCTCTTCTCCTAAGTTCAAGCCTCGGTTCATCGGTCCTTATAGGATCTTGGAAATTCTTAACCCTGTGTCGTTTCGTTTGGATCTCCCGGCATCGTTTGCTATTCATAATGTGTTCCATCGGTCGTTGTTGCGGAGGTATGAGGTACCTGTTGTTCCTTCGCCTGAGCCTCCTGCTCCGGTGCTGGTGGAGGGAGAATTGGAGTATGTTGTGGAGAAGATCTTGGATTCTCGTGTTTCCAGACGGAAACTCCAATATTTGGTCAAGTGGAAGGGTTATGGTCAGGAGGATAATTCTTGGGTGGTTGCCTCTGATGTTCATGCTGATGATTTGGTCCGCGCTTTTCATAGGGCTCATCCTGGTCGCCCTGGTGGTTCTCGTGAGGGTTCGGTGACCCCTCCTCAAGGGGGGGGTACTGTTGTGGGTTCTGTTTTTGGGCTCCCTCTGGTGGTTACTGATGGTACTGGGTGATTTGTGTTCTGCTGTCTCTGGTGTCCACCTGTTCTATTAGGATTTGGGAGTTTCCTATTTAACCGGGCTTTCTTGTCATTTCCCCGCCGGCTATCAAGGTTTTCAGAGTGTTTTGTTACCTCAGCTTCTGGCTTCAGTAATCATCAGGACAAGCTAAGTTTTTGATTTTCTTGTTCCACGTTTTGATTTATTTTTGTCTTGTCCAGCTTGCATATAATTGTTTCTTTGCTGCTGGTTGCTCTAGCGGACTGTAATTGCTCCTCATGTTCCATGAGTTGGAACATGAGTTCAAGTAATTACAGGATGGTTTTTTGAAGGGTTTTTTGCTGACCGCGCAGTTTACTTTTGTATCCTCTGCTATCTAGTTTTAGCGGGCCTCATTTTGCTGAATCTGATTTCATACTGTGTATGTGCCTTCCTCTCATTTCACTGTCATTATATGTGGGGGGCTGCTATTTCTGTGGGGTATTTCTCTGGAGGCAAGAGAGGTCTGTGTTTCTTCTAATAGGGGAAGATAGATCTTCGGCTGGTGCGAGACGTCTAGGATCAACGTAGGCACGTTCCCCGGCTATTGTTATTTGTGTGTTCAGGTTTAGGGTCGCGGTCAGCTCAGGTTCCATCACCCTAGAGCTCGTTGGTGCTTGTCCTTTTGTGATTCCCTGCCATTGGAATCATGACAGTTAGTCTGAGCTCATTGGAGTGTAGATATGGCAGCAGATCGAGATGTGGGAGAAGATGTAGGATGGTGCAGCACTGTGGAGAGCTATGTGGGTGAGTGCAATGACTGGAACAGGATGGAGGCGTCGGTGTAGCTGCTGGACAAAAATATGAGCCTGACTGTCGCATTCAGGACAATGAGAAATACATATAGTGAGGAGAAGAGCAAGTAACAGTGAGTTCAAGATGAAAAGGAATCAGAAGAACAGTCAGAGCTTTTGCAGTTTCAAAGGTATATTCAGACTGCATACACTTAGCCAGTGTGGTGGCTCAGCGGTTAGCACTGTTGCCTGTGTTCACATCCCACCATGGACAACTTCTGCAATGAGTTTGAATGCTCTCCATGTTTGTGTGGATTTCCTCCAGGTTCTCTGGTTTTCTCCCACAATCTGATATGGAATTTAGCTTGTGAGCCCCAATGTGGACAATTTCAAGAATGTTTGTAAAGCGCTGTGGAATTAATGGCTGTATATAACTGAGTAAAATCAATAATTTATATGCTGTTTATATAGACATTCATATGTAAGTGTTACTATATTATTTTATCAACGAACAAAATGCAGAGTTACGTTTGATCATTAATAGATGAAAAAAAATCTCAGTAAAAATATATTTTTTTTTATTGATATAGGATAGAAGGAAAAGGGAGGGAGAAGATCTGGAACAGAATCAATAGGCAAAATCATAGTCATGAGGAAAGCCGGGGTCAGATACCAGTAAGAGCCCAGTCAGACGAGCAGTATGAATACCACGGAGCCTGGTGACAGAGGCGATACATGACCGTGCAGAGATATAACAGGAGGCCACAGGTAGATGGTGAAGGTCCTTCTATACAGGTCCAGCAGTGATGGTGGATCTGCTGGACTTCAGGGTGCCAGATGTGAAGGTGTCCTGTCTTCTAGATGTCTTTAGGGGCACAGTGATAACATGCAAATATGTGAGCAGCCCTGGATAATCCACGCTGGCAGAATGATAACATCCAGCGGAAGATGGAGCCTATGAGAAGAGAAATAAATAAAATGTAAGTTATGGGAATCCATATTACATGATACTACTGTGCGGTCACTGTGGCCGGATGGCAGAGGAATCTCATCACACAGAGGTCAGAAACCATTGTCAGCCATCATACAGGTGATTATCCCATCACCGACAGATGACATCTGCTCCACATGAATGATTCCCACTGACCGATATCACACAACATGGAGCTGATTCTCTAGCATGAGAAAATGAAGAAAGTGGTGGCACTCGATTGTGAAGGTGAAAATTCCACACTGTAACACCCATGCCAGCTCCTGTCCCCTCTGTTTCTACTTCTGTCTCTGGGTTGCATCTGTTTTGCTCCTGGGTAGGGTTGAGCGAAACGGGTCGAACATTTTCAAAAGTCGCCGACTTTTGGCTAAGTCGGGGTTTCATGAAACCCGATCCGACCCCTGTGCGGGGTCGGCCATGCGGTACGCGACTTTCGCGCCAAAGTCGCGTTTCAATGACGCGAAAAGCGCCATTTCTCAGCCAATGAAGGTAAACGCAGAGTGTGGGCAGCGTGATGACATAGGTCCTGGTCCCCACCATCTTAGAGAAGGGCATTGCAGTGATTGGCTTGCTGTCTGCGACGTCACAGGGGCTATAAAGAGGCGTTCCCGCCGACCGCCATCTTACTGCTGCTGATCTGAGCTTAGGGAGAGGTTGCTGCCGCTTTGTCAGAAGCAGGGATAGCGTTAGGCAGGGTCCATTAACCACAAAACCGCTTGTGCTGCAGCGATTTGCACTGTCCAACACCACCCTCGGTGTGCAGGGACAGTGGAAGTTTTTTTTTTTTTTTTTTTCCCCTCAGCGCTGTAGCTCATTGGGCTGCCCTAGAAGGCTCCCTGATAGCTGCATTGCTGTGTGTACGCCGCTGTGCAAACCAACTGCTTTTTTCAAAGCACAAATCCTCTTGTTCCTTCCTTTCTGCACAGCTATCTTTTTTGTTTGTCCACACTTTTTATTTCATTTGTGCATCAGTCCACTCCTTATTGCTGCCTGCCATACCTGGCTGAGATTACTGCAGGCAGGGAGATAGTAGCTGCCTGCCATACCTGGCTGAGATTACTGCAGGCAGGGAGATAGTAATTGTAGGACATTCCCTGTTTTTTTTTTTGTTTTTTTTTTGGTGGGAGATTAAGATTGGCAATTTGGCATTTCTGCTAGAGTGCCATCCCTGTGTGTGCCATCTCTCTCACATAGTGGGCCATAGAAAGCCTTTTCATTTTTCTGTATTTTTTTTTGTGGGGTGTATAAATTCTCCCTGATAAAAATACAGTGGGAGATTAATATTGGCCTTTGGGCTTGTGTGCCAGTCCTGAGTGTGCCATCTCTCTCACAAATAGTGGGCCATAGAAAGCCTATTTTATTTTTTTTTGGGTTTTATAAATTCTCCCTGAAAAAAAGGGAGATTAATATTGGCCTCTGGGCTTGTGTGCCAGTCCTGAGCGTGCCATCTGTGCCAGCCCTGAGCGTGCCATCTCTCTCACAAATAGTGGGCCATAGAAAGCCTATTTAATTTTTTTTTTGGTTTTATAAATTTTCCCTGAAAAAAGGGAGATTAATATTGGCCTCTGGGCTTGTGTGCCAGTTGTGAGCGTGCCATCTGTGCCAGTCCTGAGCGTGCCATCTCTCTCACAAATAGTGGGCCATAGAAAGCCTATTTAAATATTTTTTTGGTTTTATAAATTCTCCCAGAAAGAAAGGGAGATTAATATTGGCCTCTGGGCTTCTGTGCCAGTCCTGAGCGTGCCATCTGTGCCAGTCCTGAGCGTCCCATCTCTCTCACAAATAGTGGGCCATAGAAAGCCTATTTTTTTTTTTTTTTGGGTTTTAGAAATTCTCCCTGGAAAAAAAAAGGGAGATTAATATTGCCCTTTGGGCTTGTGTGCCAGTACTAAGCGTTCCATCTCTCTCTCTCTCTCAGTCAGTGGGCCATAGAACGCCTATTTTTGGTTTTATTTGTTTTCTAAATTCTCCCTGAAAAAATCATTTTATTTTATTTGGTTTCTAAATTCTTCCTGATAAAATCATATTTTTTTTATTATTTTTTTTTCTAAAGTCTCCCTGAAAAAAAAACAAAAAAAAAAAAACAGTGGGAGATTAATATTGGCCTTTCTGCTTGTGTGCCAGTCTTGACTCCTGGGTGCGTCATCTCTCAGTCAGTGGGCCATAGAACGCCTATTTTTGGTTTTATTTGTTTTATAAATTCTCCCTGAAAAAATCATTTTATTTTATTTGGTTTCTAAATTCTTCCTGATAAAATCATATTTTTTTTATTATTTTTTTTTCTAAAGTCTCCCTGAAAAAAAAAAAAAAAAACAACCAAAAAAAACAGTGGGAGATTAATATTGGCCTTTCTGCTTGTGTGCCAGTCTTGACTCCTGGGTGTGCCATCTCTCTCTCTCTCTCTCTCTCTCTCTCTCTCTCTCCAATTGTGGTCCATAGAAAGCCTATATTTTTTTTCCTTGATTTGGGTTCCAAAATCTACCAGAGAAAATAACTACATCAATCATTGGTAGAAAAATATTGGCCTCTGGGCTTGTGTGCCACTCCTGACTCCTGTGTGCGTCATCTCTCAGTCAGTGGGCCATAGAACGCCTATTTTTGTTTTTATTTGTTTTATAAATTCTCCCTGAAAAAATCATTTTATTTTATTTGGTTTCTAAATTCTTCCTGATAAAATCATATTTTTTTTATTATTTTTTTTTCTAAAGTCTCCCTGAAAAAAAAAAAAAAAAAACAAACAAAAAAAACAGTGGGAGATTAATATTGGCCTTTCTGCTTGTGTGCCAGTCTTGACTCCTGGGTGTGCCATCTCTCTCTCTCTCTCCAATTGTGGTCCATAGAAAGCCTATATTTTTTTTCCTTGATTTGGGTTCCAAAATCTACCAGAGAAAATAACTACATCAATCATTGGTAGAAAAATATTGGCCTCTGGGCTTGTGTGCCACTCCTGACTCCTGTGTGCGTCATCTCTCAGTCAGTGGGCCATAGAACGCCTATTTTTGGTTTTATTTGTTTTATAAATTCTCCCTGAAAAAATCATTTTATTTTATTTGGTTTCTAAATTCTTCCTGATAAAATCATATTTTTTTTATTATTTTTTTTTCTAAAGTCTCCCTGAAAAAAAAAAAAAAAAAACAAACAAAAAAAACAGTGGGAGATTAATATTGGCCTTTCTGCTTGTGTGCCAGTCTTGACTCCTGGGTGTGCCATCTCTCTCTCTCTCTCTCTCTCTCTCTCTCTCTCCAATTGTGGTCCATAGAAAGCCTATATTTTTTTTCCTTGATTTGGGTTCCAAAATCTACCAGAGAAAATAACTCCATCAATCATTGGTAGAAAAATATTGGCCTCTGGGCTTGTGTGCCACTCCTGATTCCTGTGTGCGTCATCTCTCACTCAGTGGCCCATAGAAAGCATATAGTTTGTTACATTTGTTTTCTAAATTCTCCCTGCAAAAATCTATTTTTTTTTTTTGGGGGGTTTCTAAAGTGTTCCTGAAAAAAATAAAAATAAAAAAAAAATAATAGTGTGACATTAATATTAACATTTGTGCTTCAGTGACAGTCCTGCGTGTGGGGCATCTCTCTAATTTGCAGCCACCAAAAAAAGAGTGTGTAACATTGGGCCTGATTTTCGCTGTGGTCTCACCAACCTGTAAAGGGGTAGCTAAATCATACTGAAGTTATAGCTCACCGTGTAAGTTGTGTGACTGCAACAAATAACGTTAGTTTGGTTACGTTTTTAAAACAATGAGGAAGTCTAGTGGAAGAGGTCGTGGCCGGGGGCGTTCATTGTCAGCTGGTAATGAGGGTAGTGGTAGTGGTGGAGCATCAGGTGGTCGTGGGGAAAAAAATATTGCACCTAAGTCTGGAGCTGTGGAGCCAGGTTCGTCGTCTGGCTACACAAGGCCTCGAACGCTCCCTTTTCTGGGATTAGGAAAACCGCTTTTAAAGCCGGAGCAGCAAGAGCAAGTTTTGGCTTATCTTGCTGACTCAGCCTCTAGCTCTTTTGCCTCCTCTCGTGAAACTGGTAAAAGTAAAAGCAGCGCGTCGTTAGTGGATGTTCACGGTCAGGGACAAGTCACTTCCTTGTCCTCTTCAGCAAAAACAACAACAGAGAAGAATGCAGCAGGCGACACAACGGGTTACTCCATGGAGCTCTTTACACATACCGTCCCTGGCTTAGAAAGTGAAGCAGTTAACAGTCCATGCCCATTACAAATTGAATCTGACATGGAGTGCACTGACGCACAGCCACAGCCAGACTACTATGCTGGTCCTTTGACTCAGACCACAACATTGCCCTCGCAGGGTGCTGATCAAGAATCAGACCCTGATGAGACTATGTTGCCCCATCACGAACGCTATACCACCGAACGACACGGTGACACAGACGAAGTTGCGCAGGAGGTACAAGAAGAGTTATTAGATGACCCAGTTCTTGACCCCGATTGGCAGCCATTGGGGGAACAGGGTGCAGGCGGCAGCAGTTCTGAAGCAGAGGAGGAGGAGGGGCCGCAGCAGGCATCAACATCGCCACAGGTTCCATCTGCCGGGCCCGTATCTTGCCCAAAACGCGTGGCAAAGCCAAAACCTGGTGGAGGACAGCGTGGCCATCCGGTTAAAGCTCAGTCTGCAATGCCTGAAAAGGTATCCGATGCTAGAAAGAGTGCAGTCTGGCATTTTTTTAAACAACATCCAATTGATCAGCGCAAAGTCATCTGTCAAAAATGTTCTACTTCCTTAAGCAGAGGTCAGAATCTGAAAAGTCTCAATACTAGTTGCATGCATAGACATTTAACCACCATGCATTTGAAAGCTTGGACTAACTACCAAACGTCCCTTAAGGTTGTTGCACCCTCGGCCAATGAAGCTAGTCATCAACGCAACATCCCTTCCGGCAGTGTAGGACCACCATTTAGCGCACCACCTGCTGTATCTGTGCAGGTATCTTTGCCAGGCCAAAGCAGTCAGGGTCAGGGAATCACCAGTTTCGTAGTAGGAAACACTGCATCTAGGGCACCGGCGGCAACAATACCATCTCCCACCGTCTCTCAGTCTGCCATGTCCACCGGCACCCCCGCTAGTTCCACGATCTCCAGCTCTCCAGTCCAGCTCACCCTACATGAGACTATGGTTAGAAAAAGGAAATACTTAGCCTCGCATCCGCGTACACAGGGTTTGAACGCCCACATAGCTAGACTAATCTCGTTAGAGATGATGCCCTACCGGTTAGTTGAAAGCGAAGCTTTCAAAGACCTGATGGACTACGCTGTACCACGCTACGAGCTACCCAGTCGACACTTTTTTTCCAGAAAAGCCATCCCAGCCCTCCACCAGCATGTTAAAGAGCGCATCGTCCATGCACTCAGGCAATCTGTGAGCACAAAGGTGCACCTGACAACAGATGCATGGACCAGTAGGCATGGCCAGGGACGTTACGTGTCCATCACGGCACACTGGGTAAATGTGGTGGATTCAGGGTCCACAGGGGACAGCAAGTTTGGGACAGTTCTGCCTAGCCCACGGTCTAGTAAACAGTTGTCTGTAGCCGTTCGCACCCCCTCCTCCTCCTCCTCCTCCTCGTCCTCCTGCAGAAGCAAGAGCTCGTCCACAGACCGCAGTCGCACAAACACTCCATCCGCACCTGCCACTGTTGCACACCAGGTCTCCCATTATGGGGCAGCTACTGGCATACGTCAGCAGGCTGTATTGGCTATGAAGTGTTTGGGCGACAATAGACACACCGCGGAAGTTCTGTCCGAGTTCTTGCAGCAAGAAACGCAGTCGTGGCTGGGCACTGTAGATCTTGAGGCAGGCAAGGTAGTGAGTGATAACGGAAGGAATTTCATGGCTGCCATCTCCCTTTCCCAACTGAAACACATTCCTTGCCTGGCTCACACCTTAAACCTGGTGGTGCAGTGCTTCCTGAAAAGTTATCCGGGGTTATCCGACCTGCTCCTCAAAGTGCGTGGACTTTGCGCACATATCCGCCGTTCGCCTGTACACTCCAGCCGTATGCAGACCTATCAGCGTTCTTTGAACCTTCCCCAGCATCGCCTAATCATAGACGTTGCAACAAGGTGGAACTCAACACTGCACATGCTTCAGAGACTGTGCGAACAGAGGCGGGCTGTTATGTTTTTGTGGGAGGATACACATACACGGGCAGGCAGTAGGATGGCAGACATGGAGTTGTCAGGTGTGCAGTGGTCGAAGATTCAAGACATGTGTCAAGTCCTTCAGTGTTTTGAGGAATGCACACGGCTGGTTAGTGCAGACAACGCCATAATAAGCATGAGCATCCCCCTAATGCGTCTGCTGATGCAAAGTTTGACGCACATAAAGGATCAGGCGTCTGCACCAGAGGAAGAGGAAAGCCTTGATGACAGTCAGCGATTGTCTGGTCAGGGCAGTGTACATGACGAGGTACCGGGCGAAGAGGAGGTGGAGGATGAGGAGGATGATGGGGATGAGTATATTTTTAATGAGGAAGCTTTCCCGGGGGCACGGGAAATTGGTGGCGTGGCAAGGCCGGGTTCTGGTTTTTTGAGGGACACAAGTGACGTAGATTTGCCTGCAACTGCCCCTCAACCAAGCACAACCGCAGATTTGACAACGGGAACTTTGGCCCACATGGCGGATTATGCCTTGCGTATCCTCAAAAGGGACACACGCATTACAAAAATGATGAACGATGACGATTACTGGTTGGCCTGCCTCCTTGATCCTCGCTATAAAGGCAAATTGCAAAATATTATGCCACATGAGAACTTGAAACTAATATTAGCAACAAAACAATCAACTCTTGTTGACCGTTTGCTTCTGGCATTCCCTGCACACAGCGCCCGTGATCGTTCTCACACGAGCTCCAGGGGCCAGCAGACCAGAGGTGTTAGAGGGGCAGAAATCAGAAGTGGCGTTGGCCAGAGGGGTTTTCTGACCAGGTTGTGGAGTGATTTTTCTATGACCGCAGACAGGACAGGTACTGCAGCATCAATTCAAAGTGACAGGAGACAACATTTGTCCAGTATGGTTACAAACTATTTTTCATCCCTTATCGACGTTCTCCCTCAACCGTCATTCCCATTTGATTACTGGGCATCCAAATTAGACACCTGGCCAGAATTGGCAGAATATGCATTGCAGGAGCTTGCTTGCCCGGCAGCTAGTGTCCTATCAGAAAGAGTATTCAGTGCTGCAGGTTCAATACTAACAGAAAAAAGGACTCGTCTGGCTACCCAAAATGTAGATGATCTAACCTTCATTAAAATGAACCACAACTGGATTTCAAAATCTTTTGCCCCACCCTGCCCGGCTGACACCTAGCTTTCCTATGAAAAGGTCTTGCCTGTGGACTATTCTGAATGACTTTTCCAATCTCGTAATTTTCTTCACCTGATTGTCCAGCATACGACATGTTTCCACCTCACGAAATGGCCAAACTCCCCACACGGGGCCGTGCTATCGCCACTTTGCGCTTGGACCCTTGAGAGTGCTGTTTGTCTGAAGAGGTGGGTGTGGCCGCTTTTGGTCGACGGCACTGCCACTGGGTCCCTCATAGTACAATAAAGTGTCTCTGGCGGTGGTGGTGCGCACCCAACGTCAGACACACCGTTGTAATATGAGGGGCCCTGTGCCTGTACCGCCGGCCACAAGACAGTTCCCCCCCCCCAGCTCAAACAGTGCTCTACCACTAGCAAAATTATCTCTCACAGCTTCACCAATGTGTAGTCTAGGCGCTGACATCCTTCAATGCCTGGCACTGACAATACCATTGTTTTGACATTTTTGTTATGTTAGGCCTTCGAAGCCTGTCTGCGGTCCCTTCTTTCTACAACTACTACACTGACCAGGCCACTGCTGGCCGTGTTACCCTGGAACCAATTTAAAAGTGCCTACAGTCAGCCCAATTTTGTTATGTTAGGCCTTCGAAGACTGTCTGCCGTCACTCCTTCCACTAGACTTCCACTGACCATACACTGCTGCCCATGTACCCCTGGAACCAATTTAAAGTGCCTACAGCCAGCCCAATTTTGTTATGTTAGGCCTTCGAAGCCTGTCTGCGGTCACTCCTTCCACTAGACTTCCACAGACCAGACCACTGCTGCCCGTGTACCCCTGGAACCAATTTAAAAGTGCCTACAGCCAGCCCAAGTTTGTTATGTTAGGCCTTGGAAGCCTGTCTGCGGTCACTCCTTCCACTAGACTTCCACTGACCAGACCACTGCTGCCCGTGTACCCCTGGAACCAATTTAAAAGTGCCTACAGCCAGCCCAAGTTTGTTATGTTAGGCCTTGGAAGCCTGTCTGCGGTCACTCCTTCCACTAGACTTCCACTGACCATACACTGCTGCCCATGTACCCCTGGAACAAATTTAAAAGTGCCTACAGCCAGCCCAAGTTTGTTATGTTAGGCCTTCGAAGCCTGTCTGCGTCCCGTTCTTTCAACTACAACTACACTGACCAGGCCACTGATGGCCGTGTTCCCTTGGAACCAATTTTAACTTGCCTACAGCCAGCCCTATGTTATTATGTTAGGCCTTCGAAGCCTGTCTGCGTCCCGTTCTTTCAACTACAACTACACTGACCAGGCCACTGATGGCCGTGTTCCCCTGGAACCAATTTTAACTTGCCTACAGCCAGCCCAATGTTAGGCCTTTGATGCCTGTCTGCCGTCACTCCTTCCACTAGGCCTCCACTGACCTGTCTATTGCTGCCCGTGTACCCCTTGAACCAACATCATTAAATATAAAAAAAATTAATTTGATTATAAAAAATAAGATCGTGTTGAGATCTCAAATGCAGACATTTTAACAATCAAAACAAACACACAACAAATATCTGGAACTGTACTACAAAGGTCCAACAGCTACAATTTCTTTCTCCTGCAAGAAGTTAACTGAAAGTTTTTTGGAGTTGTTAACACAGATATGGCATCCACCGAGTGTTGTCCTGTCGCGTCTCCTTTAAATTATTTCCAATAAGATGTTAAACTATTAATTTAATAAAATCAATAATTAAAAAAATAATTGAGTAAGTCAAAAGCACATTGCAAATAAACATTAATTACAAATCAAGAAGCATGGCGCGTCCGAGGGTGAGTAGATACCGAATAAGAATATAATCACCCTCGGACGCGCAATGCTTATTTACAACAGCCTTCCTTCCTAAGAATCAGCCCTTCCGTGGTGTAGAGAGAGGTTGTGTTACACTCCAAGGTGTTCCCCAGGTTGCCTTTCCTGAGCTTCGATCTTCCGGCTCTCGTTTAGTAGCTGTTGGAAACTACGCTGCATTAGGCCTACTAATTGTGTATGGGTGAAACAGTGGCGCATCTGCGGTCCCTCCTTCCACTAGGCCTCCACTGACCTGTCTACTGCGGCCCGTGTACCCCTTGAACCAACCTAATAAAATATTTAAAAAATTAATTTGATTATAAAAAATAAGATCGTGTTGAGATCTCAAATGCAGACATTTTAACAATCAAAACAAACACACAACAAATATCTGGAACTGTACTACAAAGGTCCAACAGCTACAATTTCTTTCTCCTGCAAGAAGTTAACTGAAAGTTTTTTGGAGTTGTTAACACAGATATGGCATCCACCGAGTGTTGTCCTGTCGCGTCTCCTTTAAATTATTTCCAATAAGATGTTAAACTATTAATTTAATAAAATCAATAATTAAAAAAATAATTGAGTAAGTCAAAAGCACATTGCAAATAAACATTAATTACAAATCAAGAAGCATGGCGCGTCCGAGGGTGAGTAGATACCGAATAAGAATATAATCACCCTCGGACGCGCAATGCTTATTTACAACAGCCTTCCTTCCTAAGAATCAGCCCTTCCGTGGTGTAGAGAGAGGTTGTGTTACACTCCAAGGTGTTCCCCAGGTTGCCTTTCCTGAGCTTCGATCTTCCGGCTCTCGTTTAGTAGCTGTTGGAAACTATGCTGCATTAGGCCTACTAATTGTGTATGGGTGAAACAGTGGCGCATCTGCGGTCCCTCCTTCCACTAGGCCTCCACTGACCTGTCTACTGCGGCCCGTGTACCCCTTGAACCAACCTAATAAAATATTTAAAAAATTAATTTGATTATAAAAAATAAGATCGTGTTGAGATCTCAAATGCAGACATTTTAACAATCAAAACAAACACACAACAAATATCTGGAACTGTACTACAAAGGTCCAACAGCTACAATTTCTTTCTCCTGCAAGAAGTTAACTGAAAGTTTTTTGGAGTTGTTAACACAGATATGGCATCCACCGAGTGTTGTCCTGTCGCGTCTCCTTTAAATTATTTCCAATAAGATGTTAAACTATTAATTTAATAAAATCAATAATTAAAAAAATAATTGAGTAAGTCAAAAGCACATTGCAAATAAACATTAATTACAAATCAAGAAGCATGGCGCGTCCGAGGGTGAGTAGATACCGAATAAGAATATAATCACCTTCGGACGCGCAATGCTTATTTACAACAGGCTTCCTTCCTAAGAATCAGCCCTTCCGTGGTGTAGAGAGAGGTTGTGTTACACTCCAAGGTGTTCCCCAGGTTGCCTTTCCTGAGCTTCGATCTTCCGGCTCTCGTTTAGTAGCTGTTGGAAACTACGCTGCATTAGGCCTACTAATTGTGTATGGGTGAAACAGTGGCGCATCTGCGGTCCCTCCTTCCACTAGGCCTCCACTGACCTGTCTACTGCGGCCCGTGTACCCCTTGAACCAACCTAATAAAATATTTAAAAAATTAATTTGATTATAAAAAATAAGATCGTGTTGAGATCTCAAATGCAGACATTTTAACAATCAAAACAAACACACAACAAATATCTGGAACTGTACTACAAAGGTCCAACAGCTACAATTTCTTTCTCCTGCAAGAAGTTAACTGAAAGTTTTTTGGAGTTGTTAACACAGATATGGCATCCACCGAGTGTTGTCCTGTCGCGTCTCCTTTAAATTATTTCCAATAAGATGTTAAACTATTAATTTAATAAAATCAATAATTAAAAAAATAATTGAGTAAGTCAAAAGCACATTGCAAATAAACATTAATTACAAATCAAGAAGCATGGCGCGTCCGAGGGTGAGTAGATACCGAATAAGAATATAATCACCCTCGGACGCGCAATGCTTATTTACAACAGCCTTCCTTCCTAAGAATCAGCCCTTTCGTGGTGTAGAGAGAGGTTGTGTTACACTCCAAGGTGTTCCCCGGGTTGCCTTTCATGAGCTTCGATCTTCCGGCTCTCGTTTAGTAGTTGGTGGAAACTACGCTGCATTAGGCCTACAAATTTGGTATGGGGTGTAGAGACAGGTTGTGTTACACTCCAAGGTTTTCACCAGGTTGCCTTTCCTGAGCTTCGATCTTCATGCTCTCGTTTAGTAGGTGTCGGAAAGTAGGCTGCATTAGGCCTACAAATTGGGTATGGGGTGGAGAGAGATGGTGTGTTACACTCCAAGGTGTTCCCCAGGTTTCCTTGCCATTGCTTCGGTCTTCCGACTCTCGTTTAGTAGTTGTAGAAAAGTACACAGCATTAGGCCTACAAAATGGGTATGGGGTGGAGAGAGATGGTGTGTTACACTCCAAGGTGTTCCCCAGGTTGCCTTTCCTGAGCTTCGATCTTCATGCTCTCGTTTAGTAGGTGTCGGAAAGTAGGCTGCATTAGGCCTACAAATTGGGTATGGGGTGGAGAGAGATGGTGTGTTACACTCCAAGGTGTTCCCCAGGTTTCCTTGCCATTGCTTCGGTCTTCCGACTCTCGTTTAGTAGTTGTAGAAAAGTACACAGCATTAGGCCTACAAAATGGGTATGGGGTGGAGAGAGATGGTGTGTTACACTCCAAGGTGTTCCCCAGGTTGCCTTTCCTGAGCTTCTATCTTCAGGCTCTCATTAAATTGTGGTTAAATGGAACAACTGCATTTGGCGTACTAGTTGGTTTGGGGCCTACTATCGGTGTCTGCCACTCCTTGCTGTTCTCCTGGTTTCCTGTCCTGAAATACCATTTTCAGCCTCTCGTTAAGTAGTTGTTAATGTTAGACTGCATTTGGCCTACTAGTTGGGTTGGGGCCTACTATCGGTGTCTGCCACTCCTTGCTGTTCTCCTCCACTGAACAAAGCTGTGCCGCCTGTTTACTACGGTTGCCAATTTTGAACTGCATTTCGACTACTTACTGATTTGGCCCTACTCTCTGTGTCAGCCTCTCATTCCAGTTGTCCTCCACTGCAATGCCCCCTGGTTATTCCTGTGTTACCAATTTTGAACTGCATTTAGCCCACTTTCTTCTTTGGGCCTATATCTGTGTTTCCACTTCATCGTGCCCATTGCCCAGCCAGTGATAGATGAGTCTGCTGGTACATTGACCCATAACGCAACATTCCCCGTGCACGCTACACAACAACATTGTGACCCTGCTGAAAGTCAGGTTGCTCTTCCCGCATACCATACCACCTTACACGGGGACAAAGAGGAAGGTGCAGATGAAAGTGCAGGTTCCTTCATCAGGTGGGGGGAGGAATACTAGTTGGCGACGTCACTGGCACAGGGCCTCTCATAGTACGCAAAAGTGTTGCTGCCGGTGGGAGGCGCCCCCGCCGTGCAAACACACCGCTGTACTTTGAGGGGCCCTGTGCCAGTGCCAATGCCAACGAGTGGGCCCCCCCTGCTTGCTCAGGTTCACAGCACTTGCAAAGTTGAAATACTTACCTCTCCCTGCTCCACTGCCGTGACGTGGTCCAGATTTCCTGGGCCCACTAATTACTTGAACCAGCCCTACCCCCCACAACTTTAGCCAAATGACCCCCAATTTCAAATGCCTTCCAATTATTATAAGGTAAATTACGCTTGACAAGCTTCATTAAGAAGAATGGATGGTTTTGACATTAAAATGGCCACTCTAGGTGTTTTCCTGGCCCCCACTCACTGCCGACTATGCTGCCCCATTGACTTGCATTGGGTTTCGTGTTTCGGTCGATCCCGACTTTACGTCATAATCGGCCGATTTCACTCGACCCGACTTTGGACATAGTCGGGTTTCGCAAAACCCGGCTCGACTCTAAAAAGGTCAAGGTCGCTCAACTCTACTCCTGGGACTTGCGATACCACACACCTCAAAGCTTGGGAGTTAAGTCCTGGCAACTTAGTAGTTTTCCCTGTTATGGCCATTGGGCGAGGCTCCTCTGAATTTAAACTCCTGAGTCTCAGTCTTCTGCTGCCAGTTATAAGTCCAGTTATAAGTCCTTCTTTATCTGACCCATACTTCTGCACTAACCTCTGGTATTTCTAGCGTTTCCAATCTCAGACCATTTGCTGATTACTCTTCTGACTTGCGATTTTGTTCCTCTTCTGTACCTCATGGTTTTGACCCAACTCTTTGACTATTCCTGCCAGCCAGCTTCAACAGCCAGCAACTACGCTGAGAACTGAGCTAGGGTCCCTATGTAAGTCCAAATCCTTGTACAGGTATTATAGGGTGTACTGAGTGAATTGATAGAGTAGCTGGTTCAAAGCTTGTTTCTAATCGACCACAGACAACCACACTTTACATACCCCCAAAATATATATGGTCGTCTTGTTCAGCCAAAATTGGTGAGTCAACAGCAGTCCAGAGGTCCATCTACAAATAAGAAATCCTGACATAAAATCCATATGACAGATATGTGAGTTTTCATTGGAATGGATGAAAGATATCACACCACGCCTTATCATGTGAATGGCGCAACTAATGAGAACTGCAGCTGGATGCATCAACACACAAGTAAGTAAAATCCATCCACATATACTCAAATTTATGTTTTTCATTTTCTTTTATTAAAACCCTTCCTTTCCAATGAAAGGGAGAACAATGTTTTACAGAGACCTGAAATGTAATAAATTATTATAATAATGGGAATACCACATCGAATAGTTACACTTATTGGTTAACCAGAAATTTGAAGGAATTAGAGATCAGGTTAAAATGTTCTAAACCTGAGGATTATATAAGAATATTTTCTTGTTTTCATAATTTTACGTTGGGTATATAGAATACACATGATATGAAACTTCAGTCACACAATAGTGTGCTAATGTTATATCCATAATTGGGCCCTGTACACACTGTATTGGTATTCTATGTGCCGGACAAAGCTCCTAGCTTACTGTATGTGCCATAAATATCCATAGGGTCAGTTGGTGAATAGTGGATTAGATGTATCAACATTAGAATGCTCCCATCATACAGATCATTACAGTAGAATATTATTATTGCTATTATTATTATTATTATTATTTAATTGCACTGTTCAATAAACACAAAGTAAATGGTTTCATGGGAACGGGAGAACCCGCCCATGAGGGATTACAATCCACAAAGAAAGGCGACAGTAGATGAAGGTGAAAGCCACTTAAATAGCAGTGTAGTGATAGCAGGGTTATTGTAGATTGCAAGCTTTTCTAAACTGTTCCAACAGATCATTAGGGAAAATTAGATTCCCCCATTGTGGAACCTTAGAATGTTCATAAATTACAGAAACAAATACAATCTACATATTGCAAATGTTGCTCACACACACCAGTTGTAGAATGTACAACATCTCGTTAACCATTAAAATGCCATCAAGTAATGAACACTTTGACACTCTAATATACAGAGAAGAAGACTACCCCACTCTAATCATAGAGACTGCTGGATGGCTCACATGCAAGCGGGATCACAACATACATACTATTAGAGAAATCACGCAAAGTAGCATAATCACGTCAAGTCTTATAAAACACTAGAATGCTCACATCATATCAAACATGGGAGCAGGGCTGTAACCAGGAATTTCAGGGTCTCACACTGGTATAATATTCTGTCGCCCTTGAGACTCCACCCATTCTCCACTCCCCACTCCTTCCACAGTCCCACTGCCCACTCTTGGAATAATACCACATACAAGAGACAAATACTGCCACACCACGACCAGACCACATATTACCACCACATAGTGACCAAATACTACAGTACTGATCATGAATAAAAACCACAATACTAATAACACTAATAATTCCATAAGTGCCATTATACACAGGAGCTCTGCACATAGTATACAGTGTATATTGTACAGGTAATGAAGTGACTCACCGGTGATATTATACACAGGAGCCCTGTATATAATGCATAGTGTGCAGGTAATACAGGAATCGCCAGTGAAATTATATACAGGAGCTCTGTATATAGTGTCAGTATCAGATAATACACTGATCACCAGTGACATTATACACAGGAGCTCTGTATATAGTGTATAGTGTACAGGTAATACAGTGATCACCAGAGACATTATACATAGGAGCACTGTATATAGTGTCAGTGTACAGGTAATACAGTGATCACCAGTGACATTATTCACAGGAGCTATGCATACAGTGTCAGTGTACAGATAATACAGGGATCACCAATGACATTATACACAGGAGCACTGTATATAGTGTCAGTGTACAGGTAATACAGTGATCACCAGTGACAATATACATAGGAGCTCTGTATATAGTGTGAGTGTACAGGTAATACAGGGATCCCTGGTGACATTATACACACGAGCTCTGTATATAGTATAAAGATAATACAGTGATCACTATTAGACACAGGAGCTCTGTATATAGTGTCAGGGTACAGGTAATACAGGGATCACCAGTGACATTATACACAGAAGATCTGTATATAGTGTCAGTGATCACCAGTGACATTATACACAGGAGTTCTGTATATGTTGTTAATGTAAAGGTAATACAGTGCTCACTAATGACATTATACACAGGAGCTCAGTATATAGTGTAAGTGTACAAGTGTATAAGCTCCCATTGCCAAGATGAGCACCGCAACCCATCCCTGTCTCTGGGCTCTGGGCCTCCCAACTTTGCGTCTACTTACCGGGCCCCATATGCCAGTAGTTGTAGTAATGCCCTGATGGTGGCACTTAACATCATAAAGAGGATTAGAGCATTGAAATGTTATAAAATAAAACAAGATAAGTGAAAGCAGTCAGAGGGGAGCGCAGAGGAATTGACCTAGGGAAGGGGAGATGAAAGGGAGTTGTCGAGCACCACCGCAGCTCCAGCTGAATACCTCCAAAGGAGGATAAGAATGTGTGTCAAACAGAAATCAGTCCCAGGAGCGCTGAAGGAAACTCAGACAACATATGTCATTTGCCACAACGCGTTTCAACGGTAAACACCGTCTTCTTCAGGTGGGAGTTTCCCACCTGAAGAAGACGGTGTTTACCGTTGAAACGCGTTGTGGAAAACGACATATGTTGTCTGAGTTTCCTTCAGCGCTCCTGGGACTGATTTCTGTTTGACACACATAAAATAAAACAAGGCTCAAATCATTAGGGCCAATACAACGCTGACACTTTACAAGACAGTCAAGTTTTGTAATCACAGGAAACATACAAAGCCTCAAATTATACTAATAGAATGTCCAAATTAAACTTTCTTTCTTTATTTTCTTTATTTTTTTTTTTTTTATATAGCGCTAACATATTCCGCAGCGCTTTACAGTTTTGCACACATTATCATCACTGTCCCTCATGGGGCTGACAATCTAGAATCCCTATCAGTATGTCTTTGGAACTAAACTATAATGCCCACACTATACAAAACTCTAGAATGCTCACACTATATAGAATTGCTCACATTATAGAATTTGAAAATGTTCATAGTAAATACAATAGAGCTCAAGTGCTCAGGCTACATACAACTCTAGAATGCTCACACAATAGAGAACTCAAGAATGCTGACAGTATGTAGAATGCTCACATGAAACTAGAATACCCACACTCAGAACATCAGGGCATTTCTGCCCTTACAGGCAGAGGGGTGTAGGATGGAGACATATGGGGGGCAGGATGGAGACATATGAGGAAGCAGGATGGAGAAATATGCGTGAGTAGGATGGAGGCATATAGGGGCAGAGTTGAGACTTAAGGGGGCATTATGGAGACGTATGGGGAGCAGAATGGAGACATAAGGAAGCAGAATGAAGCCATATGAGGAGGCAGGATGGAGACATAATGAGGATGGAGACATATGGGGGTAGAATGGAGACATATGGGGGGCAGGATGGAGACATGGGGGCAAGATGGAGGACATTATTACAGGAAAATGCCAGGATGTAGGACATTATTAAAGGGCTAATTAAGGGTTGTTATTATTACTGCTATATTGTATTTTATGTTTGAAGATACTGATTTTGGTGGGGGAGGGGTCCTATTACTGTGCAGGGCGACACTGTCACATTTTTTCTTCATCAGGCATAGTGTTGAAATTGGGGAAAAATTGGGGAATATGCTCTGGAAGCAGTGCTCTAAATAACTGTTATTTTCTGTACATACAAGTCCTGGCTGGAAAAAGTGATGGCGGTCTAGAAGAAAAATGAAAATGAATATGTTCAACTAAAGACGTCACTGGTGAGTCAGTGTCTTACTTGTACAC
Source organism: Ranitomeya imitator (assembly GCF_032444005.1). Lineage (NCBI taxonomy): Eukaryota > Metazoa > Chordata > Amphibia > Anura > Dendrobatidae > Ranitomeya > Ranitomeya imitator. The sequence continues at coordinate 1,204,226,140 of NC_091282.1, read as the reverse complement.
TTAAACTATACACTATATAATATATACAGAGCTCCTGTGTATAATACCACTGGTGATCACTGTATTACCTTTACACTGACACTATATACAGAGCTCCTGTGTATAATGTCACTGGTGAATCACTATTACCTGTATACTATACACTATATACAAAGCTCCTGTGTATAATGTCACTGATGATCACCGTATTATCTGTGCACTATACACTATATACAGAGCTGCTGGGTATAATGTCACTGGTGATCACTGTATTACATGTAAACTGACACTATACACAGAGCCCCTGTCTATAATGTCACTAGTGAGTCACTGTATTACCTATACACAGGGCTGGCATTAGGGGCAGGCAGACCAGGGAGCTGCCAATGGTCCCCACTGATCCAGGGGCCCCCAGCCAGTGGCATACCGCTAATAGAGGCACACCACACTGCCCGTGAGTAAAAGAAGCCCAGCACCACCACCCCCTGCATCGTGCATTCAACTTAACAGTTGAAAGCAGTGATAAAAGAGAGAGATGATGGTCCCTCTCCCCTCACTCCACCTCTGCTTCTGACTCAGCAGCGTGTGCCAGCAGTGGAGCTGATGAAATGCACTGTAGAAGCAAGAGCAGCGGGGGGAACGAAGAGGAGAGGTAAGGTGTGTTCATGTGCTATACTGTGTGTGTGGGGCTCCACTATACTGTGTGTGGGGGACTGCACTATACTGTGTGTGGGGACTGCACTATACTGTGTGTGGGGGCGGCACTATACTGTGTGTAGGTAGGCTGCATTATGCTGTGTGTGGGTAGGCTGCATCATACTGTGTGTGTGGCTGATCTATACTGTGTGTGGGTGCTGCATTATACTGTGTGGGTGGGCTGCCTGCACTATTCTATGTGTGGAGGCTGCACTATACTGTGTGGGGGGCTGCACTATACTGTGTTTTTGGGGAGGGGCAAATTATTATGTGTGTGGGGGGCTGCATTATACTGTGTGTGGGAGGGCATTATACTGTGTGTGGGGGGCTGCATTATACTGTGTGTGGGAGGGCATTATACTGTGTGGGGGGCTGCATTATACTGTGTGTGGAAGTGACTGCATTATACTGTGTGTGGGGGTCTGCAATATACTGTGTGTGTGGGGAGCTGCATTATACTCTGAGGGGGGGCTGCATTATACTTTGAGGGGGGCTATAATATACTCTATCAAGGAGTGCATTATACTACATGTATTATATGGGACCTGCATTATACTGTATCGATGACTATCAGTACCCATCATTCTTTCTCAGTAAAGAGGCCAGGAAACAAGCGTCAAATGACTTCATTATTGTCAATCATGCTTTTTTAAACGGCCTGAACTCAGCGCATTTAAATACGACAAAAATGTTTCTGTGTGATTGTGCAATATGTTAGCATTTGGGGCCCCACTTTAAACTTTTGTCCAGGGCACCACTTTGTCTAAAATCAACACTGCCTGTATACTATACACTGTGTACAAAGCTCCTTTGTATAAATTCTCTGATCATCACTGTTACCTGTACACCGACACTGTATGCAGAGCTACTGTGTATAATGTCACTATTGATCACTGTATTACCTGTACACTGACCCTATATACAGGGCTCATATGTATAATGTCACAGGTGAGTCAATGTGTTACCTGTACACTGACAGTTTATACAGGGCTTCTGTTTATAATGTCACTGGTCATCACTGTATTACCTGCACACTAATACTATATACAGAGCTCCTGTGTATAATGTCACTGGTGAGTCAGTGTGTTACCTGTACACTGAACCTATAATGGCACTTATGGTAATGTTAGAAGTGTGTTTTTTTTAATTAATGATCAGTAATGTAGTATTCAGTGAATATTTGGTGGTAATATGTGGTCTGATCATAGTGTGGTGATATTTGTTCCTTGTATGTGGTTTTATTCAGTTACTATGTGGTGGTAATATGTGGTCAAGTCATGGTGTGACAGTATAATTTAGTATAATTTCCTTATATGTGGTATTATTTGGTTTGGTCTTTGTGTCTTGCTTACATTAAATTTCTGTCCCATGCCTCATGGATTGGGAGAGGGGCAGATTAGGGTTTAATTGAAGCATAGCAAGGACGGAGACCCGGGCCTCTCTAGCTTCAAGAGAACCCCGAGACAGGGATAGTTAGGGTCCCAGTTCCAGGAACAGTTTGAGGCCCTTCTCCCTTACAGAAGACCATCATAGGTGTGACACTATGTGGTGGCAATATGAGGTCTGGTCATGGTGAGGCAGTATTTGTTCCTTGTATGTGATATAATTCAGCCACTATTTGATGGTAATATGCGGTCTGGCCATGGTGTGGCAGTATTTCTCCCTTGTTCATTGTATTATTCGATTACTATGTTGTGGTAATATCTGATCCGGTCAGGTGTGGTGCTATTTGACTCTTTTATGTGGTATTATTTGATCACTACTGTATATGATGGTAACATGTGGTCCGGTCATGGTGTGGTGGCATTTCTCCCTTGTACCTGGTTTTATTCGGTCCCTATGTGGTGGTAATATGTGGTCTGGTTACAGTGTGACAGTATTTTTTCCTTGTATGTGGTATTATTAGCCTTTTAAAAAAATGTACAGTACAGACCAAAAGTTTGGACACACCTTCTCATTTAACCCCTTCACGCCGCAGCCCGTTTTCGTTTTCGCTCCCCTCATTCCCAGAGCCATAACTTTTTTTTTCTGCCAATATGGCCATGCGAGGGCTTATTTTTTGTGGGACGAGTTGCACTTTTGAATGACACCATTGGTTTCACCATGTCTTGTACTAGAAAACGGGAAAAAAATTCCAAGTGTGGTGAAATTACAAAAAAAGTGCAATATAATAATAATAATTATAATAATAATCTTTATTTTTATATAGCGCTAACATATTCCGCAGCGCTTTACAGTTTGCACACATTATCATCACTGTCCCCGATTGGGCTCACAATCTAGAATTCCTATCAGTATGTCTTTGGAATGTGGGAGGAAACCGGAGTGCCCGGAGGAAACCCACGCAAACACGGAGAGAACATACAAACTCTTTGCAGATGTTGTCCTGGGTGGGATTAGAACCCAGGACCCCAGCGCTGCAAGGCTGCTGTGCTAACCACTGCGCCACCGTGCTGTTTTTTGCTTGGCTTTTTTGCTAGGTTCACTAAATGCTAAAACTGACCAACCAATATGATTCTCCAGGTGATTATAAGTTCATAGGCTCCAAACATGTCTAGGCTATTTTTTATCTAAGTGGTGAAAAAAAAATTCAAAACTTTCCTAAAAAAAAAAAAATTGTGCCATTTTCCGATACCCGTAGCGTCTCCATTTTTCGGGATCTCGGATCAGGTGAGAGCTTAATTTTTGCGTGCTGAGCTGACATTTTTAATGACACCACTTTTGTGTAGATACGTTCTTTTGATCGCCTTGTTATTGCATTTTAATGCAATGTCGCGGCGACCAAAAAAAATGGAATTCTGGCGTTTTTAATGTTTTTCTTGCTACGCTTTTTAGCAATCAGGTCAATCCTTTTTTTTATTGATAGATCGGGCGATTCTGATCGCAGCGATACCAAATATGTGTATGTTTGATTTTGTGTTTAATTGTTTTATTTTGGATGGGGCAAAAGGGGGTGATTTAAACTTTTATTTATTTTTTTTTTCATATTTTTTAAAACATTTTTTTTTTAGTTTAGCCATGCTTCCATAGCCTCCATGGGAGGCTAGAAGCTGGCATAGCCTGATCAGCTCTGCTACATAGCAGCGACCATCAGATCGCTCCTATGTAACTGAATTGCAGGCTTGCTATGAGCGCCGACCACAGGGTGGAGCTCACAGCAAGCCGAGATCAGTAACCATAGAGGTCTCAAGGACCTCTATGGTTACTATCCTGACGCATCGCTGACCCCCGATCATGTGACGGGGGTCGGCGATGGGAACATTTCTGGTCGCGCGGCCGGAAGCTCAGGTTAAATGCCGCTGTCGGCGTTTGACAGCGGCATTTAACTGGTTAATAGCGGCGGGTGAATCGCGATTTCACCCGCCGCTATTGCGCGCACACGTCAGCTGTACAAAACAGCTGACATGTCGCGAGGGAGCCCACATCAAAGGGGGAGACACGACATGCGCCGTACTAGTACGGGGCATGTCATGAAGGGGTTAAAGATTTTGAAGAACCTAGAATATAAGACATAATTTCAGTTGTTTCACACTTTTTTGTTAAGTATATAATTCCACATGTGTTAATTTATAGTTTTGATGCCTTCAGCGTGAATGTACAATTTTCATAGTCATGAAAATACAGAAAAATCTTTAAATGAGAAGGTGTGTCCAAACTTTTGGTCTGTACTGTATGTGACACATTCCCTTAAAGAAAAATAAATAAAAATATACCTGAAAAAAGTTTTGAATATTTTAAGACATTTTTAATAGGTTACAGTAGAGTAGGGGCTCGGCCAAAAGAGTCTACCTTGCCATGGTGGCAGCTTAAAAAATCTTTTTGCCAAAAGAAAAGCTTAAGGCTATGTATGTGATCTGGTGTTCGATGGGAAGTGTTAATGTGTGATCGATGAGGATGTGGTGCACAAGAGGAGTTTTTCCAATACTGGGCGGTGGGACTGTAGAAGGTTTGAGGGGTGAAGGCGGAGCTGGGGTGGAGCCTTTGTCAGAGTCTCAAGGGGGCCCAAAAATGTTGCCAGTATGGGGCCCTGAACTTCCTAGTGACAGATTCATTTTAACCCTAGAACTGCATAGAATTCTAAAATGCTATCAGTAAAATTTAGCTGAAAGTGAAAGTTATTGCAGATTTTTACTAATGTTATCCGATTAGTTAGTGATGCCTGTATTTAAAGTATTGTCATGTCCCAGTAAAACCTTAAGAAAGCAAAAAGCTAGAATTTCTTGAACTTTGCACATGTGGCCAACTCCAAGCATTAGAATATGTACTGCCAGTGCGGAAGCTGAGAGTGCCCAGGAATTAGAACTCTCTACAGAACAAGCGGGATTCACTCAGTTCGAATCTCGTTCCAATGCTTCATCCAAGCATTTTCGGACTTCTGTCTTTCTTATATATCGAATATGTTTTTCTCATTATTGTCAATTTTGTTACAAGGGAAAGGACATTGTTGCTGCCACATGCAGGTTTATACAAGCTTACATCAGTGGGGACACTGCACTGTAATTGTACTCCAAAGCACAAAACTTTAAATAAAAACTAATATAAGATTCTATTAAAGTGTCAGGCTTTGACACCTGGATCCAGAACATCTGGTGTTTCCGTCCTCTTCGTACCATTTCCGTCACCTTTAGGACAGTTTCGCCCCCTATTTTCTTGTTAATAATTCAATGGCTCCATAGATGGGAGTCCTGTGCAAGCTCAGAAGAAAAGGGCGCAGGACTAATCCAGACCAAGTGCCCTTTTTTTAAGATCCTATAATATCTGCAAGGTTTTTTGTTATGACATTAGTGGGACAAATATTTTGCTTACATATTCTCCCCCACAATTAATACGGCAGATATTTGACTCCTATTAGTGCCCCCATCCACAGTGCTCCCAAAACAGTGGTAGCCACAGTACCCATGAGAGACACCCTGAGCTATGCCCATCCCAAGAAATCCCCCAGATTAACCTTAACCTGCCATCAGCTGGGTTTCACCTCCCCCCAAACTATTTATATGTTCATGTCGCCCTTTCAAAAGACAAGTCCAGCAATACATTTACATGGCCGGTCCGTTCCTGGATTACTGAGAGATCGGTGCTTTAATTGATTCCCCTCCTCCGGCTTAACGGATGACTCTTTTATTTGAAGGCACAGATCACAAAGACTGTCAGACAAGCAGGAATTAGAGGGTGCTGGGTGTTGAATAGAGCTGGAGTGACAGAGGCTTCAGATCTACCATAGCTCTTCCGCCTTATTTGCATAGTAATGCTATTGCTGATTTCTCAGCAATGGAGGAACGGACTAGCCATGTAAAAATATTGTTGCACTCGTCTTTGAAAGAACTACATGCACATAAAGAGTTTTTTGGGGGAATCCTTCTGACAGATTCCCTTTACCTTGATTGACAAAGCGGCCCTATGGGTGCCATGCCCCTCACTCATCGAAAAAAAAGTTCCCAACAGCCTGCTATAACTAGTGTGTGAACCCTTAAGAAAGCTAAGAGGCAAAACACTTTCCTAATAGTGGGGCTGTTATTTAGTGCCACAGTCGGGGACCCCGGTCACACCCATAGAATTTAGGTGGCAGGGGCTGTTATTTAGTGCCACAGTCGGGGACCCCGGTCACACCCATAGTATTTAGGTGGCAGGGGCTGTTATTTAGTGCCACAGTCGGGGACCCTGGTCACGCCCATAGTATTTAGGTGGCAGGGGCTGTTATTTACTGCCACAGTCAGGGACCCCGATCACACCCATAGTATTTAGGTGGCAGGGGCTGTTATTTAGTGCCACAGTCGGGGACCCTGGTCACGCCCATAGTATTTAGGTGGCAGGGGCTGTTATTTAGTGCCACAGTCGGGGACCCCGGTCACACCCATAGAATTTAGGTGGCAGGGGCTGTTATTAATGCCACAGTCGGGGACCCCGGTCACACCCATTGTATTTAGGTGGCAGGGGCTGTTATTTAGTGCCACAGTCGGGGACCCTGGTCACGCCCATAGTATTTAGGTGGCAGGGGCTGTTATTTAGTGCCACAGTCGGGGACCCCGGTCACACCCATAGAATTTAGGTGGCAGGGGCTGTTATTTAGTGCCACAGTCGGGGACCCCGGTCACACCCATAGTATTTAGGTGGCAGGGGCTGTTATTTAGTGCCACAGTCAGGGACCCCGATCACACCCATAGTATTTAGGTGGCAGGGGCTGTTATTTAGTGCCACAGTCGGGGACCCCGGTCACACCCATAGTATTTAGGTGGCAGGGGCTGTTATTTAGTGCCACAGTCAGAGACCCCGGTCATACCCATAGTATTTAGGTGGCAGGGGCTGTTATTTAGTGCCACAGTCGAGGACCCCGGTCACACCCATAGTATTTAGGTGGCAGGGGCTGTTATTTAGTGCCACAGTCGAGGACCCCGGACACACCCATAGTATTTAGGTGGTAGGAGCTGTTATTTAGTGCCACAGTCAGAGACCCCGGTCACACCCATAGTATTTAGGTGGCAGGGGCTGTTATTTAGTGCCACAGTCGAGGACCCCGGTCACACCCATAGTATTTAGGTGGCAGGGGCTGTTATTTAGTGCCACAGTCGAGGACCCCGGTCACACCCATAGAATTTAGGTGGCAGGGGCTGTTATTTAGTGCCACAGTCAGAGACCCCGGTCACACCCATAGTATTTAGGTGGTAGGAGCTGTTATTTAGTGCCACAGTCAGGGACCCCGGTCACACCCATAGTATTTAGGTGGCAGGGGCTGTTATTTAGTGCCACAGTCGAGGACCCCGGTCACACCCATAGTATTTAGGTGGCAGGGGCTGTTATTTAGTGCCACAGTCGAGGACCCCGGTCACACCCATAGTATTTAGGTGGCAGGGGCTGTTATTTAGTGCCACAGTCGAGGACCCCGGTCACACCCATAGTATTTAGGTGGTAGGAGCTGTTATTTAGTGCCACAGTCAGGGACCCCGGTCACACCCATAGTATTTAGGTGGCAGGGGCTGTTATTTAGTGCCACAGTTGGGGACCCCGGTCACACCCATAGTATTTAGGTGGTAGGGGCTGTTATTTAGTGTCACAGTCAGGGACCCCGGTCACACCCATAGTATTTAGGTGGCATGGGGCTGTTATTTAGTGCCACAGTCAGGGACCCCGGTCACACCCATAGTATTTAGGTGGCAGGGGCTGTTATTTAGTGCCACAGTCGAGGACCCCGGTCACACCCATAGTATTTAGGTGGCAGGGGCTGTTATTTAGTGCCACAGTCGAGGACCCCGGTCACACCCATAGTATTTAGGTGGCAGGGGCTGTTATTTAGTGCCACAGTTGGGAACCCTGGTCACACCCATAGTATTTAGGTGGTAGGGGCTGTTATTTAGTGCCACAGTCAGGGACCCCGGTCACACCCATAGTATTTAGGTGGCAGGGGCTGTTATTTAGTGCCACAGTCGAGGACCCCGGTCACACCCATAGTATTTAGGTGGCAGGGGCTGTTATTTAGTGCCACAGTCGAGGACCCCGGTCACACCCATAGTATTTAGGTGGCAGGGGCTGTTATTTAGTGCCACAGTCGGGGACCCCGGTCACACCCATAGTATTTAGGTGGTAGGGACTGTTATTTAGTGCCACAGTCAGGGACCCCGGTCACACCCATAGAATTTAGGTGGCATCGGCTGTTATTTAGTGCCACATTCGGGGACCCCGGTCACACCCATAGTATTTAGGTGGCAGGGGCTGTTATTTAGTGCCACAGTCGGGGACCCCGGTCACACCCATAGTATTTAGGTGGTAGGGGCTGTTATTTAGTGCCACAGTCGGGGACCCCGGTCACACCCATAGAATTTAGGTGGCAGGGGCTGTTATTTAGTGCCACAGTTGGGGACCCCGGTCACACCCATAGAATTTAGGTGGCAGGGGCTGTTATTTAGTGCCACAGTCGGGGACCCCGGTCACACCCATAGTATTTAGGTGGCAGGGGCTGTTATTAATGCCACAGCCGGGGACCCCGGTCACACCCATAGTATTTAGGTGGCAGGGGCTGTTATTTAGTGCCACAGTCTGGGACCCCGGTCACACCCATAGTATTTAGGTGGCAGGGGCTGTTATTAATGCCACAGCCGGGGACCCCGGTCACACCCATAGTATTTAGGTGGCAGGGGCTGTTATTTAGTGCCACAGTCGGGGACCCCGGTCACACCCATAGAATTTAGGTGGCAGGAGCTGTTATTTAGTGACACAGTTGGGGACCCCGGTCACACCCATAGTATTTAGGTGGCAGGGGCTGTTATTTAGTGCCACAGTCGGGGACCCCGGTCACACCCATAGAATTTAGGTGGCAGGGGCTGTTATTAATGCCACAGTCGGGGACCCCGGTTACACCCATAGTATTTAGGTGGCAGGGGCTGTTATTTAGTGCCACAGTCGGGGACCCTGGTCACACCCATAGAATTTAGGTGGCAGGGGCTGTTATTAATGCCACAGTCGGGGACCCCGGTTACACCCATAGTATTTAGGTGGCAGGGGCTGTTATTTAGTGCCACAGTCGGGGACCCCGGTCACACCCATAGCATTTAGGTGGCACATAGCTGCATGCCATTTCTTTTCCAAGTCCCTCACTGGAATTTTCCGCCTTTCCTCCCATTTTTTGGGCCCACGCTATTTCTAAGGTTTTTTCATTCGTTTTGCGCCATTTCTTGCTATATCAAGACTCACAGATGGCAGACTGAAAATAAGAAGAGAAAAAAGTGTGGAGGAACTGAAGGAATCTTTCCGTTTGTGGCAGGTATACCACTATGGATGCTGAAATAAAAGGACGTTGTGTTATAGGGATTTTCTATCTTATGGTATCTGCAGGTCGGTGATCTATGAACATTTGTATTATTTTGCCTTTACTGTAATGTAGATCAATGTGGTCGCCTTATCTTGGGTCACTTAGGCAGATGGAAGCAGTCAGAAACGTTGACGCCCCCATTCTTTTGTGTGCAGGGTCTTCTTCTTTGCGTTTGTTAAGTTTCCTTTCATTTCATTGGGTGTCACTTTTTTTTCAATCATTGTGATCCCCTTAACAGTCTATTACATTTTGTGAAGATTTTGGTATTTTAGCTTCATTTTATTCACTGTGAACGATGAAAGCCTTTAGTTTTTTTTAAGGTTTTTCATCATCATCATCATCATCATCATTATTATTATTAGAAATAATACCTCTTTTGTTCTCGGTTTACACAGACCTTCGCTAAAAAGAAGATCTGACACTGAGCTGTGGACAGAAAAGAGACAATGACAAAAATTACAAAAAAGCGCAACAGGGTCTTTATCTGGGTAAACTGTATACGTAGAATTGCACAATCGTGCCCACCTGGTTGGGTTGTGTTCACACAACCATTGAAGAGGCTTACATTTGCCTTATATGATTTAGGGAAGACCAATTTTATTGCACCTGTGCCTCTTTTCTGCCCTCAAAGAAAAAACAGAAACGAGTGGGTTAACCCTGCGCTGTCCTTGATAGATGACGAGACGAGAGGAGAACAAGTGAGGCGGTTTATTTCTCCGCATGTTTCAAAGCTTTAAGACATTAGGATAAACCAGTTTCAAATTTGTCCCTTGTGTAAAAATTGATATATTCTGAACTATTTGCCTCATTTTTTTGCTCCCTTGATGAATTCTTGATTGAAGATGCTACCACCTTAATTCTGTTATAAACTATATATTACTTTATACCATTCGCATATTGTAGGTGAGGCCAAAGGAGCCCTGGGTGTCAGCCTATGGGGGTGCAAAATTTGGCATCCACCACTACTGTTAAATGAGCAACTCCAGCAAGCAGCGCTTTTTCTTAGAGCATCGCTTAGTGAGTGCCTCTGCAGAGCGCAGCAGTTGAGTATGTCATTCGCTGATGCGCTCTGCATAGGTAGAATCTGAGATGACAAGCTGAGTATGTATTGTGAACATGAATCAATACGGTCTTCATTCATTAGCTATTCAGCTTGTCATCGCAGAGTCTACCTCTGCAGAGTGCAGCAGTTGGGATGAGTTTGTCATTGGCTGATGCGCTCTACATAGGCAGCAATTGAGATGACAAGCTGAGTATGTATTGTGCACATCAATATTGCATTCATTCATTAGCTATTCAGCTTGCCATAGCAGATTATGCCTCTGCAGAGTGCAGCAGTTGAGATAAGTTTGTCGCCAGCTGATGCGCTCTGCAAAGGCAGTATTTGAGATGACAAGCTGAGTATGTATTGTGCACATGAATCAATACTGCCTTCAATCATTAGCTATTCAGCTTGTCATCTCAGATTCTACCTCTGCAGAGTGCAGCAGTCAGGATTGGCTTGTCATCGGCTGATGCGCTCTGCATAGGCAGTATTTGAGATGATAAGCTGAGTAGCTAATGAAGGAAGACAGAATTGAATCATTTGCTGTGCACATGACTCAATACTGTCTTCATTCATTAGTAAGCGTTGCTCTTACATTTTTACACCTTTTCAAGCCCTTTCTAGGGTTAGGGCTACGGTTAGGTTTAGGAGTAAGGCTAGGCTAACAACACAACTAGGATTATGAAATAGAAGGAGAAACGGGAGCATATAGTAAAAACAATCTTTATTAATATAATAAGGTTAAAAGAGGGATATAGGACACACAATGAGCGTAATCGTGTAGACCATGACATAACATGAAAAAGGGGGAGAAAAACATCCCACATCCCACCACCCCCACGCAGAGTAATTAGATGGATGTAATCTGGCAATAAAAGAGAGCACCTCTGCACAAAACGTAATGCCATAAACTTGGATAAATGGGGTCACAGTACTGAATATGTCCCACCAAACAGGCGGGGGCCAAATGTGCACTGGCCAGAGAAAAAACCCCTGCAGCGGTGGCAGTGCCTGGCTAGTGAGTGATCACACCCCTGACGTTCCCTATCACACCAATAAGAACAAGTAAATCATATAGTAAAAGTAATATGGCGTGAGAGGGGATCGCCACTGCACTGACACCCAATGCAGAGCGCACAGCCAGTGACCATGAGTGACCAGAACGGCCCCAGTGTAAGGCCAGCGTCACACTTGCGAGTTTTACGGACGTAAGAGCGCAGAAACTACGTCCGTAAAACTCGCAAAACATACGGCACAATTATTCTCTATGCCCCTGCTCCTATCTGCCGTATTAAACTGATCCGTATTATACGGGTTTCTACGGCCGTAGAAAATCGCAGCATGCTGCGTTTGTCACCGTACTGCGCAAGAAATACGCCAATGAAAGTCTATGGAAGCGTGAAAAATACGGATTACACATGGACAAGCAGTGTGACTTGCGAGAAATACGCAGCGGTGTTAGCGCTGAGAGAAAAGCCGGTAATTCAGTGCGGTGTACAGTAAAATCACACTGACAGCTTACAGTAGAATAGGTAGAATTAATGTGTACACATAGAATAGGTATATATATATATATATGTCAGTGAGACACATATATGTATATATATTAATATTTATTCCAGCGCTATACAGCTTGAAAGCCGGTAATTCAATTACCCTGCTTTTTCTTTCTCCTTCCTAAACCCGACATGATTTGAGACCTGGTTACATACAGTAAACCATGTCTTCTCTCCATTTTTTTTGCATATTCCACACTACTAATGTTAGTAGTGTGTATCTGCAAAATTTGGCCGTTCTATCTACTAAATTAAAGGGTTAAATGGCGGAAAAAATTGGCGTGGGCTCCCGCACAATTTTCTCCGCCAGAGTAGTAAAGCCAGTGACTGAGGGCAGATATTAATAGCCTGGAGAGGGTCCACGGTTATTGCCCCCCCCCCCCCCTTCCTGGCTAAAAACACCTGCCCCCAGCCACCCCAGAAAAGGCACATCTGGAAGATGCGCCTATTCTGGCACTTGGCCACTCTCTTCCCATTCCCGTGTAGCGGTGGGATATGGGGTAATGAAGGGTTAATGCCACCTTGCTATTGTAAGGTGACATTAAGCCAAATTAATAATGGAGAGGCGTCAATTATGACACCTATCCATTATTAATCCAATTGTAGTAAAGGGTTAAATAAAACACAAACACATTATTTAAAATTATTTTAATGAAATAAAAACAATGGTTGTTGGAGTATTTTATTCTACGCCCAATCCAGTCACTGAAGACCCTCGATCTGTAACAAAAAAAACATAATAAACCAACAATATCCTTACCCTCCGCAGATCTGTAACGTCCAACAATGTAAATCCATCTGAAGGGGTTAAATTAATTTGCATCCACGAGCTTTGCTAATGCAATGATGCTCATGGCTGCAAAAACCCGGAAAATGAAGGTAAAGTAGGTCAATGACCTATATTTACCTTCATTTGCGGTGAGGCGCCCTCTGCTGGATGTTTCTAGATCGTGGGAACTTTCCTAGAAAGCTCCCAGGCTCGAGTTCATAAGAGGCGCCCTCTGCTGGTTGTCCTCATAATTGACACCTCTCCATTATTAATTTGGCTTAATGTCACCTTACAATAGCAAGGTGGCATTAACCCTTCATTACCCCATATCCCACCGCTACACGGGAATGGGAAGAGAGTGGCCAAGTGCCAGAATAGGCGCATCTTCCAGATGTGCCTTTTCTGGGGTGGCTGGGGGCAGATGTTTTTAGCCAGGGGGGGGCCAATAACCGTGGACCCTCTCCAGGCTATTAATATCTGCCCCCAGTCACTGGCTTTACTACTCTGGCGGAGAAAATTGCGCGGGAGCCCACGCCAATTTTTTCCGCCATTTAACCCTTTAATTTAGTAGATAGAACGGCCAAATTTTGCACATACACACTACTAACATTAGTAGTGTGGAATCTGCAAAAAAAATGGAGAGAAGACATGGTTTACTGTATGTAAACCATGTCTCAAATCATGTCGGGTTTAGGAAGGAGAAAGAAAAAGCCGGTAATTGAATTACCGGCTTTCAAGCTGTATAGCGCTGGAATAAATATTAATATATATACATATATGTGTCTACTGACATATATATATATATATTTTTTTTTTTTTTTTTTTTTTGGGGGGGACACATGGATCACTTCTATAGCGGTATGTTGGTTTTGCAAGCCTGCGAGAAAAACACACAGTACGGATGCCATACGGATTACATACGGAGGATGCCATGCGCAAAAAACGCTGACACACCCTGCCTACGGAGGAGCTACGGACCACTACTTTCGGGACTTTTCAGCGTATTACGGCCGTAATATACGGACCGTATTGTTTTACGCTGTGTGTGACGCCGGCCTAAAGCACATAAATGCAAGGAAAGCTCACCTGATGCCCGTGGGGGGAGAGGGGTGAGGGGATCTCGCCGGTGAGAACGCCCCGACGCGCGTTTCGCGGCGTAAACACGCCGCTTCCTCAAGGGGAGTATAGGGAAAAGTGACACAGGACCTGCCTATAACCTCCCTGACCCTGGTCACTTGTCCTATCTAGACCAATCCAAGTGGCGCTATCGGCGCATGCGCGCTGCGGCGGGAAAGCCCGGCAGGAGGACCTGGCGCCCAGCCCAGTGCATAGGTCGGGAGAAAACGCCCCCAAAAACCATGCACTGGACAGATAGGACGCCAGCCCACATACCGATGCCGCCCACACGCAGGGCGATGCGCACGGCCGCAAGGTGGCGTGCTCAGCTGATGTGGTCATAAGAACAGGTACAGAAAAGAGGTGACGTAAGTGTAACAAATCCCCAACTGTGTGTAAAAACATCATGCCGAAATATACAGAGAATTACACTGGGATACAATATACAATAACTAGAAGCAATGCTCGGTGATCGACCGATCCGCCATGGAGCCGGAATCATATCGCTTGTGCTGCCGATGTTCCATAAGCTCTGTAGACAGGGCGCTTGGTTATCAAAGATCTTGTTGTCCGCACGTGTGGCAAGTGTAGATAACAGCACAGTGTATAAAGGGATGGACGCAACCCAAAGCCAGGGGAGCCACAGACAGGGCACACATAGAGTAAAGAGCTAATAACAAAGAAGAAAAATAAAAACATGATTAAAAACAAATAAGGAACAAAAAACCACAGGAGGGACTAAAAAACCATATGATGGAGTATACCACACCAAGAGAAAATCATGGAGACTAGAGATACGGAGCAAAACTAAGGGATTCATTGAGACCCTTAGGGGTTACAGTATCAAGAATGACAATCCACTTGGTTTCCATTTGTGCCAGTCTTTTCTTATTATCCCCACCTCTAATCCCCAAATGAAGTACATCAATTCCCCGCACCCCAAGTAATTTCTCATTGCAATTATGGTGCGACTTGAAGTGGCGGGGAATAGTTTTAAGGTCCACCACGGCGGACACCGTACTGGCTGCGCCAATGTTCCGCACATGCTCCCGTACGCGGATTCTCAGTTCGCGCGTAGTGAGACCAACGTATATCCTGGGGCACGGACACGTCACATAATATATGACATTAGTGGAGCCGCAGGATATACGCTGTCTAATTTGGAATGTTCTAGACCCATCGCTGGAAGTAAAGTCAGAGCAGCGCAGGACATTGGCGCAGGCAAGACAGTGCCCGCACGGAACACACCCTGGGCGGGGACCACTGGAACCAAAGAAATTCTTTTCCGGGGTTGGGATATAATGGCTCCTCACCAACAAGTTGCTAAGGTTGGTGCCTCTCCTCGGGATCATGAGGGGAAAGGAGCCCAGGGCAGCACGCAAGGAAGGTTCAACCTGGAGGACAGGCCAATGTTTTTTCAGGATAGACCTCATGCTCTCCCATTCATGATTGTAGGTGGAGATGAACCTGATACGTTCATCACCACCCACAGACCGACGTCGAATGTTGGAGTGCAAAAGATCACTCCGTGGTGTATTGCGGGCCCGATCGTACGCAGCTTTAATGGATCTGCAGCTGTACCCACGAGCCGCAAATCTCTCCTTTCAATCCAAGGCCCGCGACTCAAAAAGGGCCTCAGTAGAGCAAATCCGCCGCACCCGAGGAACTGTCCGACCGGGACGGCCCTAATGGTGGCAGAATAATGAGCGGAAGAGGCATGTAGTAGAGAATTAACAGCGGTCGGCTTCCTGTACACATCCGTCCGGATGCGCCGGTCACCATCGACCTCCAAACGGACATCCAGGAAGTCGACCGCAGCCTCACTAGAGTTGTAAGTGAGCCGTATGTTAAACAGGTTCTTATTAAGGCTAATCATGAATTCCCCGAGCTGGCGGGCAGACCCCCCCCCCCCCCCCCCCCACAAAAACAAAATGTTGTCAATATAACGAAGCCAGCACAGCACATGGGCAGCAAGCGGTGAGTCCCCGTCGCCAAAAACCTCCCTTTCCCAGGCGCCAAGGAAGAGGTTGGCGTACGAGGGCGCACAAGCCGCGCCCATGGCCGTGTGTTATGAAAGGCAATTCAGAATCACAATGGACATGGAGGTCAGAGCACATACAGTGAACTGACAATAACCCAAAATAATAGAACGAGCTCTGAGACGTGGGAACTCTGCAGACCGCAATCCCTAAGCCTATCAAACCACACTAAAGGTAGCCGTGGAGCGCTCCTGACCAGAACCTAGGCGCCTCGTCACAGCCTGAGAAACTAGCTAATCCTGAAGATAGAAAAATAAGCCTACCTTGCCTCAGAGAAATTCCTCAAAGGAAAAGGCAGCCCCCCACATATAATGACTGTGAGTAAGATGAAAACACAAACATAGAGATGAAACAGATTTAGCAAAGTGAGGCCCGACTAGCTGAACAGAACGAGGATAGGGAAGATAACTTTGCGGTCAGCACAAAAACCTATAAAAAACCACGCAGAGGGGACAAAAAGACCCTCCGCACCGACTAACGGTACGGAGGTGGTCCCTCTGCGTCTCAGAGCTTCCAGCAGGCGAGAAAAACCAATAAAGCAAGCTGGACAGAAAAATAGCAACAAAATAACATAAGCAAAACTTAGCTTTGCAGAGCAGCAGGCCACAGGAATGATCCAGGGAAAAAACAAGTCCCACACTGAAACATTGACAGGAAGCATAGATCAAAGCATCAGGTGGAGTTAAGTAGAGAAGAAACTAACGAGCTCACCAGATCACCTGAGGGAGGAAACTCAGAAGCTGCAGTACCACTTTCCTCCACAAACGGAAGATCCCAGAGAGAATCAGCCGAAGTACCACTTGTGACCACAGGAGTGAACTCTGCCACAGAATTCACAACAGTACCCCCCCTTGAGGAGGGGTCACCGAACCCTCACCAGAGCCCCCAGGCCGACCAGGATGAGCCACATGAAAGGCACGAACAAGATCGGGAGCATGGACATCAGAGGCAAAAACCCAGGAATTATCCTCCTGAGCATAACCATTTAACCAGATACTGGAGTTTCCGTCTAGAAACACGAGAATCCAAAATCTTCTCCACAATATACTCCAACTCCCCCTCCACCAAAACCGGGGCAGGAGGATCAACAGATGGAACCATAGGTGCCACGTATCTCCGCAACAATGACCTATGGAATACGTTATGTATGGAAAAAGAATCTGGAAGGGTCAGACGAAAAGACACAATATTAAGAACCTCAGAAATCCTATACGGACCAATAAAACGAGGTTTAAACTTAGGAGAGGAAACCTTCATAGGAATATGACGAGAAGATAACCAAACCAGATCCCCAACACGAAGTCGGGGACCCACACGGCGTCTGCGATTAGCGAAACGTTGAGCCTTCTCCTGGGACAAGGTCAAATTGTCCACTACCTGAGTCCAAATCTGCTGCAACCTGTCCACCACAGTATCCACACCAGGACAGTCCGAAAACTCAACCTGTCCAGAAGAGAAACGAGGATGGAACCCAGAATTGCAGAAAAACGGTGAAACCAAGGTAGCCGAGCTGGCCCGATTATTAAGGGCGAACTCAGCCAAAGGCAAAAAGGACACCCAGTCATCCTGATCAGCAGAAACAAAGCACCTCAGATATGTTTCCAAGGTCTGATTGGTTCGCTCGGTCTGGCCATTAGTCTGAGGATGGAAAGCCGAGGAAAAAGACAAGTCAATGCCCATCCTACCACAAAAGGCTCGCCAAAACCTCGAAACAAACTGGGAACCTCTGTCAGAAACAATATTCTCTGGAATGCCATGCAAACGAACCACATGCTGGAAGAACAAAGGCACCAAATCAGAGGAGGAAGGCAATTTAGACAAGGGTACCAGATGGACCATCTTAGAAAAGCGATCACAGACCACCCAAATGACTGACATCTTTTGAGAAACGGGAAGGTCAGAAATAAAATCCATAGAGATATGTGTCCAAGGCCTCTTCGGGACCGGCAAGGGCAAAAGCAACCCACTGGCACGAGAACAGCAGGGCTTAGCCGTAGCACAAATCCCACAGGACTGCACAAAAGCACGCACATCCCGCGACAGAGAGGGCCACCAAAAGGATCTAGCCACTAACTCTCTGGTACCAAAGATTCCAGGATGACCAGCCAACACCGAACAATGAAGTTCAGAGATAACTCTATTCGTCCACCTATCAGGGACAAACAGTTTCTCCGCTGGGCAACGATCAGGTTTATTAGCCTGAAATTTTTGCAGCACCCGCCGCAAATCAGGGGAGATGGCAGACACAATTACTCCTTCCTTGAGGATACCCGCAGGCTCAGATAAACCCGGAGAGTCGGGTACAAAACTCCTAGACAGAGCATCCGCCTTCACATTTTTAGAGCCCGGAAGGTACGAAATCACAAAGTCAAAACGGGCAAAAAACAACGACCAACGAGCTTGTCTAGGATTCAAGCGCTTGGCAGACTCGAGATAAGTCAAGTTCTTATGATCAGTCAATACCACCACGCGATGCTTAGCTCCTTCAAGCCAATGACGCCACTCCTCGAATGCCCACTTCATGGCCAGCAACTCTCGGTTGCCCACATCATAATTACGCTCAGCAGGCGAAAACTACCTGGAAAAGAAAGCGCATGGTTTCATCACTGAGCAACCAGAACCTCTCTGCGACAAAACAGCCCCTGCTCCAATCTCAGAAGCATCAACCTCGACCTGGAACGGAAGAGAAACATCTGGTTGACACAACACAGGGGCAGAAGAAAAACGACGCTTCAACTCTTGAAAAGCTTCCACAGCAGCAGAAGACCAATTGACCACATCAGCACCCTTCTTGGTCAAATCGGTCAATGGTTTAGCAATACTAGAAAAATTGCAGATGAAGCGACGATAAAAATTAGCAAAGCCCAGGAACTTTTGCAGACTTTTCAGAGATGTCGGCTGAGTCCAATCATGGATGGCTTGGACCTTAACAGGATCCATCTCGATAGTAGAAGGGGAAAAGATGAACCCCAAAAATGAAACCTTCTGCACACCAAAGAGACACTTTGATCCCTTCACAAACAAAGAATTAGCACGCAGGACCTGAAAAACCGTTCTGACCTGCTTCACATGAGACTCCCAATCATCCGAGAAGATCAAAATGTCATCCAAGTACACAATCAGGAATTTATCCAGGTACTCTCGGAAGATGTCATGCATAAAGGACTGAAACACTGATGGAGCATTGGCAAGTCCGAACGGCATCACGAGATACTCAAAATGACCCTCGGGCGTATTAAATGCAGTTTTCCATTCATCACCTTGCTTAATTCGCACCAGATTATACGCACCACGAAGATCTATCTTTGTGAACCAACTAGCCCCCTTAATCCGAGCAAACAGATCAGATAACAATGGCAAGGGGTACTGAAATTTAACCGTGATCTTATTAAGAAGGCGGTAATCTATACAAGGTCTCAGCGAACCATCCTTCTTGGCTACAAAAAAGAACCCTGCTCCTAATGGCGACGATGACGGGCGAATATGCCCCTTCTCCAGGGATTCCTTCACATAACTGCGCATAGCGGTGTGCTCAGGCACGGACAAATTAAACAATCGACCTTTTGGGAATTTACTACCAGGAATCAAATTGATAGCACAATCACAATCCCTATGCGGAGGTAGGGTATTGGACTTGGGCTCATCAAATACATCCCGGTAATCAGACAAGAACTCTGGGACCTCAGAAGGAGTGGATGACGAAATTGACAGAAATGGAACATCACCATGTACCCCCTGACAACCCCAGCTGGACACCGACATGGATTTCCAATCTAATACTGGATTATGGGCTTGTAGCCATGGCAACCCCAACACGACCACATCATGCAGATTATGCAACACCAGAAAGCGAATAACCTCCTGATGTGCAGGAGCCATGCACATGGTCAGCTGGGTCCAGTATTGAGGCTTATTCTTGGCCAAAGGCGTAGCATCAATTCCTCTCAATGGAATAGGACACTGCAAAGGCTCCAAGAAAAACCCACAACGCTTAGCATATTCCAAGTCCATCAAATTCAGGGCAGCGCCTGAATCCACAAATGCCATGACAGAATATGATGACAAAGAGCAGATCAAGGTAACGGACAGAAGAAATTTTGACTGTACAGTACCAATGGTGGCAGACCTAGCGAACCGCTTAGTGCGCTTAGGACAATCAGAGATAGCATGAGTGGAATCACCACAGTAGAAACACAGACCATTCAGATGTCTATGTTCTTGCCGTTCAACTCTGGTCAAGGTCCTATCACACTGCATAGGCTCAGGTTTAAGCTCAGGTAATACCGCCAAATGGTGCACAGGTTTACGCTCACGCAAGCGTCGACCGATCTGAATGGCCAAAGACATAGACTCATTCAAACCAGCAGGCATAGGAAATCCCACCATGACATCCTTAAGGGTTTCAGAGAGACCCTTTCTGAATATTGCTGCCAGCGCAGATTCATTCCATTGAGTGAGCACTGACCACTTTCTAAATTTCTGACAATATACCTCTATCTCATCCTGAGCCTGACTAAGAGCCAGCAAATTTTTTTCTGCCTGATCCACTGAATTAGGCTCATCGTACAGCAACCCAAGCGCCAGGAAAAACGCATCGATATTACTCAATGCAGGATCTCCTGACGCAAGAGAAAACGCCCAGTCCTGAGGGTCGCCGCGCAAAAAAGAAATGACGATCCTAACCTGTTGAATTGGGTCACCAGAAGAGCGAGGTTTCAAAGCCAGAAATAGTTTACAATTATTTTTGAAACTCAGAAATTTAGTTCTATCTCCAAAAAACAAATCTGGAATAGGAATTCTCGGTTCAAGCAAAGAATTCTGGACCACAAAATCTTGAATATTTTGAACTCTTGCCGTGAGCTGATCCACACATGAAGACAGACCTTTAATGTCCATTGCTACACCTGTGTCCTGAACCACCCAAATGTCTAGGGGAAAAAAAAGACAAAACACAGTGCAAAGAAAAAAAAATGGTCTCAGAACTTCTTTTTTCCCTCTATTGAGAATCATTAGCACTTTTGGCTTCCTGTACTGTTATGAAAGGCAATTCAGAATCACAATGGACATGGAGGTCAGAGCACATACAGTGAACTGACAATAACCCAAAATAATAGAACGAGCTCTGAGACGTGGGAACTCTGCAGACCGCAATCCCTAAGCCTATCAAACCACAGTAAAGGTAGCCGTGGAGCGCTCCTGACCAGAACCCAGGCGCCTCGTCACAGCCTGAGAAACTAGCTAATCCTGAAGATAGAAAAATAAGCCTACCTTGCCTCAGAGAAATTCCTCAAAGGAAAAGGCAGCCCCCCACATATAATGACTGTGAGTAAGATGAAAACACAAACATAGAGATGAAACAGATTTAGCAAAGTGAGGCCCGACTAGCTGAACAGAACGAGGATAGGGAAGATAACTTTGCGGTCAGCACAAAAACCTATAAAAAACCACGCAGAGGGGACAAAAAGACCCTCCGCACCGACTAACGGTACGGAGGTGGTCCCTCTGCGTCTCAGAGCTTCCAGCAGGCGAGAAAAACCAATAAAGCAAGCTGGACAGAAAAATAGCAACAAAATAACATAAGCAAAACTTAGCTTTGCAGAGCAGCAGGCCACAGGAATGATCCAGGGAAAAAACAAGTCCCACACTGAAACATTGACAGGAAGCATAGATCAAAGCATCAGGTGGAGTTAAGTAGAGAAGAAACTAACGAGCTCACCAGATCACCTGAGGGAGGAAACTCAGAAGCTGCAGTACCACTTTCCTCCACAAACGGAAGATCCCAGAGAGAATCAGCCGAAGTACCACTTGTGACCAAAGGAGTGAACTCTGCCACAGAATTCACAACAGCCGTGCCACGCTTCTGAAGGTAAAAAGTATCTTTAAAGACGAAAAAGTTGTGGGTGAGGATGTACCCCACCAGCTCGAGGATCAGCTCACACAAAGCGCCGCCCAGGTCGGAGGCCCCCAGGAAGCGGCGGACAGCTGCCAAACCATCAGAGTGATCTATGCAGGTGTACAGACTCTCGACGTCGGCTGTCACAAATATCGTGCCCTCGTCCACAAGGATGCCATCGACCCTAGCCAGGACGTCCGTCGTGTCTTTAATAAAGGATGGTAACGTTTCCACTAATGGTTTAAGGTAGTAGTCAATGAAACGACAGACAGGATCACAGATGCTGTCGATCCCAGACACGATAGGACGTCCCGGTGGGTCGAGGGCATCCCTATGGACTTTGGGCAACAGGTAAAAGGTTGGGACCCTCGGTGACTTAATCACCAAACCCTCAAACACCTGCTTGGTGATCACATTTGCATCAAGAGCTCCAACCAAAATATTCTGCAATTCCCGTAGAAAGGGAGCCATGGGATTGGAGGACAGCTTGAGGTAGGTGTTTGAATCTCTGAGCTGCCGGAACACTTCCCGCTCATATTTGACACACGGCCAGATCACCACATTTCCCCCCTTGTCCGCTTGTTTAAAGACAACGTCCTTCATAGATTTGAGTTGTTGAATGGCCAGACGCTGCCTAGAGGTAAGATTGTCAAATGTCCGCCATACAGACAATTTTTTGAGGTCTTCATCGACTAATTTGGCGAAGACCTCTATTGCCGGGGACAGGGACAAGGGGGGAAACCTGGTTGATCTGGGACGGGTGGACGGGGGAAATTTACTTACGTCAGTTGTCTGCTGTTCCTCAAGCAAGTCCTCCAAGTCACGAAGGGTCTCCCTCTCAATGTCATCCATCCCCATAAACAGATCTCTACCAGAATGGAGTTTCTTGAGGATGAGTTTACGGGAGAATAAATGGAGGTCTTTTACCGCTGAAAAATAATTGAAAGAGTTTGTGGGAGAAAAGGTCAAACCTTTACTGAGGACATCTAACTGATCCTCAGAGAGAGCATGAGTAGAAAGATTGAGCACCTGTAAGTGCCCTTACGTACCAACCTGGGCAGCCCTCCCTCCGGAGGTCTGAGTCTTATTCTGTTGTCTTGTGGCCATTCTTTTGTCACCAGGCCCCGGAATAACCGAACCACTGGGTTGAGAGGCGGGGATAATATCCTCGTCATAGGCGGACTTATTAGAGCGGGTGGTATTGGATCTAGATCTAGAGTGGAAACCATTTCGAGATCTGGTACGGGCTCGTCCAGATGGGTTCTGCCACCTATACATCCTTGACGTTTGCTTATCGTGGACATCACGCTGGAATTTTTTGGCTTTAGAGACCTGAATTTCTTTCGCCCATCTCTGAAGCTCCACGTCCACCTCATCATTTAATTTCTTTAGGCCCTGGGTGTCAGCCTATGGGGGTACAAACTACTACTGTTAAATGAGCAACTCCAGCAAGCACCGCCTTTTCTTAGAGCATCGCTTAGTGAGTGCCTCTGCAGAGCGCAGCAGTTGAGTATGTCATTCGCTGATGCGCTCTGCATAGGTAGAATCTGAGATGGCAAGCTGAGTATGTATTGTGAACATGAATCAATACTGTCTTCATTCATTAGCTATTCAGCTTGTCATCGCAGAGTCTACCTCTGCAGAGTGCAGCAGTTGGGAGGAGTTTGTCATTGGCTGATGCGCTCTACATAGGCAGCAATTGAGATGACAAGCTGAGTATGTATTGTGCACATCAATATTGCATTCATTCATTAGCTATTCAGCTTGCCATAGCAGATTATGCCTCTGCAGAGTGCAGCAGTTGAGATAAGTTTGTCGCCAGCTGATGCGCTCTGCAAAGGCAGCAATTAAGATGACAAGCTGAGTATGTATTGTGCACATGAATCAATACTGCCTTCAATCATTAGCTATTCAGCTTGTCATCTCAGATTCTACCTCTGCAGAGTGCAACAGTCAGGATTGGCTTGTCATCGGCTGATGCGCTCTGCATAGGCAGTATTTGAGATGACAAGCTGAGTAGCTAATGAAGGAAGACATAATTGAATCATTTGCTGTACACATGACTCAATACTGTCTTCATTCATTAGTAAGCGTTGCTCTTACATTTTTACACCTTTACAAGCCCTTTCTAGGGTTAGGGCTATGATTAGGTTTAGGAGTAAGGCTAGGCTAACAACACAACTAGGATTATGGCTAGAGATTCAGAATTGAGATACGTCTGATATAATAAAAAATGGAAAATAAGTATAATGTAACAATGAGTAACTTTTTATTTTAAAAATGTTATGTCAGATTTCAGGGAGAAAAAAACTAACAAACGCCAGAAGCCTGACAAACAAGATGGAAGAACTAGAAGCAGAAATATCTACAGGTAACTTTGACATAGTGGGAATAACCGAGACATGGTTAGATGAAAGCTATGACTGGGCAGTTAACTTACAGGGTTACAGTCTGTTTAGAAAGGATCGTAAAAATCGGAGAGGAGGAGGGGTTTGTCTCTATGTAAAGTCTTGTCTAAAGTCCACTTTAAGGGAGGATATTAGCGAAGGGAATGAGGATGTCGAGTCCATATGGGTTGAAATTCATGGAGGGAAAAATGGTAACAAAATTCTCATTGGGGTCTGTTACAAACCCCCAAATATAACAGAAAGCATGGAAAGTCTACTTCTAAAGCAGATAGATGAAGCTGCAACCCATAATGAGGTCCTGGTTATGGGGGACTTTAACTACCCGGATATTAACTGGGAAACAGAAACCTGTGAAACCCATAAAGGCAACAGGTTTCTGCTAATAACCAAGAAAAATTATCTTTCACAATTGGTGCAGAATCCAACCAGAGGAGCAGCACTTTTAGACCTAATACTATCTAATAGACCTGACAGAATAACAAATCTGCAGGTGGTCGGGCATCTAGGAAATAGCGACCACAATATTGTGCAGTTTCACCTGTCTTTCACTAGGGGGACTTGTCAGGGAGTCACAAAAACACTGAACTTTAGGAAGGCAAAGTTTGACCAGCTTAGAGATGCCCTTAATCTGGTAGACTGGGACAATATCCTCAGAAATAAGAATACAGATAATAAATGGGAAATGTTTAAGAACATCCTAAATAGGCAGTGTAAGCGGTTTATACCTTGTGGGAATAAAAGGACTAGAAATAGGAAAAACCCAATGTGGCTAAACAAAGAAGTAAGACAGGCAATTAACAGTAAAAAGAAAGCATTTGCACTACTAAAGCAGGATGGCACCATTGAAGCTCTAAAAAACTATAGGGAGAAAAATACTTTATCTAAAAAACTAATTAAAGCTGCCAAAAAGGAAACAGAGAAGCACATTGCTAAGGAGAGTAAAACTAATCCCAAACTGTTCTTCAACTATATCAATAGTAAAAGAATAAAAACTGAAAATGTAGGCCCCTTAAAAAATAGTGAGGAAAGAATGGTTGTAGATGACGAGGAAAAAGCTAACATATTAAACACCTTCTTCTCCACGGTATTCACGGTGGAAAATGAAATGCTAGGTGAAATCCCAAGAAACAATGAAAACCCTATATTAAGGGTCACCAATCTAACCCAAGAAGAGGTGCGAAACCGGCTAAATAAGATTAAAATAGATAAATCTCCGGGTCCGGATGGCATACACCCACGAGTACTAAGAGAACTAAGTAATGTAATAGATAAACCATTATTTCTTATTTTTAGTGACTCTATAGCGACAGGGTCTGTTCCGCAGGACTGGCGCATAGCAAATGTGGTGCCAATATTCAAAAAGGGCTCTAAAAGTGAACCTGGAAATTATAGGCCAGTAAGTCTAACCTCTATTGTTGGTAAAATATTTGAAGGGTTTCTGAGGGATGTTATTCTGGATTATCTCAATGAGAATAACTGTTTAACTCCATATCAGCATGGGTTTATGAGAAATCGCTCCTGTCAAACCAATCTAATCAGTTTTTATGAAGAGGTAAGCTATAGGCTGGACCACGGTGAGTCATTGGACGTGGTATATCTCGATTTTTCCAAAGCGTTTGATACCGTGCCGCACAAGAGGTTGGTACACAAAATGAGAATGCTTGGTCTGGGGGAAAATGTGTGTAAATGGGTTAGTAACTGGCTTAGTGATAGAAAGCAGAGGGTGGTTATAAATGGTATAGTCTCTAACTGGGTCGCTGTGACCAGTGGGGTACCGCAGGGGTCAGTATTGGGACCTGTTCTCTTCAACATATTCATTAATGATCTGGTAGAAGGTTTACACAGTAAAATATCGATATTTGCAGATGATACAAAACTATGTAAAGCAGTTAATACAAGAGAAGATAGTATTCTGCTACAGATGGACCTGGATAAGTTGGAAACTTGGGCTGAAAGGTGGCAGATGAGGTTTAACAATGATAAATGTAAGGTTATACACATGGGAAGAGGGAATCAATATCACCATTACACACTGAACGGGAAACCACTGGGTAAATCTGACAGGGAGAAGGACTTGGGGATCCTAGTTAATGATAAACTTACCTGGAGCAGCCAGTGCCAGGCAGCAGCTGCCAAGGCAAACAGGATCATGGGGTGCATTAAAAGAGGTCTGGATACACATGATGAGAGCATTATACTGCCTCTGTACAAATCCCTAGTTAGACCGCACATGGAGTACTGTGTCCAGTTTTGGGCACCGGTGCTCAGGAAGGATATAATGGAACTAGAGAGAGTACAAAGGAGGGCAACAAAATTAATAAAGGGGATGGGAGAACTACAATACCCAGATAGATTAGCGAAATTAGGATTATTTAGTCTAGAAAAAAGACGACTGAGGGGCGATCTAATAACCATGTATAAGTATATAAGGGGACAATACAAATATCTCGCTGAGGATCTGTTTATACCAAGGAAGGTGACGGGCACAAGGGGGCATTCTTTGCGTCTGGAGGAGAGAAGGTTTTTCCACCAACATAGAAGAGGATTCTTTACTGTTAGGGCAGTGAGAATCTGGAATTGCTTGCCTGAGGAGGTGGTGATGGCGAACTCAGTCGAGGGGTTCAAGAGAGGCCTGGATGTCTTCCTGGAGCAGAACAATATTGTATCATACAATTATTAGGTTCTGTAGAAGGACGTAGATCTGGGGATTTATTATGATGGAATATAGGCTGAACTGGATGGACAAATGTCTTTTTTTGGCCTTACTAACTATGTTACTATGTTACTATGTAACAAAAAAAGGAAAGGGTCAAAGACAAACTATAATGGCATCAGTATTTTCTAGGGGATAAGGGATTCAGTACTTTTAAGGATTCACAATTAGAGGCTCAAAATAGTCACCTTGCCCCAGGCGCTGATTACCCATAATACACCACTACTTTATACCACATTGTAGTTATGAACCTTTTTTTTTGCCAGACACATTATAGCTCCACAGAAAACTCTAACATTATTAATAATTGTAATACAATAATTAAGCCACATCCATAATAAATTAAAATAAGCCTTTTAATTTAATCTTAAGGTCAAAAAGTGTGTTTTTTGATATTTGAGCTCCTATATACAGCATATATTTAAATAAAAACAATACGGTAATTGCATTTAATGGCAGTTCCATATCCTGCCATCAGAGGGTGCTAAAAACAACCAGCAAATCAAACGGAGTGAACAGTCAGCAAATTAAAGGAGTATTTGAAATTTAGCAATTAAAACTTGGGTTACAAGGAGACTTAAAATAGTGCAACGATTGACTTATCTGTATATTGGCCCCTGCCGTTCACAATATAATATGTAGCCCAATTAATTCCTTTGATCTCAGTTGCAGTTTAATCATTAAAAGTGTAACTGTTGTTTCAGGGGAACTTGAAACAGAATGTCTGTGTGTTTCTCTAGCTCCTCCCTAGAATGTCTGTGTGTTCCTCTAGCTCCTCCCTAGAATGTCTGTGTTTCTCTAGCTCCTCCCTAGAATGTCTGTGTTCCTCTAGCTCCTCCCTACAATGTCTGTGTGTTCCTCTAGCTCTTCCTTAGAATGTCTGTTCCTCTAGCTCCTCCCTAGAATGTCTGTCTTCCTCTAGTTCCTCCCTAGAATGTCTGTGTTCCTCTAGCTCTTCCTTAGAATGTCTGTGTGTTCTTCTAGCTCCTCCCTACAATGTCTGTGTTCCTCTAGCTCCTCCCTAGAATGTCTGTGTTCCTCTAGCATCTCCCTAGAATGTCTGTCTTCCTCTAGCTCCTCCCTAGAATGTCTTTGTGTTCCTCTAGCTCCTCCCTAGAATGTCTGTGTTCCTCTAGCTCCTCCCTAGAATGTCTGTCTTTCTCTAGCTCCTCCCTAGAATGTCTTTGTGTTCCTCTAGCACCTCCCTAGAATGCCTGTGTGTTCTTCTAGTCCCTCCCTACAATGTCAGTGTGTTCCTCTAGCTCCTCCCTAGAATGTCTGTGTTCCTCTAGCTCCTCAATAGAATGTCTGTAGGTTTCTCTAGCTCCTCCCTACAATGTATGTGTGTTACTCCAGCTCCTCCCTAGAATGTCTGTTCCTCCAGCTCCTCCCTAGAATGTCTGTTCCTCCAGCTCCTCCCTAGAATGTCTGTCTTCCTCTAGCTCCTCCCTAGAATGTCTGTGTGTTCCTCTAGCTCCTCCCTAGAATGTCTGTGTTCCTCTAGCTCCTCCCTACAATGTCTGTGTTCCTCTAGCTCCTCCCTACAATGTCTGTGTGTTCCTCTAGCTCTTCCTTAGAATGTCTGTTCCTCTAGCTCCTCCCTAGAATGTCTGTCTTCCTCTAGTTCCTCCCTAGAATGTCTGTGTTCCTCTAGCTCTTCCTTAGAATGTCTGTGTGTTCTTCTAGCTCCTCCCTACAATGTCTGTGTTCCTCTAGCTCCTCCCTAGAATGTCTGTGTTCCTCTAGCTCATCCCTAGAATGTCTGTCTTCCTCTAGCTCCTCCCTAGAATGTCTTTGTGTTCCTCTAGCACCTCCCTAGAATGCCTGTGTGTTCTTCTAGTCCCTCCCTACAATGTCAGTGTGTTCCTCTAGCTCCTCCCTAGAATGTCTGTGTTCCTCTAGCTCCTCAATAGAATGTCTGTGTGTTTCTCTAGCTCCTCCCTACAATGTCTGTGTGTTCCTCCAGCTCCTCCTTAGAATGTCTGTGTTCCTCTAACTTCTCCCTACAATGTCTGTGTGTTCCTCTAGCTCCTCCCTACAATGTATGTGTGTTCCTCCAGCTCCTCCCTAGAATGTCTGTTCCTCCAGCTCCTCCCTAGAATGTCTGTTCCTCCAGCTCCTCCCTAGAATGTCTGTCTTCCTCTAGCTCCTCCCTAGAATGTCTGTGTGTTCCTCTAGCTCCTCCCTAGAATGTCTGTCTTCCTCTAGCTCCTCCCTAGAGTGTCTGTCTTCCTCTAGCTCCTCCCTAGAATGTCTGTGTTCCTCTAGCTCCTCCCTAGAGTGTCTGTCTTCCTCTAGCTCCTTCCTAGAATGTCTTTGTGTTCCTCTAGCTCCTCCCTAGAATGTCTGTGTTACTCTAGCTCCTCCCTAGAATGTCTGTGTGTTCTTCTAGTCCCTCCCTACAATGTCGGTGTGTTCCTCTAGCTCCTCCCTAGAATGTCTGTGTGTTCCTCTAGCTCCTCCCTACAATGTCTGTGTGTTCTTCTAGCTCCTCCCTACAATGTCTGTGTGTTCTTCTAGCTCCTCCCTACAATGTCTGTGTGTTCCTCTAGCTCCTCCCTAGAATGTCTGTGTTACTCTAGCTCCTCCCTAGAATGTCTGTGCTACTCTAGCTCCTCCCTAGAATGTCTGTGTGTTCTTCTAGTCCCTCCCTACAATGTCGGTGTGTTCTTCTAGCTCCTCCCTAGAATGTCTGTGTGTTCCTCTAGCTCCTCCCTACAATGTCTGTGTGTTCTTCTAGCTCCTCCCTACAATGTCTGTGTGTTCTTCTAGCTCCTCCCTATAATGTCTGTGTGTTCCTCTAGCTCCTCCCTAGAATGTCCGTGTTCCTCTAGCTCCTCCCTAGAATGTCTGTGTTCCTCTAGCTCCTCCCTAGAATGTCTGTGTGTTCTTCTAGCTCCTCCCTACTATGTCTGTGTGTTCTTCTAGCTCCTCCCTACAATGTCTGTGTGTTCCTCTAGCTCCTCCCCTCCATAGAGTCTTATAAGCTCCAACTATCATCTCCTATCCCAGTAATGGAAAAGTGTATTAAAGACAGATTTTGCCTGTGAATTTAGAAATTTGAGAATGAAAAATCAGTCCTGGAGTAGAAAGAAGCAGATTATTTTGATAAGATATATCAGAAAGTTTCTTATTTTCATGTGTACTATTGATTTATGAGAGAAAAATTGAAACAACGGTTACTCTTTAAAATCAATCATTGACAGTTCAGAAAGTCTCAATGTCACAAATCCCAAATATTCTTCAATTTTCACCAATCCTTGGCAGTTTTCAAGATCTCTGCTTGCAGTTATTGAATGATACTGCTTACTTTCAGAAAATTGTCTTGGTCATGTAATGAGATATCTACTCGTGGTACTGAAACCACGGCCAATCAAGTACTTATATGTCTGTCACATGATCAGGACAGTTTGTTTCATCCTCTTTAAGTAAATAATAGGTTTCCATTCACTTGCAACAAGCAGAGATCCTTTAAACAAAAGTTGCAAAGAGTATTAAAAATTCTTTATATGCTGAAGCTGTAATACCCCTTTAAGCACAATAGATTCCCAACTTAAAATATTGCCACCAAAGTGATACGTTTGTCATGTATAGACAATAATGGGGTATGTAAGGTTTCCAGTAGATTAGTTTGTGGTCTGTAATGCATAGTTGCCAACCGTTCCAAAAATTATCCCAGACTCCCGGGCCAAAAAAGGGTTGAGTCTATATAATTCCACCCCAAAAAAATAACCAGGAGGGGTGGGGCTTTCACGTAAGTTTTCAGAAATGTGATTTCTGAAAGTGGATTTTATCCAGGGTAACACTTGAGAACATGAGTTCTGGTTTTGGAACTCAACGATTTTTCTTAAAGGGTAATTCCAACTATTATTAGGATCAGTAATCATTTGTACGTGTCCAGATCGGATATAATTATAAAAATAGTAGTTTTTGTACCAAGTATGACTCTTCGATATCATTTCCATTCCTTAGGAGGAGCGTGAATCTGTATTTTACCTCCACTAACCACTGTAACAGTGCCCCCTATGGACAGGAGTTTAGACCTGAACGGACAGGAGATGCCTGGATCTGACTAATATTGCTCTTTAAAGAGGATATCCCACAAGCTATGGACAACTATCCATAGCATCTGTGAAAAATCTATAATTGGGACGCCTCTGCTGGGATATCCTCAGTCATTAGAATGGGGGTCCTGAGATAACCTCTTTCGAAAAAGATGAATGGAGCAGTGGTTACACTTGACCCCTTTATACCACTATATTCAGTGCTTAATACTTGCCTATCTTTGCCACTCCCATAGACCTTGAATGCAGCGCGTATGCTGCGCTCATGCGCATGTGTGACTGCTATTCCATTCAAACTTTTTTTGAAAAGGGCTTTTGGTCCACTGTTATAGCGGTTGACAGGGTCTATGGCTGTAGGGGTTCATGTAATGGTAACCACAAAATTCACACACACGATTCTGGGATAAATTTTTATGGCCAAGATGATTGACCACTATCTTATTTATCTGCAAGACTGTAGTGTAAGAGTCTGGTTATATTCATGGGTGCACCTATAGGAGGAGCACCCATTGCAGTGACACCCACGCCCTCGTGCCTGAAGAAAGGGCCCAAAGAGGTCTCTGCTACACTATTGCATGAATGGCATATGGGAGGTGGGGCCTTGTTACAGATTTGGGGCCCAGAATTTAAAGTTCTGCCTTCCTTCAGCTCTAGACAGTATACAACCATCACATAATACATTTGTATAGTCTTAGATATAATTTACAGCTAAGGCATTGATGTCATTCCTAAAATAAGTTACTGCCCCCTTCATTGTGACTTATACACAGTTCTCCGGTTCACATTCATTGTCGTCGATGAGCGATGGACAAGCTGTCCCATTGTTGGCAGCTTTCATTCGGATATAGCGGGTTCGACTTTTTACTCCCTTGGATCCGCAGCTGCCTTTACAGAGACCCCAGGAAGACCACAAGGAGACTTCGCAATCCAAAGGCGTTTCTAAATGAAAGAGGTGAATATAAAAATGAATAAATTTAATTGTTCAGGGTAGCGCATTCTGGAGAACTGGTGCAGCACAGGGAAAGTCTTGAATACAGAAGTGGGAAGTTCACATAATGGCAGATGTTAGTCTCAGATTGTTGTCAGAATGGAGAGCACAGGTAGGGTGGTAGATAGAGATGAGGGAGAAGATGTAGGGTGGAGAGCACTGTAGAGAGCTTTGCCGAGTAAGTTTATTTTGAATTCTTTAGCGAATGGGTAACCAGTGCAGTGACTGGTACATGGTTGATGAATCGGGATGGTGGTTGGACAGAAGTAAGAGGATAAATTCAGGATAAATCAGTATAAGGAGATACAGATTAGTGAATAGTTAAAGGGAACCTGTCACCCCGTTTTTTCAGTAGGAGATAAAAATACCGTTAAATAGGGCCTGAGCTTGCTTTACAATAGGGTATTTTTTGTCCCCTGATTCCCTACCTATGCTGCCGAAATACCTTACAAAAGTGGCCTTTTTCGCCTGTCAATCAGGCTGGTCAGGTCGGATGGGCGTGGTCACAGCGCTGTTTCTTCCCCCAGATCTTGCTTATGTTCCCGTTGGTGGCGTAGTGCTTCTCGCATGCGCAAGTGCCGAATGCACTGCGCAGCTGTAGAAAAAGAGCGCGCTCGCCGCTATTTAGCGGTTTCTCGGTGGGCGTGGCCATCTTCCTGAGGCCGCGCGTGCTCAGATGGAGTCTCCTGCTTCCCGGGGCTTCAGGAAAATGGCCGCGGGATGCCGCGCGTGCGCAGATGGACATCGCGGCGGCCATTTTCCTGAAGCCGAGATTACTCGAGCGCGCTCTTTTTCTACAGGTGCGCAGTGCATTCGGCACTTGCGCATGCGAGAAGCACTACGCCACCAACGGGAACATAAGCAAGATCTGGGGGAAGAAACAGCGCTGTGACCACGCCCATCCAACCTGACCAGCCTGATTGACAGGCGAAAAAGGCCACTTTTGTAAGGTATTTCGGCAGCATAGGTAGGGAATCAGGGGACAAAAAATACCCTATTGTAAAGCACAGCTCAGGCCCTATTTAACGGTATTTTTATCTCCTACTGAAAAAACGGGGTGACAGGTTCCCTTTAAGGTCCCGTTCAAGGGCCAATAAAGAGATTTGGGACCACACTATGAAATTAAATATTGCTCGGGTAGTATTGGTCCATGTGAATGGGTCTTTAACCCCTTCCTGACATCTGACTGACGTCATGCTGATGCTATTTCGAATTGTGCCAAAAATAGGTGACATTTCCAGGAGTTTTATTCCAAAAAATAAGTGTAAACTCTTTGATGAATTGGAGAGTAAGAGTTTTTGAGAGCTTTCCACAGTAAGAAAAGAACAGATTCTGGACCAATGTCAGCGTATTCTGTTTGTGCAGAAACACAAAACATGATAGCACTGGATATCTTTTCAAATTCACCAGGTTCGACAATGTTTTTTTCAAACCTTTTCTATACATAAACACTGCTTTAGTAATGTGAAAATGACCGAACGTTTATTTTAATTAAAAAACTGTCCAAAAATTATCCATCTTAGTCATTCGTGATCAGACAGATCAACTTGTGCAGAACACTAAACTCAAACTGACAGTGTCACTGTCAGAGATAACATGATCCTGCTGTGACAGAGATAAACAATGAGCTGTATATTCCATTAATCCCTCCAATTCCTACCTACTAATACTCTTGGCAGAGGCAATGGAGGCCAACTGTGACCAGTTTTTGGTAGCACTACTGCCCAGGTGGTTGGTGCTTGTGGTCTGTTGCCATTGACACTTATTTTACCATTCATGTTGTACAGCACTATGATTCATTTTGGACAATTTTTTGAACCTCAATTAATCAACCCTTGACAAATAGGGCAAAATAAGAAATGCCTGGTAGGTAGGTACATTAGCAAATAATGACAGCAGATCGCAAAATAGGTATGGTGCGTACAGCTGTGAAATTGGATTAGTAAAACGTGTGCAAAAACACACATGGACACTTAAAAGTCAGCATTTTTTACTTGTTTTCTATTTATCAAAATTTAACCCTATTCCCCAAATTGACATAATAAGCAAAGCAACCAAAAAGCCAACACCTGCAACAGAGCGTTGAATTGTTGCGGCACTTAAGGATGTAAAATTTGGCTAGTGCTAAAAATATAATTGTGACATGCACACTTTTCCTCCCTCACAAAACGAAGAAATGAGGACATTTGATCACAAGAAATGCAAAAACTCAGTATAGTCGCTTCGGACAAGCAAGCACTCTGTCTCTGACTGACACTAATTTCAGAAATTCTTTTCATCAAACACTATTGTGCTGGCTTGCTGTGTTCTAGTGCATGAAGAAACATGTTTTATTGTAATTCGCATGTGACAAGGCAGATGCCAGCTACGTCACATAATTGATCATTCACACTGAGTCTAGCACTGCTGTTGGGAACTCTCCTATCTTTCTCTCCCCTATCAATTTAGTGTCTGTTTTATTCACAGACTACTACTCATATTTTCCACTGTTGCCGTTGTGCAAAACGTTCTAATCTGGAATATTTTTTCAGTGGTTTAAGGCCTTCTCTTTCTATATCAATTGCTTAGCTGTGACTTTTGATGTCCTCTCACTGTTATAAAACACCCTAAAATGGCTTCTGCATTCCCTGCCTCTGCTTTTATATAGGCTATGAAAAGTTTATACTTATTATTTGTACTATACCATGTGATATGAGATTCAAGGTATTCAAGGGAAGCCCACATGGGAGATGATGACATTTTCTGCAGTGTGCAAAATGGCAAAGGATATGTTTTTAATCAATTCGCGCAAGTCAAAATGCAAATTGTTCAAAGTCATATTTCTACATACTTCACTTTTTAATCAGTTTAAGCAGGTTTCCTTCTAGTTGGGGTCTTTTGGCTTCGCAATATGATAAATTCTTATAATTCCATCTGGATGTCAGGACCTGTTTCACAATACACATCACTATTTCTTAAATTTATTTTTATGTCATACTTTTTACATTTGTTTTATCATTTGTTTTACATTTGTCATAAGAACTTGATAGGATGAGATCCCTTTAAAGCAGGGGTGGAGAACCTCAGGCACCAGGGCCATTTAGGGCCCTCGATAACCTTGTATCAGGTCCCGAGCAGATTCTCAGGGACTGAATTCTTGGGCAAGGAGCTGTATTTTGATTGCCTCGAGCTCATTAATTTCTTCTTGCTCTGTTAGCACACACACGCAGAGTTCACTACTTAACACTGAAGGTCAGGCAATGAAAGATTACATCCTGACACCAGTGTCAGAGTCAGGATGTACTTTGTGGGCGGAGTTTGTACGGCCCCCGAAGGATGGCATAAATATCCAAATGGCCCTTGCCAGAAAAAAGATTCCCCACCCCTGCCTTAAAGTATGTCCCTCGAAGCCTAGGTCAGGTGTGTGACCTAGTGATCATCTGGCTCTTCATTGCCAATGCAACTCTATGTTCACCTCGTTTGTCCTTTGGATGGTGCACACACATGGACACCAGGATGGTAGTCCATATGCAAGCTAAGAACAAGATTGGCTCCCACTCATGTTCTACAAGGAGAAGCCTTTTCCTGGAAATTTTGGCTTTATGGTCCTGAGGAAGGTTTGATGGGGGACCTTCTCCTTTTGGAGAGGGCATGACATAGACCACATTCCTATATACTCACTCCACCTTTTGCACTTGGGTGAAGAAAGTTAAGGTCTTGAACTTTCCAAAGAAAAAGCAGTCTGAATTGGCCAATGCCCCAAGTAGAGATGTTGTGAATCAATTTGCAATGTTCATGTCCTCATCTGTGGTGGGAGTCCTGCGAACGTTCTCCTACTTGCCAGAATGCGCGTCTCTTCTCGTGATTAGCAGGCCTGACTTACAATCACATACTTGTGTGTCACGCTTTAATGACATCCTGCCAGGCCGGCTAATCTAAAGAAGAGCCATGGATACCATCAGTTAAGAGGTGGCCGCAGGACCGAGTCTTGCAAATTGATCAGCATCAACTCTAGCCCCAACTTATATTCTAAGGCTCTTCTTGTGAGTTGGACATTAGTAAGCTCCTTCTAGTGGAAGCTGCAGGAACACTTTATTCTTCTCTTACTATATGCTTACGTAGAGGATGTCGAGCTCTGTAACAGAAACACTAAGCTATGACAAGCTACCAAATGAATCAGGGGCATAATGGCCATGGTTGCAGAGGTTGCGACCGTGATCGGGCCCGTGGAGCTGGGCAGCCAATCAACACCAGCACAAACTTCAACTGGATGTGCATTCTCGGAAGCACATTCAGCTGAAGTGTACTGTCGTGCAGAGACCCGTCAGGTCAGATTGGGGTCCAGGATAAGGGATACATATACAATGATTGGGGTTGTATATTCCAGAGTAAGGGACATATATAACAGGATGGGACATACACTGCTCAAAAAAATAAAGGGAACACTTAAACAACAGAATATAATTCCAAGTAAATGAAACTTCTGTGAAATCAAACTGTCCACTTAGGAAGCAACACTGACTGACAATCAATTTCACATGCTGTTGTGCAAGTGGAATAGACAACAGATGGAAATTATTGGCAATTATCAAGACACGCTCAATAAAAGAGTGGTTCTGCAGGTGGAGACCACAGACCACATCTCAGTACCAATGCTTTCTGCCTGATGTTTTGGTCACTTTTGAATGTTGGTTGTGCTTTCACACTCATGGTATCATGGTATCTTGAGATGGACTCTACAATCCACACAAGTGGCTCAGATAGTGCAGCTCATCCAGGATGGCACATCAATGCGAGCTGTGGCAAGAAGGTTTGCTGTGTCTGTCAGCGTAGTGTCCAGAGGCTGGAGGTGCTACCAGGAGACAGGCCAGTACACCTGAAGATGTGGAGGGAGCCGTAGGAGGGCAACAACCCAGCAGCAGGACCGCTACCTCCGCCTTTGTGCAAGGAGGAACAGGAGGAGCCCTGCCAGAGCCCTGCAAAAAGACCTCCAAGCAGGCCACAAATGTGCATGTGTCTGCACAAACAGTTAGAAACCGACTCCATGAGGATCGTCTGAGTGCCCGACGTCCACAGATGGGGGTTGTGCTCACAGCCCAACACCATGCAGGATGCTTGGCATTTGCCACAGAACACCAGGATTGGCAAATTCGACACTGGTGTCCTGTGCTCTTCACAGATGAAAGCAGGTTCACACTGAGCACATGTGACAGACATGACAGAGTCTGGAGACGCCGTGAAGAGCGATCTACTGCCTGCAACATCCTTCAGCATGACCAGTTTGGCAGTGGGTCAGTAACAGTGTGGGGTGGCATTTCTTTGGAGGGCTACACAGCCCTCCATGTGCTCGCCAGAGGTAGCCTGACTGCCATTAGGTACCGAGATAAGATCCTCAGACCCCTTGTGAGATCACATGCTGGTACGGTTGGCCCTGGGTTCCTCCTAATGCCGGACAATGCCAGACCTCACGTGGCTGGAGTGTGTCAGCAGTTCCTACAAGATGAAGGCATTGAAGCTATGGAGTGGTCCGCCCATTTCCCAGATCTGAATCCGATTGAACACATCTGGGACATTATGTCTCGCTCCATCCACCAACGTCATGTTGCACCACAGACTGTCCAGGAGTTGGCGGATGCTTTAGTCCAGGTCTGGGAGAAGATCCCTCAGGAGACCATCCACCGCCTCATCAGGAGCATGCCCAGGCATTGTAGGGAG
Source organism: Ranitomeya imitator (assembly GCF_032444005.1). Classification (NCBI taxonomy): domain Eukaryota; kingdom Metazoa; phylum Chordata; class Amphibia; order Anura; family Dendrobatidae; genus Ranitomeya; species Ranitomeya imitator. Next base: position 1,204,188,380 of record NC_091282.1, on the reverse strand, counting down.
GTCATACAGGCACGTAGAGGCCACGCACATTACTGAGCATCATTTCCTTGTCTTGAGGCATTTCCACTGAAGTTGGATCAGCCTGCAATTTGATTTTCCACTTTGATTTTGAGCATCATTCAAACTCCAGACCTCCATGAGATATTAGTTGTGATTTACGTTGATCATTTTTAGGTTTTACTGTTCTCAACGCATTCCACTATATAATGAATAAAGATTTACAACTGGAATATTTCATTCAGTGATATCTAGGATGTGGGATTTTAGTGTTCCCTTTATTTTTTGAGCACTGTATATACCAGGATGGGGGGAGACCCAAATTTTTTACCGGGGCCCATCGGACTCTAGTTTTGCCACTTCCTCTCACTTCTCTTTTATAGTGAGTTTGAAGCATTATCTGGTATCGGAGATGAAGAAAAATATAAAATAGGGAATGTCAGGAAGTGTCAGTTTCTTTTAATTTTTCACCCTAAACCTGATTTTTATAAGCAAGAGCTAAAATATTGCCAGTTAATTAATTTATTTCATGAAAGCTATCTAGATAGGATAAATAAGAGGCGGCTTACCTGAGTAATTCTCCTCAATCTCATTCCCTCTAGTGGTCACGTTTGATGCTATATCAAGGAAGGACGTTATCTTCCCTTTGAGTTTCGTAAATGTCACTTTTGCAATTGGCGGCAGGTTCTTTAGTCTGGGATAAAAGAATGAGTTTGCCGGATGATTTGGCGAGGAAGAGGTAATCTGTCAGAGAAGAGAAATATTTTCATATCTGAAATGTCACTTCAAGAGGTGAAAGTTCAAATAGCTTTTAATAAATTCTTCACGTGAGGCAAGGATGAAATATTTGCACGACTGACAAATATAATGGGATATTTATGATAAAGGACAGTCATGATTAAACCTATAAAACTGTTGGGCAGGTGTTGCTATGCTTCCTTACATTATCTAAACCTTCATCACTACCATAAAACTAGAAATAAATCCCTTTTACGTGACTGAAGTGACTCTACTCATTCTACCTCAGTCTATACAGCGAAGCACAGCAAATTGAAAGTATCAGCCTATTGTGACTGCTCTAGTGTGAAAACTGCAACATTCCATGAGTTATTCATATAGATAATAAAAAATATGGCAAATTCTGAATATACATTCCCTCTATGGTAAATATAACATACATACATCAGTCACAGTGCCTTGTGGGATGGTGGCAAAATTTGGTGAAGAGAATGTGAATCCACTGTCTGTCCCAGCATCATAAGGGTGAAGCTCTACTGATAAGCTCTTTTTCCAAGTCTTCCCATCACAGAGGTTTATACTATCGATTCCCACAAACCAGTCAGGACTTGGCACTATCCGAACCATAAATGAAACCTGACAATAGAGAAGGTTAAACAGTAAATGAAAAATAGTGCTATAGTATATTACAGCCAAAGTAACACCGACTGTCACATTATTACACTAAAAAACGCAAATCATGATTTTTTTAAAAGAGTAACTACAACATAATATCAGTTCTATCATATCTGTTCAGATTAATTTCTTGTCTCTTGGAGGCAATATTATAGGAGTTATATTCTTATACATATGAGCAGTATTATAGTAGTTATATTCCTGTACATAGGGAGCAGTATTATCCTCCTCAGTCCCAGTCTTATAATAGAAAAACCGTTGTACACTACAGTGTATGCGAGGTCTAAGGTATAGAATAATAGTAGTTATATTCTTGTACATAGAAGCAGTATTATAGTAGTTATATTCTTGTACATAGGGGCAGTATTATAGTAGTTATATTCTTGTACATAGGAGCAGTATTATAGTAGTTATATTCTTGCACATAGGAGCAGTATTATAGTAGTTATATTCTTGTACATAGGAACAGTATTATATTAGTTATATTCTTGTACATAGAGAGCAGTATTATATTAGTTATATTCTTGCACATAGGAACAGTATTATAGTAGTTATATTCGTGTACATAGGAGGCAGTATTATAGTAGTTATATTCTTGTACATAGGAGCAGTATTATAGTAGTTATATTCTTGTACATAGGAGGCAGTATTATAGTAGTTATATTCTTGCACATAGGAGCAGTATTATAGTAGTTATATTCTTGTACATAGGAACAGTATTATATTAGTTATATTCTTGTACATAGAGAGCAGTATTATAGTAGGTATATTCTTGTACATAGGAGCAGTATTATAGTAGTTATATTCTTGTACATAGAGAGCAGTATTATAGTAGTTATATTCTTGTACATAGGGGCAGTATTATAGTAGTTATATTCTTGTACATAGAGAGCAGTATTATAGTAGTTATATTCTTGTACATAGGAGCAGTATTATAGTAGTTATATTCTTGCACATAGGCGCAGTATTATAGTAGTTATATTCTTGTACATAGGAACAGTATTATATTAGTTATATTCTTGTACATAGAGAGCAGTATTATAGTAGTTATATTCTTGCACATAGGAGCAGTATTATAGTAGTTATATTCTTGGACATAGGGGCAGTATTATCTATATATATAATTGTCTAAGGGTTTTTCCGTCTCTCTGTCTTTCTGTCTGTCTGTCTGTCTGTCTGTCCTGGAAATCCCGCGTCTCTGATTGGTCGAGGCCGCCAGGCCTCGACCAATCAGCGACGAGCACAGCAACGATGATGTCATAAAGGACGTAGACATCCCGCGTCTGATTGGTCGAGGCCTGGCGGCCTCGACCAATTAGCAACAGGCACAGCAACGATGATGTCATAAAGGACGTAGAAATCCCACGTTTCTGATTCAGTGACGGGCACAGTATCGACGTAGATGTCATAATGGTTGCCATGGCGACGATGATGTCATAAAGGTTGCCTCGACCAATCAGCGACGGGCACAGTCTGCCGCGAATTCGCCTCGACCAATCAGCGACGGGCACAGTATCGACGTAGATGTCATAATGGTTGCCATGGCGATGACGATGTCATAAAGGTTGCCTCGACCAATCAGCGACGGGCACAGTCTGCCGCAAATTCTGGAATCATCATTGTCCATATACTACGGGGACATGCATATTCTAGAATACCCGATGCGTTAGAATCGGGCCACAATCTAGTAGTAGTTATATTCTTGTACATAGGAGCAGTATTATAGTAGTTATATTCTTGTACATAGGGGCAGTATTATAGTAGTTATATTCTTGTACATAGGGGCAGTATTATCTATATATATATAATTGTCTAAGGGTTTTTCCGTTTGTCTGTCTGTCTGTCTGTCTTTCTGTCTGTCTGTCTGTCTGTCCTGGAAATCTCTGGCGGCCTGGCGGCCTCAACCAATCAGCGACGAGCACAGCGACGATGATTTCATAAAGGACGTAGAAATCCCACGTTTCTGATTCAGTGACGGGCACAGTATTGATGTAGATGTCATAATGGTTGCCATGGCGATGATGATGTCATAAAGGTTGCCTCGACCAATCAGCGACGGGCACAGTCTGCCGCGAATTCGCCTCGACCAATCAGCGACGGGCACAGTATCGACGTAGATGTCATAATGGTTGCCATGGCGACGACGATGTCATAAAGGTTGCCTCGACCAATCAGCGACAGGCACAGTCTGCCACGAATTCTGGAATCATCATTGTCCATATACTACGGGGACATGCATATTCTAGAATACCCGATGCGTTAGAATCGGGCCACAATCTAGTAGTAGTTATATTCTTGTACATAGGAGGCAGTATTATAGTAGTTATATTCTTGTACATAGGGGGCAGTATTATAGTAGTTATATTCTTGTACATAGGGGGCAGTATTATAGTAGTTATATTCTTGTATATAGGAGCAGTATTATAGTAGTTATATTCTTGTACATAGGAGCAGTATTATAGTTGTTATATTCTTGTACATAGGGGCGGTATTATAGTAGTTATATTCTTGTACATGGGGCAGTATTATAGTAGTTATATTCTTGTACATAGGGGGCAGTATTATAGTAGTTATATTCTTGTACATAGGGGCAGTATTATAGTAGTTATATTCCTGTACATAGAGCAGTATTATAGTAGTTATATTCTTGTACATAGGGGGCAGTATTATAGTAGTTATATTCTTGTACATAGGGGCAGTATTATAGTAGTTATATTCCTGTACATAGGAGCAGTATTATAGTAGTTATATTCTTGCACATAGGAGCAGTATTATAGTAGTTATATTCCTGTACATAGGGGCAGTATTATAGTAGTTATATTCTTGTACATAGGAGGCAGTATTATAGTAGTTATATTCTTGTACATAAGAGCAGTATTATAGTAGTTATATTCTTGTACATAGAGAGCAGTATTATAGTAGTTATATTCTTGTACATAGGGGCAGTATTATAGTAGTTATATTCTTGTACATAGAGAGCAGTATTATAGTAGGTATATTCTTGTACATAGGAGCAGTATTATAGTAGTTATATTCTTGTACATAGAGAGCAGTATTATAGTAGTTATATTCTTGTACATAGGGGCAGTATTATAGTAGTTATATTCTTGTACATAGAGAGCAGTATTATAGTAGTTATATTCTTGTACATAGGAGCAGTATTATAGTAGTTATATTCTTGCACATAGGCGCAGTATTATAGTAGTTATATTCTTGTACATAGGAACAGTATTATATTAGTTATATTCTTGTACATAGAGAGCAGTATTATAGTAGTTATATTCTTGCACATAGGAGCAGTATTATAGTAGTTATATTCTTGTACATAGGGGCAGTATTATAGTAGTTATATTCCTGTACATAGGGGCAGTATTATAGTAGTTATATTCCTGTACATAGGAGCAGTATTATAGTAGTTATATTCTTGCACATAGGAGCAGTATTATAGTAGTTATATTCCTGTACATAGGGGCAGTATTATAGTAGTTATATTCTTGTACATAGGAGGCAGTATTATAGTAGTTATATTCTTGTACATAAGAGCAGTATTATAGTAGTTATATTCTTGTACATAGAGAGCAGTATTATAGTAGTTATATTCTTGTACATAGGGGCAGTATTATAGTAGTTATATTCTTGTACATAGAGAGCAGTATTATAGTAGGTATATTCTTGTACATAGGAGCAGTATTATAGTAGTTATATTCTTGTACATAGAGAGCAGTATTATAGTAGTTATATTCTTGTACATAGGGGCAGTATTATAGTAGTTATATTCTTGTACATAGAGAGCAGTATTATAGTAGTTATATTCTTGTACATAGGAGCAGTATTATAGTAGTTATATTCTTGCACATAGGCGCAGTATTATAGTAGTTATATTCTTGTACATAGGAACAGTATTATATTAGTTATATTCTTGTACATAGAGAGCAGTATTATAGTAGTTATATTCTTGCACATAGGAGCAGTATTATAGTAGTTATATTCTTGTACATAGGGGCAGTATTATCTATATATATAATTGTCTAAGGGTTTTTCCGTCTCTCTGTCTTTCTGTCTGTCTGTCTGTCTGTCTGTCCTGGAAATCCCGCGTCTCTGATTGGTCGAGGCCGCCAGGCCTCGACCAATCAGCGACGAGCACAGCAACGATGATGTCATAAAGGACGTAGACATCCCGCGTCTGATTGGTCGAGGCCTGGCGGCCTCGACCAATTAGCAACAGGCACAGCAACGATGATGTCATAAAGGACGTAGAAATCCCACGTTTCTGATTCAGTGACGGGCACAGTATCGACGTAGATGTCATAATGGTTGCCATGGCGACGATGATGTCATAAAGGTTGCCTCGACCAATCAGCGACGGGCACAGTCTGCCGCGAATTCGCCTCGACCAATCAGCGACGGGCACAGTATCGACGTAGATGTCATAATGGTTGCCATGGCGATGACGATGTCATAAAGGTTGCCTCGACCAATCAGCGACGGGCACAGTCTGCCGCAAATTCTGGAATCATCATTGTCCATATACTACGGGGACATGCATATTCTAGAATACCCGATGCGTTAGAATCGGGCCACAATCTAGTAGTAGTTATATTCTTGTACATAGGAGGCAGTATTATAGTAGTTATATTCTTGTACATAGGAGCAGTATTATAGTAGTTATATTCTTGTACATAGGAGCAGTATTATAGTAGTTATATTCTTGTACATAGGGGCAGTATTATAGTAGTTATATTCTTGTACATAGGAGGCAGTATTATAGTAGTTATATTCTTGTACATAGGAGCAGTATTATAGTAGTTATATTCTTGTACATAGGGGGCAGCATTATAGTAGTTATATTCTTGTACATAGGGGCAGTATTATAGTAGTTATATTCCTGTACATAGGGAGCAGTATTATAGTAGTTATATTCTTGTACATACAGTTAGGGCCAGAAATATTTGGACAGTGACACAAGTTTTGTTATTTTAGCTGTTTACAAAAACATGTTCAGAAATACAATTATATATATAATATGTGCTGAAAGTGCACACTCCCAGCTGCAATATGATAGTTTCCACATCCAAATCGGAGAAAGGGTTTAGGAATCATAGCTCTGTAATGCATAGCGTCCTCTTTTTCAAGGGACCAAAAGTAATTGGACAATGGACTCTAAGGACTGCAATTAACTCTGAAGGCGTCTCCCTCGTTAACCTGTAATCAATGAAGTAGTTAAAAGGTCAGGGGTGGATTCCAGGTGTGTGGTTTTGCATTTGGAAGCTGTTGCTGTGAGCAGACAACATGCGGTCAAAGGAACTCTCAATTAAGGTGAAGCAGAACATCCTGAGGCTGAAAAAAAGAAAAAATCCATCAGACAGATAGCAGACATGCTTGGAGTAGCAAAATCAACAGTTGGGTACATTCTGAGAAAAAAGGAATTGACTGGTGAGCTTGGGAACTCAAAAAGGCCTGGGCGTCCACGGATGACAACAGTGGTGGATGATCGCCGCATACTTAATTTGGTGAAGAAGAACCCGTTCACAACATCAACTGAAGTCCAGAACACTCTCAGTGAAGTAGGTGTATCTGTCTCTAAGTCAACAGTAAAGAGAAGACTCCATGACAGTAAATACAAAGGGTTCACATCTAGATGCAAACCATTCATCAATAACAAAAATAGACAGAAAAACACCTCAAGAAGCCAGCTCAGTTCTGGAAAAGTATTCTATGGACAGATGAGACAAAGATCAACCTGTACCAGAATGATGGGAAGAAAAAAGTTTGGAGAAGAAAGGGACCGGCACATGATCCAAGGCACACCACATCCTCTGTAAAACATGGTGGAGGCAACGTGATGGCATGGGCATGCATGGCTTTCAATGGCACTGGGTCACTTGTGTTTATTGATGACATAAGAGCAGACAAGAGTAGCCGGATGAATTCTGAAGTGTACCGGGATATACTTTCAGCCCAGATTCAGCCAAATGCTGCAAAGTTGATTGGACGGCGCTTCATAGTACAGATGGACAATGACCCCAAGCATACAGCCAAAGCTACCCAGGAGTTCATGAGTGCCAAAAAGTGGCACATTCTGCAATGGCCAAGTCAATCTCCAGATCTAAACCCAATTGAGCATGCATTTCACTTGCTCAAATCCAGACTTAAGACGGAAAGACCCACAAACAAGCAAGACCTGAAGGCTGCGGCTGTAAAGGCCTGGCAAAGCATTAAGAAGGAGGAAACCCAGCGTTTGGTGATGTCCATGGGTTCCAGACTTAAGGCAGTGATTGCCTCCAAAGGATTTGCAACAAAATATTGAAAATAAAAATATTTTGTTTGGGTTATGTTTATTTGTCCAATTACTTTTGACCTCCTAAAATGTGGAGTGTTTGTAAAGAAATGTGTAAAATTCCTACATTTTCTATCAGATATTTTTGTTCAACCCTTCAAATTAAACGTTACAATCTGCACTTGAATTCTGTTGTAGAGGTTTCATTTCAAATCCAATGTGGTGGCATGCAGAGCCCAACTCGCGAAAATTGTGTCACTGTCCAAATATTTCTGGCCCTAACTGTAGGAGCAGTATTCTAGTAGTTATATTCTTGTACATAGGGGCAGTATTATAGTAGTTATACTCTTGTACATAGGGAGCAGTATTATAGTAGTTATATTCTTGTACATGGGGCAGTATTATAGTAGTTATATTCTTGTACACAGGGGGCAGTATTATAGTAGTTATATTCTTGTACACAGGAGCAGTATTATAGCAGTTATATTCTTGTACATAGGGGCAGTATTATAGTAGTTATATTCTTGTACATAGGGGCAGTATTATAGTAGTTATATTCTTGTACATAGGAGCAGTATTATAGTAGTTATATTCTTGTACATAGGAGCAGTATTATAGTAGTTATATTCTTGTACATAGGAGCAGTATTATAGCAGTTATATTCTTGTACATAGGAGGCAGTATTATAGCAGTTATATTCTTGTACATAGGAGGCAGTATTATAGTAGTTATATTCTTGTACACAGGGGGCAGTATTATAGTAGTTATATTCTTTTATATAGGAGCAGTATAATAATAGTTATACTCTTGTACATAAGCCTCTTGTACTTACATATGGGTGTCTCGAATGTGTCTCCAATTCAGTTGAGGACTGGCCCGTCCCGCTAGATATGGACGGAGCTGAGAAAATCCCATGAACACTTTGGATTTTCTCCCCAGCTGCCTCTATCTCCTTCATTAGGGCCCAGGCTTCTCCTCTTTCTGTGAAGTCACGCACTCCATTGCTGGCATGGTCATGTCTTTTCCACATGTGGTAGTCAGAGCTATGACTCACTCCTGTTGGATAAGAGAATCTAGTGTCATCTCGCAGTTCTGGATATTGTCAAACTGGACTTTTAGTGCTGCACATCACATACTCCAGAACATGTGGGAAACTATTCATCTTCTTCAGGGCAACAAAGGACAATAGATATTACTTACGGCTGGATTCAGACCATGTCTGAAATCGAAAAACGGGATAGGATGTATTGCATTTCTGACCTTAAAGGGAACCTGTCATATTCAAAATAGTATCTAATCTTCAGACGGGATGTTATAGAGCAGGAAGAGCTGATCAGATTGATAAATATTTTTAGTGAAAAAGCCTCAGTGAGATCTGTACATTACTCATTAAAATCCAAGGTAATTGCATGGATAGTCCAGTGGGCGGTCCTATAGGTGATTGACAGCCTTCCCACATGGCGGTGCATGGAGAGATAACTGTAAATCACAACTAGGACTGCCCACTAAACTCATCCATACAAATACCAGGGATGTCATACAGAATCTTTTCCCACAATCTACTGTAAGGAGGCTAATGGCTGTATAATCGATGGCAGGTATGTGTCGCAGAGATGGCCGCTCCCTGCAATGCAATCTGGAGTATTTTGCTTTAATGAGAGATGGGCAGGTCTGGTTGCCCATATACCTCCCCTGTGGGTGTGATTAAAGCTTATGTAATGGAGGCTGTTGTTTGGCACAGGGGCTGTGGCTGGAAGTGTGGAGACCTCCATGGTCTGTGTGCAGAGAGGGAGAAGTCTTCCTGTATATCTGGACATTACCCCCAGCCTGTGTACCCACAGGCCGGAGGGAGCAGGATCCTGCGAGGACCTATGTGAGGTCATGTGACCTGACCATGTGAGTTAGCGCTATTGGTGTCATGGGAGAGCAGGAACTCCCACATAGCTCTCGGATCAGCTAGAGGACTGTGCTATGGACAATGATGCTTTGTTTTTTGCCTGCCCTAAAGGCTGTTTTTTCCTGTCTGTTGGTGCTTCTCGGGTTATGAAGCAAATAAACCCATACGGACTTTGAAAGGAACGTGTCCCCTGTCTTCGTCCTGATGCACCTGAGTGAGTACCATTCCTACAATTGGTGCTAGACTGCGGGCATCGGTCCAGGATGTACCTGGGAGGACTACAGCAGATATTTGCTGTGGATCGGCGCGTCCCCGAACTCCAAGCATCTGGCAGTGGCACGGAGGGACCATGAAGATTACATGCTTGTGGCGGTAACTCGGCGGGGTTACGAAGATTTGCAGTGGCTCGGAGGAGTGTGCCAGGACCAAGAGGTCCACATCGCCATCTGGAGGTCTGTAGAGCCATCTGGAGGTCTGCAGAGCTGTGCAGAGAGGTGCAGAGCCATGTTGAATGGAGCGGAACTGTGCAGAGTGGTGCAGAGCCTTGAGGAGCTCTGCAGAGCCTCGCTGTGCAGAGCCAGGCAGAGCGGTGTGAAGCCTCGCTGTGAGGAACTGTTGGGGAGGTAAGACAGCCATGCACAGGCGGTGAGGGCCTGAAAGGGCATTGAGAGTCCACGGCGTGCACCCGAAGGAGGGATGGATGCCCGAAAGGGGATGGAGTCCCAAAAGGGGGTAGTGGCCCAAACAGGGATGGTTGCCCAAAAGGGGTGGAGTCCCAAAAGGGGGCGGTAACCCAAACAGGGATGGTTGCCCAGAAAGGGGTGGTGTCCCAAAAGGGGGCAGTGACCCTAAAGGTGGGTGGAGTCCCAAATGGGGGCGGTGACCCAAATAGGGGTGGTGGCCCAAAAAGGGGTGACAGTTGTCCCATTGGTCTGTAGCCGGGGACAGCGAGATTCATACTATGCAGGTCCATTTTATAATGTGGATTGCTCGGCCAATGAAGAGTCATGACTGTGTCCCATCTGGCTGGATGGAGAACACGTGATGGGACTGATAGACCCGGGGAGTGGAGAGCCCCTCCAGAACACTGTAGGTCACCTGGGTCAAAAGTAAGCAGCGGATGTGAGGACAGTAAAGGTCTTCTGATAGCTTGCCTTTACATTGTCACGGCTGAGGCTTCCACGTACCATGAGGCGGGTGTAGTCACGGACTTGCGGTAACCTGTGGTAATAGGTTGGGACTTGGAAGTACTGTGGAACTTCTGGATAAAGGGAAAGGTGTCTGTAGAAAGAATGTGCATAAGATCTAATAATGAGGAGAATGCACCCCCTAGAGTTGATAGTCCTGAGTTAGGCATGACCAAGGGAAATTTTGGACAGGCCCAACTTAGCGACACGAAGGGGAAGGCAATACAAAATAGTATGTAAGGACAGAAGTGTGGGTCTGACCAACTCTGGGACTTGGCAGAGGTGACCAAAAGTGTGACTGTTGAAGTGGGGGTAGATCCAAGAGAGGGGTACGACACCTATTGAAGTGGGGACTGCTGGTTCCATGATGACAGACTGAGTAGTGGTGAATCCCATACAGATGGTGACGCAAGGAGGATAGATTGCAGTAAGGTTGACCCGGGTACAAATGGCCAGTCTTCCTCACGTCGCCAGGGACACAGTGGCCTCAGAAAGGCAGGTCAGGCTACACCCTCTGAGAAGACAGATAAAGAAGAGACAGGGACAGGTGCCAACAAGGTTAATGTCCTTGATAAGGGGGTCACTTTACCACTGAAAAACCTTAGCACAGAGGTAGTCGATCATGTACGGAAGATAAAGCTGACAAAGCGTGGCGGAAGGGATCCTACAGCGAAAATTGCAGTACGGGAAGAACGCTCAGTAAAAATGGAGATCCTGCAGGCAAAGCTGTCCGAATTGACTGCTGCCACTCGGCAACGAGAGGATAAAATCGACAAACTGACAAAGAAAAGGTGCACATGGAAAGAGTATGATGAGGTCTGTCATCAGCTGGTGAATGAGAGGTTGAAGGTGTCAAGTATGGAAGCCACCAACTCCGCGCAGCTGGATCAGGTGCGTCACCTGGAGTCTGAGCTCTCGGCAGTCAAGCCTCACCTCGGAGAGAAGGAAGAGCAGCAGCAGAAGCTGCTTCATACCATCCACTCTACCGAGGAGAAGCTGCGCTCGATGGGAGAAGAGGTCGCAGAACACGTATCCCAGCAGGAACTGACCTGCTGCAGCAAAGCACAGGAGCTCCAGGACCTCGCCAGAGAGTTTGTTCATGAGAAGGAAAAAGTGGCAGATTTGCAAGGCGAACTAAAATGTCTGGAAGAGCAGAAGGCTGAGGAAATCGCTGCCTTGGAGTCTAAACTGGTTTCAGTGCAGAAAGCAAGGACACAAATTGAACAAGACCTCCGGGAACTGTCCGCAGATGTGGAGGAGAAGGTCGCATACATCAGAGAGGCCAATGAGAAGCATCAGCAGGAGCTTCTCCAGAGAGAGGACAAGTTGTGCTGCCTGGCAGGGAGGTGGGATAAAGTTCACCGAAAACTCAAGAGTGAGCAGGAGACTAAGCAGGAGGCTAAGGCCCAGCTCCAGAAGCACATGGATGGACAGAAAATAGGGATTTTTGTGTACTCACCGTAAAATCCTTTTCTCCGAGCCATTCATTGTGGGACACAGACCGTGGGGTGTATGCTGCTGCCAATAGGAGGCTGACACTAAGTGATACAAAAAAAAGTTAGCTCCTCCCCTGCAGTATACACCCTCCTTCTGGCTCTCAGCTAACCAGTTTGGTGCAAAAGCAGTAGGAGATCAATAACAATATATGAGCGTATAGCATGTCATATTCTAAAAAAACAAGCATAAGCTAAAAACAGGGTGGGAGCTGTGTCCCCCAATGAATGGCTCGGAGAAAAGGATTTTACGGTGAGTACACAAAAATCCCTATTTCTCCTTCGCCTCATTGGGGGACACAGACCGTGGGACGTCCCAAAGCAGTCCCTGGGTGGGGACAACAATAGATCAGGCCCTGTGTAACCGCTACTTACAAGTGCGCCACCGCGGCCTGCAGAGTCCGCCTGCCCAGACTCACATCTGTGGAAGTGTGGCAATTATAATGCTTCAAGAATGCATGCGGACTGGACGAATCCGCAAGCTTGCAGGTGTGCCTTGCTGAAGCCTGGTGCCTAGGACCCTTGATAGACAGGGAGATAGGCTGACATCTAGCACGGAAGGACTCCTGGATGGTGAAAAGAATTCACCATGCCATCATGGTCGATGAAACGTTGGGGTCTGAAACAGACCCATGTGCCTCCTACAGACACTAAGCAAGAAGAACTGGTTAGCTGAGAGCCAGAAGGAGGGTGTATACTGCAGGGGAGGAGCTAACTTTTTTTTGTATCACTTAGTGTCAGCCTCCTATTGGCAGCAGCATACACCCCACGGTCTGTGTCCCCCAATGAGGCGAAGGAGAAAATTAGCTCTCTGCTCTACAGAATGAACTGTTGCGCCCTCCCGATCTGATCACAATGAAGGGGAGTGAGCTGGAGACACTGACCAAAGAAGTGGCTTCCAGGGCATGGTAGAGTTACCCGAAGACGTGCAAGAAGCGTGTGCCAGTAAGCCTGTACATGAGGCATTATGAAAGGCAGTGGAGGCTTGTAGTGTGAACTGGGCTCCAAAGACTTGGCAGTTGGTCATACTGTCGACTAGGGAAGTCACAGTGAAGCGGATGGCTATCCTGAGTGACACTGCCTCTGCACAAAACAGATCATCCTGTTGAGGAATAAGGAAGCCGCTCGATGTCTGGCGCATACAAGGAAAGCTCAAAGTCAGCTGAGGTTTGTGGAAGACATCGTTCAAGTGCCCAGAATTCTGGTGAGGAAAGTCATTGGGAGACTTGGAAAAGTGATGCAGGAAATCATGAATAGATCTGGTGTGGCGAGAGTGAGGATTCCGGCTGATGACAAAGCCCAGGCTGCTGGTGAAGATGGGATTGTTCCATTCGTCAATGTTGGATCAATGGAAAGCCTTAGGAATATCCAAATGGTCCTTTAATATCGGGTGGCATAACTAAGAGAGGTAGAGCTGCTAAGACTTTAGAGACTGCAAATTAATAAACAGCTTCAGGAAATGTGAAGAAGATGGCGGCCACTTTCAACCCGTGGTATGGAAAGATGAAAGGGTTCTTTAAAGGGTGGACGTACCCAACCTGAAGATAAATGGAATGACTGCTCTCTGGGTAACAAAGACAATAGGCGAAATTGCCAACAGAGAGACAACCGAAGGTGGCCTAATGGAAGAGTTAGAACTAGTGACTAGTGTTAGCTCAATGCTGATTGACCTAGGCATGAGACCCTGTAGCGGACATGGTAACAGAGGGTCAGACCAGACAGAAGGTATGGGACCAAGGGAATCACAACACCATACTGACCACCGGGGATGAGGGTGGTCCGACAAAGGGGCAACCCTGTCAGAGGAGGTGACGGACTGAGACAACCTACTAGTCCAAAATGGGTCAGTGACAAAGCCCGATTTTGATAAACGGATTTACGTCCGAAGGCGACCCAGTAGGGTCTCTGGTTGGGTAATGGAAGGTGCCAATTACCATGGCTTTAGGAAGAGGGGGAGGTATGTAAGGAGGCTAATGGCCATATAATCGATGGGAGGTATGTGTTGCAGAGATGGCTGCTCCCTGCGATGCAACCTGGAGTATTTTGCTTTAGTGCACGTGAGCACTAAGATGTCGTTTAGTGCATTTGGGTCCAGATTGTGGGTAGCTATGAGAGATGGGCAGGTCTGGTTACCCATATACCACCCCTGTGGGTTTGATTACAGCTTATGTAATGGAGGCTATTGTTTTGGCACAGGGGCTGTGGCTGGAGGTGTGGAGACCTCCATGGTATGTGTGCAGAGAGGAAGAAGTCTTCTTGTGTATCTGGACATTACCTGAGCCTGTGTACCCACAGGCCTGAGGGAGCAGGATCCTGCAAAGACTTGTGTGAGGTCAGGGTCATGTGACCTGGCCATGTGAGTTAGTGGCTGTTGGTGTCTTGGGAGAGCAGGAACTCCCACATAGCTCTCGGAGGAGGTAGAGGACTGTGCTATGGAAACTAATGCTTTGTTTTTGCCTGCCCTAAAGGCTGTTTTTTTCCTTTCTGTTGGTGCTTTCTGGGTTATGAAGCAAATAAACCCATATGAACTTTGAAAGGAACGAGTCTCCTGTCTTCCTCCTGATGCACCTGAGTGAGTACAATCCCTACACTACTCCGCTTCTCCTTCTCTATACCAGACTGTCTACAGATCAGACTGCAAATACGATGTGACAGGTTCTCTTTAGAAAGAACCTGACAGAAGATATATTCTGCCAGGTATGTTTTACTCTGAAAGGCTATTCAGGGACTTTGTGGCTCTTGTGACTAGTCCAAGAGGACAGTCCTTGGTGGCTTTTCCTCAACCTTCTCCCCTTGAGTGACAGGTTTCTCCCTATACACACACATATATGGAGAGACTTGTCATTCAAAGGAAGCGAGTGAGGAGAAGACTTGCCAGCTTTGAGATGAATTTTTTTTCTGAAATGCCCACAGCATTTTAGTAAAACAAACCTTCATTCAGACACAATACCTTAGTTAATTATGCTATTGGGTACTGTGTTCTTTTCTTAGTAGGCCTCATTCCATTTTCATAAACAGTAGAATGATGTTCTCTATCTTGGTCTCCTTTGTCCACAAGACGCTTTCCCACAAGGGTTTTGGCCTACTCACATACATTTTGGCAAACTGCACTTTAGCATTTTTATGTCTCTGTGTTAGCAGTGGGGTCCTCGTAGGTCTCCTGTCATTTCATTCAAATGTCGATGGACAGTTGGCGCTGACACTGATTCACCCTGAGCTTGCAGAAAAGCTTGAATTCCTTTAGAACTTGATTGGGACTGCTTATCCACCATCCAGACTATCCGACATTGCAACCTTTCATCAATTTTTCTCTGATGTCCACACCCAGGGAGATAAGCTACAGTGCCATGGGTTGTAAACTTCTTGATTATGTTGTGCACCGTGGACAAAGGAACATCAAGATCTTTGGAAATGGACTTTTAACTTTGAGATTGTTGATATTTTACAACAATTTTAGGTTCTCAAGTCCTCAGACAGTTCTTTTCTCCTCTTTCTGTTCTCCATTCTTGATGTGGCACACACAGACACACAATGTAAAGATTGAGTCAACTTCTCGCTTTTTTATATGGTTTCAGGTGTGATTTTCATATTGCCCACACCTGTTACTTGCCACAGGTGAGTTTCAATGAGCATCACATGCTTGAAACAATGTTGTTTACCCACAATTTTGGAAAGATGACTTAAATTTTGCTAGACCCATTTTTGTTTTTTTGTGAAATTATGTCTGAAGAACATCTTAAAGGGAATCTGTCACCCCAAAAATGGCCTATAAACTAAGGCGACCGGCACCAGGGGCTTATGTACAGCATTCTGTAATGTTGTAGAAAAGCCCCTGATCTATTCTGAAAGATAAGAAAAACAGGTTATATTATACTCACCCAAGGGTGGTCCCACTGTGGTCCGGTCCAATGGGCAGTGTGGACCAACTCCAGCGCCTCCCATCTTCATACGATGACATCCTCTTCTTGTTTTGCCGCGGCTCCTGCGCAGGCGCACTTTGTCTGTCTCTGACCTTTCCCGGAGCCTGCGCACTGCAGTACTTTGCGCTGCCCTCAACAGGGCAGACAAAGTACTCCTGCGCAGGAGTCGCGGCAAGAAGAGGACGTCATCGTATGAAGATGGGAGGCGCCGGACCCGGACCATCCCTGCGTGAGTATAATCTAACCTCTTTTTCTCATCTTTCAGGATACATCCGGGGCTTATCTACAGCATTACAGAATGTCGTAGATAAGCCCCTGATGCCGGTGGCCTTAGTTTATACGCCATTTTTGGGTGACAGATTCCCTTTAAAGAAGTTGCTAAAAATGGAAAACTCATTTAATATTCTTCATCATTGTTGATCCTATATCATTACTTTACTTTATTTGTACTATACTTATTTTGCAGCGATCCTGGGATAAATAATGAATTTTGATATATACCTGTTACTACATTGTGGGAGTAGCAGAGCTATAATGATATACAGATGTATCAAAGCTACAGTGACAAAGTATTTATAGTACAGCTATACAGATATTGAAACATAATAGAGATGTACAAATATAGAGATGGAGCAAAGCCATTTGGATATAATGATGTAGCCGAGCTATACAGATGTAGAAATGTAGCAGTGCTGTAGAGAGCTATGTGGATACAGAGATGTAGCAGAGCTGTGTGGATATAGAGATGTAGCAGAGCTGTGTGGATACAGAGATGTAGCAGAGCTGTGTGGCTATAGAGATGTAGCAGAGCCGTGTGGATATAGAGATGTAGCAGAGCTGTGTGGATATAGAGATGTAGCAGAGCTGTGTGGATGTAGAGATGTAGCAGAGCTGTGTGGATGTAGAGATGTAGCAGAGCTCTGTGGATACAGAGATGTAGCAGAGCTGTGTGGATGTAGAGATGTAGCAGAGCTGTGTGGATACAGAGATGTAGCAGAGCCGTGTGGATATAGAGATGGAGCAGAGCCGTGTGGATATAGAGATGTAGCAGAGCCGTGTGGATATAGAGATGTAGCAGAGCTGTGTGGATATAGAGATGGAGCAGAGCTGTGTGGATACAGAGATGTAGCAGAGCTGTGTGGATACAGAGATGGAGCAGAGCTGTGTGGATATAGAGATGTAGCAGAGCTGTGTGGATATAGAGATGGAGCAGAGCCGTGTGGATATAGAGATGTAGCAGAGCTGTGGATATAGAGATGTAGCAGAGCTGTGTGGATATAGAGATGGAGCAGAGCTGTGTGGATGTAGAGATGTAGCAGAGCTGTGTGGATGTAGAGATGTAGCAGAGCTGTGTGGATATAGAGATGTAGCAGAGCCGTGTGGATATAGAGATGTAGCAGAGCCGTGTGGATATAGAGATGTAGCAGAGCTGTGGATATAGAGATGTAGCAGAGCTGTGTGGATATAGAGATGGAGCAGAGCTGTGTGGATATAGAGATGTAGCAGAGCTGTGTGGATGTAGAGATGTAGCAGAGCTGTGTGGATGTAGAGATGTAGCAGAGCTGTGTGGATGTAGAGATGTAGCAGAGCTGTGTGGATGTAGAGATGGAGCAGAGCTGTGTGGATGTAGAGATGTAGCAGAGCTGTGTGGATACAGAGATGGAGCAGAGCTGTGTGGATATAGAGATGTAGCAGAGCTGTGTGGATATAGAGATGTAGCAGAGCTGTGTGGCTATAGAGATGTAGCAGAGCAGTGTGGATATAGAGATGCAGCAGAGCCGTGTGGATACAGAGATGTAGCAGAGCTGTGTGGATACAGAGATGGAGCAGAGCTGTGTGGATATAGAGATGTAGCAGAGCTGTGTGGATATAGAGATGCAGCAGAGCCGTGTGGATACAGAGATGTAGCAGAGCTGTGTGGATATAGAGATGTAGCAGAGCTGTGTGGATACAGAGATGTAGCAGAGCCGTGTGGCTATAGAGATGTAGCAGAGCCGTGTGGATATAGAGATGTAGCAGAGCTGTGTGGATATAGAGATGTAGCAGAGCTGTGTGGATGTAGAGATGTAGCAGAGCTGTGTGGATGTAGAGATGTAGCAGAGCTGTGTGGATATAGAGATGTAGCAGAGCTGTGTGGATACAGAGATGTAGCAGAGCTGTGTGGCTATAGAGATGTAGCAGAGCCGTGTGGATACAGAGATGTAGCAGAGCCGTGTGGATATAGAGATGTAGCAGAGCTGTGTGGATATAGAGATGTAGCAGAGCTGTGTGGATGTAGAGATGTAGCAGAGCTGTGTGGATGTAGAGATGTAGCAGAGCTGTGTGGATGTAGAGATGTAGCAGAGCTGTGTGGATGTAGAGATGTAGCAGAGCTGTGTGGATGTAGAGATGTAGCAGAGCTGTGTGGATGTAGAGATGTAGCAGAGCTGTGTGGATGTAGAGATGTAGCAGAGCTGTGTGGATGTAGAGATGTAGCAGAGCTGTGTGGATGTAGAGATGTAGCAGAGCTGTGTGGATACAGAGATGTAGCAGAGCTGTGTGGATATAGAGATGGAGCAGAGCCGTGTGGATATAGAGATGTAGCAGAGCTGTGGATATAGAGATGTAGCAGAGCTGTGTGGATATAGAGATGGAGCAGAGCTGTGTGGATGTAGAGATGTAGCAGAGCTGTGTGGATGTAGAGATGTAGCAGAGCTGTGTGGATATAGAGATGTAGCAGAGCCGTGTGGATATAGAGATGTAGCAGAGCCGTGTGGATATAGAGATGTAGCAGAGCTGTGGATATAGAGATGTAGCAGAGCTGTGTGGATATAGAGATGGAGCAGAGCTGTGTGGATATAGAGATGTAGCAGAGCTGTGTGGATGTAGAGATGTAGCAGAGCTGTGTGGATGTAGAGATGTAGCAGAGCTGTGTGGATGTAGAGATGTAGCAGAGCTGTGTGGATGTAGAGATGGAGCAGAGCTGTGTGGATGTAGAGATGTAGCAGAGCTGTGTGGATACAGAGATGGAGCAGAGCTGTGTGGATATAGAGATGTAGCAGAGCTGTGTGGATATAGAGATGTAGCAGAGCTGTGTGGCTATAGAGATGTAGCAGAGCAGTGTGGATATAGAGATGCAGCAGAGCCGTGTGGATACAGAGATGTAGCAGAGCTGTGTGGATACAGAGATGGAGCAGAGCTGTGTGGATATAGAGATGTAGCAGAGCTGTGTGGATATAGAGATGCAGCAGAGCCGTGTGGATACAGAGATGTAGCAGAGCTGTGTGGATATAGAGATGTAGCAGAGCTGTGTGGATACAGAGATGTAGCAGAGCCGTGTGGCTATAGAGATGTAGCAGAGCCGTGTGGATATAGAGATGTAGCAGAGCTGTGTGGATATAGAGATGTAGCAGAGCTGTGTGGATGTAGAGATGTAGCAGAGCTGTGTGGATGTAGAGATGTAGCAGAGCTGTGTGGATATAGAGATGTAGCAGAGCTGTGTGGATACAGAGATGTAGCAGAGCTGTGTGGCTATAGAGATGTAGCAGAGCTGTGTGGATACAGAGATGTAGCAGAGCCGTGTGGATATAGAGATGTAGCAGAGCTGTGTGGATATAGAGATGTAGCAGAGCTGTGTGGATGTAGAGATGTAGCAGAGCTGTGTGGATGTAGAGATGTAGCAGAGCTGT
The DNA here is from genome assembly GCF_032444005.1 of Ranitomeya imitator. Classification (NCBI taxonomy): domain Eukaryota; kingdom Metazoa; phylum Chordata; class Amphibia; order Anura; family Dendrobatidae; genus Ranitomeya; species Ranitomeya imitator. Next base: position 1,204,168,528 of record NC_091282.1, on the reverse strand, counting down.
GTGGATGTAGAGATGTAGCAGAGCTGTGTGGATGTAGAGATGTAGCAGAGCTGTGTGGATGTAGAGATGTAGCAGAGCTGTGTGGATGTAGAGATGTAGCAGAGCTGTGTGGATGTAGAGATGTAGCAGAGCTGTGTGGATGTAGAGATGTAGCAGAGCTGTGTGGATACAGAGATGTAGCAGAGCTGTGTGGATACAGAGATGGAGCAGAGCCGTGTGGATATAGAGATGTAGCAGAGCTGTGTGGCTATAGAGATGCAACAGAGCCGTGTGGATACAGAGATGTAGCAGAGCTGTGTGGATATAGAGATGTAGCAGAGCTGTGTGGATATAGAGATGTAGCAGAGCTGTGTGGATATAGAGATGTAGCAGAGCTGTGTGGATGTAGAGATGTAGCAGAGCTGTGTGGATATAGAGATGTAGCAGAGCCGTGTGGATATAGAGATGCAGCAGAGCTGTGTGGATACAGAGATGGAGAAGAGCTGTGTGGATATAGAGATGTAGCAGAGCTGTGTGGATGTAGAGATGTAGCAGAGCTGTGTGGATATAGAGATGTAGCAGAGCCGTGTGGATGTAGAGATGTAGCAGAGCTGTGTGGATATAGAGATGTAGCAGAGCCGTGTGGATATAGAGATGCAGCAGAGCTGTGTGGATACAGAGATGGAGAAGAGCTGTGTGGATATAGAGATGTAGCAGAGCTGTGTGGATGTAGAGATGTAGCAGAGCTGTGTGGATATAGAGATGTAGCAGAGCCGTGTGGATGTAGAGATGTAGCAGAGCTGTGTGGATATAGAGATGTAGCAGAGCCGTGTGGATATAGAGATGCAGCAGAGCTGTGTGGATACAGAGATGGAGAAGAGCTGTGTGGATATAGAGATGTAGCAGAGCTGTGTGGATGTAGAGATGTAGCAGAGCTGTGTGGATATAGAGTTGTAGTAGAGCTGTGTGGATGTAGAGATGTAGCAGACCTATGTGGATATAGAGATGTAGCAGAGCTGTGTGGATATAGAGATGTAGCAGAGCTGTGTGGATATAGAGATGTAGCAGAGCTGTGTGGATATAGAGATGTAGCAGAGCTGTGTGGATGTAGAGATGTAGCAGAGCCGTGTGGATATAGAGTTGTAGTAGAGCTGTGTGGATGTAGAGATGTAGCAGAGCTGTGTGGATGTAGAGATGTAGCAGAGCTGTGTGGCTATAGAGATGTAGCAGAGCTGTGTGGATGTAGAGATGTAGCAGAGCTGTGTGGATGTAGAGATGTAGCAGAGCTGTGTGGATACAGAGATGGAGCAGAGCTGTGTGGATATAGAGATGTAGCAGAGCTGTGTGGATATAGAGATGTAGCAGAGCTGTGTGGCTATAGAGATGTAGCAGAGCAGTGTGGATATAGAGATGCAGCAGAGCCGTGTGGATACAGAGATGTAGCAGAGCTGTGTGGATATAGAGATGTAGCAGAGCTATGTGGATATAGAGATGTAGCAGAGCTGTGTGGATGTAGAGATGTAGCAGAGCTGTGTGGATATAGAGTTGTAGTAGAGCTGTGTGGATGTAGAGATGTAGCAGACCTATGTGGATATAGAGATGTAGCAGAGCTGTGTGGATATAGAGATGTAGCAGAGCTGTGTGGATATAGAGATGTAGCAGAGCTGTGTGGATATAGAGATGTAGCAGAGCTGTGTGGCTATAGAGATGTAGCAGAGCTGTGTGGATATAGAGATGTAGCAGAGCTGTGTGGATATAGAGATGTAGCAGAGCTATGTGGATATAGAGATGTAGCAGAGCTGTGTGGATGTAGAGATGGAGCAGAGCCGTGTGGATGTAGAGATGTAGCAGAGCTGTGTGGATATAGAGATGTAGCAGAGCTGTGTGGATATAGAGATGTAGCAGAGCTGTGTGGATATAGAGATGTAGCAGAGCTATGTGGATATAGAGATGTAGCAGAGCTGTGTGGATGTAGAGATGTAGCAGAGCTGTGTGGATATAGAGTTGTAGTAGAGCTGTGTGGATGTAGAGATGTAGCAGAGCTGTGGATATAGAGATGTAGCAGAGCTGTGTGGATATAGAGATGTAGCAGAGCTGTGTGGATATAGAGATGTAGCAGAGCTATGTGGATATAGAGATGTAGCAGAGCTGTGTGGATGTAGAGATGTAGCAGAGCTGTGTGGATATAGAGTTGTAGTAGAGCTGTGTGGATGTAGAGATGTAGCAGACCTATGTGGATATAGAGATGTAGCAGAGCTGTGTGGATATAGAGATGTAGCAGAGCTGTGTGGATATAGAGATGTAGCAGAGCTGTGTGGATGTAGAGATGGAGCAGAGCTGTGTGGATATAGAGTTGTAGTAGAGCTGTGTGGATGTAGAGATGTAGCAGAGCTGTGTGGATATAGAGATGTAGCAGAGCTGTGTGGATGTAGAGATGGAGCAGAGCTGTGTGGCTATAGAGATGTAGCAGAGCTGTGTGGATATAGAGATGTAGCAGAGCTGTGTGGATATAGAGATGTAGCAGAGCAGTGTGGATGTAGAGATGTAGCAGAGACATGATTTTCAGAAGCAGAAGGGTTATGTTTCATGTAGCAGAAGATATTTGACAGATGTAACTAAGCAGAATACTTTGACATGTAGCAGAGAGAGAATTACTTTTTCAGATGCAGCAGAGCTGAGGGTCTCAGTTTTCTGTCCTGTGATTATTATAGGATGACGGTGCAGGTTATTTCCCCTTTTCCCCTTATCCTTTTACATTATAGATGGAGCTGCCCATAAGTAACTGATAACTTCTGCTCTGCACATCGACACCCTCCAGTATATATATATATATATATATATATATATATATATATATATATATCCCATGGCTGGTCACTTACCCAACAATGACGACCACTGAGCCGGGGGTCTGTACAGGGGATATTGTTTGGGGAAGGACGTCTGGCTCCATTTCCCAGTGAAGACGATGCTATACTTCGCGATCTCTTCTGCGGTGCAAATCGGATCTTCCCTTAGGGGCAGACAGCTGGAATAACCCGCCGCGATCGATAACACAGTCAGGACGACTTTGTAGGTTTTACACCACGGAATCATCTTCTCTCTCTGCAGAAAAAAAAAAGAAGAAAGAAAAAAAAATGTTAAAAAAAATCTTTATCTATAGAAGAAAACATCTGCCATTGGTTTAATTAACAGCAATCTGCCTGGAATCAGTATTCCGCTCAGATTCCATAGAAATGTGGATGGATGTAGCAGAGCCGAGTGTGTAGTCAGGCATATCCTTTTGTTATAACGAGTTGAGGTTTTTAGGCAAAAGTCTTAAAAGACGGACTCGGCTCTGCTACATCTGCCTGCGTAAAAATAGATGAAATTATTGCTGATTTTCAGGAGGAAAGTTACTTACAAGTCTTGTCCTGGGGAGACGGTGGCACCTGCGTTTGCTGGCAGCTGCACACTTGGTGAGGAGGAAAAGGAGGATCTGATCTATTTATGCCTCCAGAGGGTCCTCTGTGTCCAAAATGATTGTAACCTTAAGACCCCGCTGTGTTCAGCAACCATTTACTTATTGGAAGCGCCTCTGTGCCACTTGGTCCAAGTTTCTCCAATAAAAAGAAATCAGAGACCGCTGACTAAACAATTTAGGTTTTGCACAAGTACTAACCCCTCTCTATTACCCAGCCCCCCCGACCCTCTATTACCCAGCCCCCCGACCCTCTATTACCCAGCCCCCATGGACTTTTTTTTTTCTTCTTCCATTTGGGAAATGTCACGAAGTCAAACATTCTCATACGTGAAAGTAATGACTCTCGGAGGGAAAGTTTAACCATTACACTTTCGGGGGAAGGGGGGATTCATTTCTGGGATTTAATAACTTCACATCGGAATCTTGGGAGTTTTGGGAAGATTCTTTCTCCACGGAGGGGGAGATCAGAGATGCTGTGCTCACATTCAAGCAGATATAACGTTATTTCTTCAATCTAAGGTGTCCCTAATTACACAATTATGGCTGCCCCGGATGATACAAGAAGATAATGAGAAATCAAACACACAATGGGAAACCGCCAGTGGATCTGTTATCACATGTCACAATGTAGACTGCATGCCTAGATCTCTTAGACCTTATGAGACTGGTGTACTTACTTTGAAAGTCCATGTTAGACTGACTGCATAATCCGTTGACTCTTGAAAGTGGAAAAGTAGCTAAAAGCATATTCAGTCTCTGCCCAGCCAGCTTGACTGATGGCTGCAGCTTGTACTGAGCCACATGAGGTACCAGCAGGGAGAAGGGAGATTGACGAGCTGTCAATCAGACGAGATAGGTGGAGATTCAGCAGCAGCAGAGAGGAGGCACACTGATGAGCTGTCAGGCTCGGTGGGCATATAATAAGCTGCAGCAGGGAGAGGGGCAATGAGAAGATGTCATACAGGGTTGGTGGGTAGAGAGTTAGCAGCAGGGAAGAGGGACACTGAGGATCCATGAATCCTGCAAGTTAGGTGGAGATTCAGCAGCAGCAGAGAGGAAGGAAGCTGAGGAGCTGTCAGGTGGAGATTCAGTGAGGAGGGACACTAGAGGTGTTGATCTAGTTATTAAAAGACGTAGCCATGACTGCCATTAAATGGTACACTGTGCAATTGCTTCTGGTGGTGTCCATTCCACCCCCCCAGCATATTATGGAGCCGATTCATCAAAGTTTTTATTAGAGTCCTTTGGTGTAAAAGCTTTGAAAAGTCACATCTTTTGAAGCAACTCCACCGAAAGGAGCTGTGGAGGAGTCTAAGCTTGTCGGGGTTTGCCAACTTCATTAAAAATGTTGCTGTTTTGTCCACCAGAAATGTTACTCCAGTCACCCTGAATAGCAATTCTGGCAAGGCACAAGTAGGCGCACACCACTCAGAAGATGTGCCAAATTCAATAAGTGACGTGTGCCGCTTAATGAATTTGACGACTCATTCTACTCCAGTGAGCCGTTTGTTGAGACTGACATGCTCAACGCCAGTCTCAATGAAATGTCCCCTTTGGGGTCAGAAGATTGGGTGCCTGGCTACATGTGCCCCTGCACTGGATGAATCTGCTTTGCCTTCCAGGTAGCTGTGCAGATATCACTTGCTCTGTTGTTTCAAGGGTTAAAGTGTTCTACTTGTCACCTAGAGCTTTCCATACCGAGTTGTCTTAGCTGTTGGTAGTTCTCCATTCCCCTCTGATATAAATGCTGACCTCTTTGCTTTAGTAACTGCCAGTGATAGCTTGCCATACCTTGGAGATGGTTTGGGAGCTGTGAGCAGTGGTTTGAGAAGCCATTTAGGAGTCACCTCTGGAGATTGCTGTTTGGAAGTTTGTTCTTTGTTATCCTTCTCCTTATCTTCCTGTTTGGGTTATCTCACCCTTCTTCTCCCCTTATATACCATTCCTAGTCTGGGAGCGCTGAGAGTGAATGCTGCTTTCTTTACCCTTATCTGCCTCTCTTTGTGTCTGTATTATAGAGCAGGTCTAGTGTTACTGCTGCCACACGCACTAGCCAGGGCCATGCTTAGGGCAACACAGGGCTTAGGATCAAGATTGCCACACGGAGTGAAAGAACACATCTGGGGATGTCACGGAGCCCAGTGTTGTGCAAGGCAAGATTCAAGGTGGCCCCTTTAAACTTTGCCTAGTTGCAGTATTTCCCTTACCATCTGTCCTGCCGTGCATCATCTGGCTTGTTAGTGGAGCATGACATTATCACTGGCCCACTTTATTCGGGTCAATAATGGACCCTGTTGTTGCTCTGTCACTGTAGATGGTAAACCTGCATTCTGTGATATTGCAGTGCCCACCACAAATCCAAAGCTGAATCCAAACTATGTCACTCCAGCAGGGAGACCGGCCAGCTTAGGAGTTCTGCTCGGAGTTTCGCAGATGGTCCACAGACACGATGTGGAATGACCCCGCACTTCCGGAGTCATTTTTGTCAGGGTCTTTCTGAGAAAGTAAACGACGCCTTCATCCTGTATGAAAACTTGGTTCCCTTAGAAGCCATCATGTCTCTTGCTATCCGCTTGGATCGTCATTTCCGGGAAAGAGCAATGCAGGCACCAATATCTACTGGGGGTTTTGCGCTTAATAAAGCTAGGTCTGAACCCACTGAAGAACCCATGCAGTTGGGGGGGGGGGGAATCTACTCATGGTACCAATCCACAACTGATTTGACACAAAACGGGAGATTGTTTTCTTTGTAGCTGTAAGGGGCATTTTGTAGGTACTTGCGCCTCAATACGTAACTGTAAACTGTCGCCGAAAAAACTAAAAGGCCCATTTTGTTTGAAGGATAGCAATCGGGGTATTTACAGTACAGACCAAAAGTTTGGACACACCTTCTCATTTAAAGATTTTTCTGTATTTTCATGACTATGAAAATTGTACATTCACACTGAAGGCATCAAAACTATGAATTAACACATGTGGAATTATATACTTAACAAAAAAGTGTGAAGCAACTGAAAATATGTCTTATATTCTAGGTTCTTCAAAGTAGCCACCTTTTGCTTTGATGACTGCTTTGCACACTCTTGACAGTCTCTTGATGAGCTTCAAGAGGTAGTCACCGGGAATGGTTTTCACTTCACAGGTGTGCCCTCTCAGGTTTAATAAGTGGGATTTCTTGCCTTATAAATGGGGTTGGGGCCATCAGTTGTGTTGTGCAGAAGTCTGGTGGATACACAGCTGATAGTCCTACTGAATAGAGTGTTAGAGTTTGTATTATGGCAATAAAAAATCATCTAAGTAAAGAAAAACGAGTGGCCATCATTACTTTAAGAAATGAAGGTCAGTCAGTCCGAAAAATTGGGAAAACTTTGAAAGTGTCCCAAAGTGCAGTTGCAAAAACCATCAAGCGCTACAAAGAAACTGGCTCACATGAGGACCGCCCCAGGAAAGGAAGACCAAGAGTCACCTCAGCTTCTGAGGATAAGTTTATACGAGTCACCAGCCTCAGAAATCGCAGGTTAACAGAAGCTCAAATTAGAGACCAGGTCAATGCCACACAGAGTTCTAGCAGCAGACACATCTCTACAACAACTGTTAAGAGAAGACTTTGTGCAGCAGGCCTTCATGGTAAAATAGCTGCTAGGAAACCACTGCTAAGGACAGGCAACAAGCAGAAGAGACTTGTTTGGGCTAAAGAACACAAGGAATGGACATTAGACCAGTGGAAATTGGTGCTTTGGTCTGATGAGTCCAAATTTGAGATCTTTGCTTACAACCACCGTGTCTTTGTGCGACACAGAAAAGGTGAAAGGATGGACTCTACATGCCTGGTTCCCACCATGAAGCATGGAGGAGGAGGTGTGATGGTGTGGGGGTGCTTTGCTGGTGACACTGTTGGGGATTTATTCAAAATTGAAGGCATACTGAACCAGCATGGCTACCACAGCATGCTATTCCATCCGCTTTGCATTTAGTTGGACCATCATTTATTTTTCAACAGGACAATGACCCCAAACACACCTCCAGGCTGTGTAACGGCTATTTGACCAAGAAGGAGAATGATGGGGTGCTGCGCCTGACCAGAACCCAATCGAGATGGTTTGGGGTGAGCTGGATCGCAGAGGGAAGGCAAAAGGGCCAACAAGTGCTAAGCATCTCCGGAAACTCCTTCAAGATTGTTGGAAGACCATTTCCAGTGACTACCTCTTGAAGCTCATCACGAGAATGCCAAGAGTGTTCAAAGCGGTCATCAAAGCAAAAGGTGGCTACTTTGAAGAACCTAGAATATAAGACATATTTTCAGTTGTTTCACACTTTTTTGTTTAGTATATAATTCCACATGTGTAATTCATAGTTTTGATGCCTTCAGTGTGAATTTACAATTTTCATAGTCATGAAAATACAGAAAAATCTTTAAATGAGAAGGTGTGTCCAAACTTTTGGTCTGTACTGTATATCTCCTCCGTTGGTAGGTCGCAATTGTTTTTGCCCATCAAGGTCCTATTAGGTGTAAGAAAGGTGTCTATTTCTGCCTTTCTGGATAGTGGGGCGTGATTCAATCTTGTTGATGCCAGGTTTGTTCAGACCCAGGGCCTAAATTCCTATAAGTTGCCTAAGTAGGTGCCATGCACACTAAAACGATCGATTGTCATGTGTTAGAGGGTCTGCCCACTCTGATGGTTGATGGTTGTTGGTCAATCCTGTGGTAGAAGTCACGAAAGATAGTGAGGTGGAAGAATTACTGTTTAAATAGCTGCACGAGCACCTGTATATCAAGGGTGTCTACCAGGTCATTGGTAGGCAGGTATTTGTCTGATTTCGAGGATGTTTTCTCGGAACAGAGGTGTCAGAAGTTGCTACCTCACCACCCTTATGATTGCTCAACCACTTTAATTCCAGGAACCAAATTGCCAAAGAGCAAGCTATAGGCAGGCCATGAAGGATGATATCATATCATAAAGAGCCTTAATAAAGGGCATATCACATCATCTTCATCTCCTGTGGCAGCATAGTTTTTCTTTGTTAAGGAAAAAGATGAGGTAGTGCGCCCCTGCTTGGGCTTCCATGAACTGAATCAGCTAACTGTTCAGGATCCATACCCTCTTCCTCTCATCCCGGATCTTTTCATTCAGTTCGTTGGGGCTAAATGGTTTACCAAACTGGATCTTAGGGGGCCTATAAATTCATCCGTGTTAGGGAGGGGGATGAGTGAAAGATGGCCTTCAATACCTCAGAGGGGCATTATGAAAACCTTGTCATGCCATTGGGCTTCACGAATGCCTCCTCCGTTTTTCAGCATTTTCTAAATGATATTTTCTGACATTTAGCGCTTAGATTTGCAGTAGTCTATTTGGACGATATACTAATGTATTAATACAGATAGAGAACAAGACCAGCACATCCACGCTAGTGTGAACAGGCGCCAACCAAAAAAACATATAAGGTGAAAAACGATAGAGGTTCCACCATTATTTACCAAGAATGATTATTCTAGAACATTGAAAATGCATTACTGCCATAGAAAATAGGAAAAAAGCGCTATATAATGTACATATGAAATATTTATCTGCAAAAATTGCTATGAAAAAAGGAAGGTACTTCACGCATAAATTGGCCAATGTATGTGAGTCCAATTGCCATGTCAGGGTGTTATTTGTAATTGGTCCCTGTCCTGTTTTGTCACCTCTCCTGGGCAAAAAATAATCATTCTTGGTAAATAATGGTGCAACCTTTATTGTTTTTCAACTTATATGTTTTTTTGTTTGGCGCCTGTTCACACTAGCTTGGATGTGCTGGTCTTGCTCTTTATTTCTATTAAGCCTTTTTGGACATGTGCACTCCCATTCCGAATAGCCACAGGTGATTTTAAGTAGTTATCTGGTCCACTCCTGACCCATAAATTGTAGGCTTTTTTTCCCAGGAGAGGTGACAAAACAGGGCAGGGACCCAATTACGAAGAACGCCTTGACGTGGCAATTGAGCTCATATACATTGGCCAATTTATGTGCAAAGTACCTTCCTTTTTTCATAGCAATTTTTGCAGATAAATATTTCATGTGTACATTACATAGCGCTTTTTTCCTATTTTCTATGGCAGTAATGTGTTTTCAATGTTCTATAATAATCATTCTTGGTAAATAATGGTGCAACCTTTATCGTTTTTCATAACGTATTAGGCTCATCTTGAGTCACACCAGATACATGTTAGGCACGTGCTACAGGTACTTAGAGATAATAAACTCTGACAAGTCGGAAAAATATATGTTCGTTGTTCAAGAGATTCCTTTTCTGGGGTATCTATAGTTTTCGTATGGATCCTGCTAAAGTCCAGGCAGTCCTGGATTGGGATCTTCCTGAAAATGTGAAGGTTTTCCAGCAGTTTCTTGGCTTTGCCAACTACAAGTTCATCAGAAACTTTTTGATAGTGGTTAAACCACTAACGGATATGACCAGAAAAGGGACAGACTTTTTCTAGATCGTCTAGACCGGCCAGTGAACCGTTTGTGTCTGTTACTGCTCCGGTTGTCATACAGCCTGACGTTACCCTACCGTTCATTGTAGAGGTAGATGAATAGGAGGTAGGGGCTCCATAGTCACAGGGTGCGTCTCCAAGTAAATGGCGTCCGTGTGCATTTTTCTTTAAAAAATTGTCACCTGCCGAAAAGATTTATGATATCAGCAATAGGAAACTTTTGGCCATAAAATTGTCTTTCAATGAATGGCGTCATTTTTTGGAGGGGTACATCCAGTCATGGTCATCACTGATCATAAAAAATTACTGTATCTGCAATCTGCTAAATTACTTACTTCTAGACAGACAAGGTAGTCTTTGTTTTTCGCTAGGTTTAACGTTTTTGTGACTTATCGTCCGGGGGTTAAAATGATCAAAGTGGATGCCTTGTCTCATTGTTTTCTGGGGGAATATAGTGCTGGCGAGCCTGTTCCCATTTTTGCAGCAGGGAGTTGTCATTTCTGCAATGTGTTCTGATTTGGAGAGGGAGGCCATAGAAGCCCAGGGGGACGGATCTTTTCTCCTACTGCAGGCAGGGCAGTGGGGGGAGGTTCCTGCTGGAGATATGTGTCTTACAGTCAGACACAAGAAAGGAGGAGAAGGGGAGACATGACCGAGCTCCTGAGAACCCTAGATTTATGAATTTATATATTTCCCAGTTATAATTGTAATATGAGAGAAAATAGGATCAAAGGAAATATTGAGATTGAGGGAGGAATTTGAGAGGTATTTTTTCAATTTATTTTGTGAATTTTCACTTTTTGCATTTGTTGTGGGCTCCTGATATTAAACTTGTGTTTGACATTTAGTGTCTCAGGATTTTATGGTTTTATGAAATATGTTTTTTCCTTTCATTAGCAAAAACTATTCTCCATTTTATAAGTTATCTCTGACGTATTGTCTGGAATACATATGCATTTACTTTCACTAAACCACAGGTCTGTAGCAAAACAGACTATTGCAAATGCCTACGTTTTGCTTTCTCATACAGATTATCATCCTATCCCTCCCTTAACCCACTCAGATCCTCCATCTATAATAGTGGCTGTATGCAGAAAGTTTGTCCGCCGGTGGCTGAGACCACATGAGAAGCAGAAGTTACTGTGATAAATAGAACTTAGATCTAGCCTCCTGTATTGGGGTAATTTGCCAAACATTGGACAGACAAAGGTGGAGAGAGATGCAACCTGATATAACTAGTTTGACACAAGACGTTTGCCTGCATCTGAGCAAACTAAACATTGACAGATCCCCCGACTCAGATGTCATTCATCCTTGGATACTGAGGGAATTGAGCTCAGTAATTGACAGAATGATGAATCTCATATTCATAGACTCTTGTAGCAGGGGTGGTGCCACAAGATTGGAGGGTGGCTGATGTGATACCAGTATTTAAGAAACGTAAGACGTTGGATCCAGGCAACTACCATCCAGTAAGCCTGACATCAGTAGTGTGCAAAGTTTTTGACAACATTATAAGAGATGATCTGCAGAAATATATTGCAGAGAATAATAACTCACAAACAGCAACTATGTGATCTATACAGCAGTCTTGGCGTCTCCTATATGATCTATATACAGCAGTCTCAGTGTATTAACTGTGATGTATTTACAGCAGACTCTGTGTCTCCTATGTGATATGTATACACAGCAGTCTCAGTTTCTCCTATGTGAGGAATACAGCAGTCTCTCTGTCTCCTATGTGATGTATACAGCAGTCTTGGTGTCGCCTATGTTATTTATAAACAGCAATCTCAGTAAATCATATGTGTTGTATATACAGCAGTCTTGGTGTCTCATATGTGATGTATATCAGCAGTCTCGGTGTCTCCTAAGTGATGTATATGGCAATCTAGGTGTCTCCTATGTGATGTATATTGCAGTTTAGGTGTCTCCTTTGTGATGTATTATCAGCAGTCTCTGTGTCTTCTATATGATGTATATACATTAGTCTCTTTGTCTCCTATATGATGTATATACAGCAGTCTTGGTGTCTCCTATGTGATGTATACAGCAGTCTCGGTGTCTCCTATATGATGTATACACAGCAGTCTTGGTGTCTCCTATGTGATGTATATTCAGTCTTGGTGTCTCCTATGTGACGTATTTACAGCAGTCTTAGTGTCTCCTATATGATGTATATACAGCATTCTAATTGTCCCCTATGTAATGTATACAGCAGATCTCCCACTGCTTGAGTTCTAGAAATGTAACCTGAGTAGCAATAGATTTCCCACTTTGAGGAGATATGTAGTCTAATATACATCTGTGGTCAGTATGATCAACTTCTGTGAGTTCTTAACAAAATGTATCATCGCAAAGAGACGACTGTGCTGCAGACTGACAGAAATCAGGCAAAGCAGTAACAAGTAACAACATCATCATTACCACCTAACATTACAGCCACACCAAAGAGAACCAGTTCCAGCCATCACATTTCTGGTGAGTTAATTAAATGCTTGCCGAAATATAGCAGGGTAATTTTCAAGTTGATAAATTTGCACGGCCCCCAAATGATGCTATAGATATTCAAATGGCCCTCGACAGAAAAAAGGGTCCCCACTCCTGGTGTAGATCGTAAAAAAATACAATGTTTTCCATTTATATGTTACTAAATCCTTCTGGAGAAGTCATAAGTAGGGTTGAGCGACTTTTACTTTTTTAGGGTCGAGTCAGGTTTCGCAAAACCCGATTATCTCAAAAGTCGAGTCGAGTGAAATCGGCTGATTATGGCGAAAAGTCGGGGATCGACCGAAGCACGAAACCCAATGCAAAGTCAATGGGAAATCTTTCTTTTTTTTTTTTCTCTCTCTCTCTCTTTCTCTCTCTCTCCTCCGTCCCTGAACAGAAAAGCTGGTGTTACACATTGCAAATCGCTACAGCGCACAAGCGTCCACGCCCCTAAGACCTATGTCATCACTCTGCCCACGCTCCTTCATTGGCTGAAAAAATGGCGCAAAACGCGTCATACGAAACGCGACTTTGGCGCGAAGATCGCCGACCGCATGGCCGATCACACACTAGGATCGGGTCGGGTTTCATGAAACCCGACTTTGCCAAAAGTCAGCGACTTTTGAATTTGTCCGATCCGTTTCGCTCAAGCCTAGTCATAAGAAGTTGTATGGAGCAGTGCTCAGTACACAGCAGGTGCCAGCTGCATTATACATAAGATAATTGCCTGCAAGAATCAGAGATAACTCCAATCCCGGCAGCTTAACTTCTTAGATGCTAAAGTACATAGTGACCGTGTCATCTAAATGGTTAGTTATGATGAAATTCCCACTTTCATCCCTATCTTCCCCTGGAATCCAGTGTGTTATGGCACAACCAAGGCAGCCAGGTATCTAATGAAGGCCACCAGGGATACCATCTTAGTGATGAGGGTAAGCATCCTCAATAGAGGACTCTCTTCTTCTAAGTTAGAAATCCCTAATAGGGTATGAATAGGTTTTGTAAGATAAAAAAAAAACTTGAAGAACTAATTGTCTTTAGATTGTGTTTGAAATATAAATCCACATAATTTCAACGCTAACAACGTCTATTATCAAAGTTGTTCCAATCGTCAGATTTCACACGATCCCAGGTCCCAGCGGCTTCACTCCTGACTTATGTTTGACATATGGGAGAGTTTCTTCTGTCGGCACATCATCAACGCTGTGTACAGCCCCGTTGTCTGCCATGACTAATGTATAGACAGAGAAGTTGGCAGTCTTGGCTAGTCAGTGAGCCCACTGCAAACACAAAACTGATAAGATTATTCTGTTCTGGAGTGGTGTTGAGTCTTCCAGTTTCCCTTGCATGTGACAAACGGTCCTACTTCTGGTGGCAGCGGGCGGTCACCGGTTTTGCCTGCTGAGCCCCTAGTCCATTTAGCTGCTCGGCAGCCTGGAGTTTCGCACAAAAATCTCCCGCTCAGCGTGCTCTGCCCTGCACGCCCACCGACGCTCCCCGGTTCTTCCTGCACTCGTCCTCTTTCACAGCCTAACGCTACCCGCAGCACAGCATGACGCAGGTCCGCACTCTTGCTTTTCCCCCTCTCGCTTCCCGCATAAACCCTTTTGTACCAAGCTGGGGTACCTCTTTCAGTACCACCCCGTTTTTCAGGAGGTCCACGCTGCTTTGGCTGGAGTCTGAATGAAGGATGCTGGCTGGAATTGCTTGGTTACATGGGCGCATATAAAAGATCACTGCTTCTCCACGTATTTCCAGTCTGACAACACTTTACTCACAGGACACAGAATATATCACACAGATACAGAGGGCAGGCCAATAGAAAAGCGGCAGGCCAGACATACATTACAATAGCTGCAGGTGGCCGGAGCCTGCCGATATTTACTGTGGGAATTACAAAGGTGGGGGGCGGACAAAAGGGGAATATCGTGTTCCCTCTGCCCAGGGGCGCAGCCTGTGGGCTGATGCATTAGGGACATGCATCTCACATGGAACCTATTATACATACATATAACTGCACAACATATTCTGGGTGCTGAGTGGTTCAGTAACACATAACAGTACCTTCCCGGCTCACCACTCCACTTTTTGGGTTCATGGTTTGCTCCTTCCTCAGTCTCCTTCCGCCTGCAACAGCAAGTGCTGGCCCAGCAGTTCCGGACCCGGTGCCCTGTCAGCACCCACAGCCCGTTATTCTCTCCTACAGTAACAAAGAAAATTTCTGGATCTGAAGGACTTGTCTTGTCCTTCATTATTTAGACAATAACACATGGATTTAAATAGAAATCGTGTAATGCTGTAATTTTGCCTGTGGTGACGCTGCAGAAAAATTGAGCAATTACAGTCACATTCTTTCACAGATTTCAGCTAATTGTTTGGGGAGACTTTGCAATCAAATTAGAGGAACCCATTATATCAAGATTACTACTTCAATAACTATGTAATACTATACTTTTCTCTGGAAATATAAATAAGTCTATTCATAAATACCATATGCTATGAACAGTTTACACAAACTGTGTTAACCACAAAACCTGTTAAAAGGCAAAATGTTTTACCAATAAAGTCAAGAAATTTAATTTTTGGGAGGACTATGGGGTTTTTAGAGTACCTCCTTAATTTTTTGCTGTTCAAGAATCAAGACTCAAGACAGTCCTGTAGATGAGCAAATTTGTGAAACGTTGTGTTATGAGCTCACCTTGTGAGGTGGATTCTCTAAGCCATCGGTTAGGGTGAGCAGCATGGAAAAGAGAAGATGATGCACAGAACTGAACTTGCCAGGCAGCACATGGATTAGCAAGGACCAGGAGAGTAGAATGACAGATGGGCAAGTGATGCTGGAAGCAGTAGATGTAGCTGGATTGCAGTTAAGGAGGAACAGCAGAGAAGTACTGTATATGTAATAAGGTATTTTGCAGTAGGGATATGGTTAACCACAGGAAGAGCAGATATGTAGATACAAACAGGAATCTTGCAGCAGGGATTCAGTTAACCACAGGAATAACAAGAAAATGCAATCTGGTAATTTGATAGCAGAAATTAGTTTGAAACTTGTAGCTTGACTCAGCATACCTTTTTAGCAGAGATGAGTTTGAAACATGTAGCTTGACCCATCAGAACTGAGAGAGCAATAGCAACAGGATTCACTGCACTGAGCTAAAAAGTGGAAGATGGATGGTGCAACCATGCAGGAGTTGTTAGTTACTTGCTTGTAGCAGAGTCTAGTCTAGAGGAAGATGAGGCTAACTTCTGCAAAAGCATATTGGTAGCAATGTGCTATACTTCCTAAATACTCAGGCAACTCGTAGTTGCCTGAGTCTGCCTCAGAAGTACTTGAGTGATGACATCAGTTACTTTTTAAGCTACCAGAGTAATCCAGAGCAAAGTAGTATATGGTCAGGGCCGGCGTTAGGGGCAGGTAGACTAGGCACCTGCCTAGGGTCCCCGCTCCTCCAGAAATCTTCAGCTAGTGGTATGCTGCTAATAGCAGCCCAGCACCGCCTCCGCATTGCATATTCAACTTATCAGCATCATAGATGCCGATACAGTTAAAAGTAGTGATGGAGGAGAGCGCGTCAGATGACACTTCCTCTCCCATCACTCCCGTCTCCTCCTCTGCTTGTGACTCAGCGAGCTCACTGTGCCAGCAGTGGAGCTGATGAGATGCACTGCAGGAGCCAGAGCAGCTAGAGAACAGGGAAATGTAAGTAGTGTGTGTGTATGTCTGTACAGTGTGCTGCACTGTACTGTGTGTAGGGGGCTGCACTATACTGTGTGTGTGGGGGGCTGCATTACACTTTGTGTACTGTGTGGCCTATACTATACTGCCTTTGTGGGGGTTGTATTATACTGTGAGTGGGGGGCTGCATTATACTGTGAGAGGGAAGGACTTCATTATACTGTGTGTGGGGGGATGCACTATGCTGTGTGTGGGGGACTGCACTATACTGTGTGTAGGAGGCTGCATTATACTGTGTGGGGGGCTGCACTATACTGTGTGTGTGGGGGGATGCATTACACTATGTGGGGGGCTGCACTATACTGTGTGGGGGCTACATTATATTAAGCCACACTGTATGGGGGCTGAGCTATGCTGTGTGGGGGGTTGCATTATACTGTATGTGGGGGCTGTACAATATTGTATGGGGGCAGCACTATACTGTTTGTGGGGGCTGCATTATACTGCGAGTGGGGGAGCTGCACTATACTTTGTGGGGAGGCTGTATTATACTGTGAGTGGGAGAGGGCTGCATTATACTGTGTGTAGGGGGCTGCATTATACTCTGAGGGGCTGCATTACACTCTGAGGGGGCTACACTATACTGCGTGTGTGGCGCTGTAGTATACTCTGAGGGGGGCTTCAGTATACTCTGAGGGTGACTGCATTATACTGTGTGTATGGGGGCTGCATTATACTCTATAAGGGGGCTGCCGTATACTCTGAGGGGGCCTGCAGTATAATCTGAGAGGGGCTGCAGTATACTCTGAGGGGGCCTGCAGTGTATTCTGAGAGGGGCTGCAGTATACTCTGAGGGGGCTGCTGTATACTCCATGAGGGGGGCTGCAGAATACTCTATCAAGGACCATGGGGGGTGCAGTATACTATATGGGACCTGCATTATTCTGTATCGAGGACTATCTGTCCCCATCATTCTTCTTCAGCTGGTGTAAAAAAAACTTGGGAACAAGGGTCAAACAACTTCAATATTGTCGATCACGCTCGTTTAATTACCTGAACTCAGCGCATATACAACCGAAATGTTTCTGTGTGATGGTGCAATGTAAATGGGGCCCCACTCTAAACTTTTGCCGAGTGCCCCACTTTGTCTAAAACCAGCCCTGTACAGGGTAAACCATCCATAGAAGAAGAGAGAAAGACTTGCTGCTGGAGCAGATGAGTAACAATTTGCTTAAGGTCGGTTTAGATTTCGGCCCATTTTTGAGCGCCGATGGACTATATACAAGACGATCACCATTCATTTACTGGCCTGTTTACACTAGCCAATGGGAACATTATGTTTGTTAAAACGATAATTCTGTCCCATACAATATCATGTTATCGACAGCACATCCCCTATTTACATTAAAAAATGTGCTGCCGATAGCTAAACGGACCATAGGTTTAGAGTTTGCAAAAATTAGGAAAAGGTATTAATATATGTACAATGTAAATATTTTTGGTGCATATACAATATTTATGAAATAGTTATTGATATTACTGGAAAAAAAGTTTTTAGCAAGCACGGATGATTTGGCAATAAAATCCCAAATTTTCTCATTCATGTGTTTGAATGTTCATGTCTTTCTTTTTTATTTTCCTGATGCATTCAACTCTTTTATGTGAATTCAGATTTACTGCCAAGCCACATCTCTTGGATGCATATTGTATGTCATTGTTTGTCATAGATGTGTCCTTATAAAGGTCACCAGGACATTAAAATATGCTACCTCTCTACTCATCTAGTGCTGCAAAATAGCTTCAACTTAAAGTCCGGGTAAATCTTCCTATATAGCATAATGAAGATACTTAAGGCTGTGTATTACAAAGCTGTTAATTATTTTCGCTCTTGTCCTTTGAAGCCCATATAGAACCCTAAAAACAAATCACAGTGTCTGGCGAGTTGCGGGGCAGTAGAAGAAAGTTGCCAATACGACCTCCCGCCAGTGACATCACTTCCTGTTTTGCCTTTATTGGCTGAAGCTGCACCTCTAAGACTTCCTGCTCTGCCCTCCTCCCCCCCTGCATTCATTATTCACATAATATTGGTAATTCTGAGAGGTGTTGGTGTCCTTTTACCTGATTTCTTCTGCATTTTGACCAAAAAGCTGAGAAAGTAATCTGGAAGGGAACAGAGAACTGACAATATTATCTGTAGGAGGTTGAAACAGGAGTTGGACAGAGCAGAAAGAATGAAGGTACTGGTGCAGGCTTAGCTCCAACAAAAGAAATCTATTACAGAACGTCCATCTACTATGTACTTTGGGCATCAGAAGCCAGAAGTGACTGCTACATATGCACTAGTTTTTTACCTTTCCTTTATTAAGCCCTGACATAAGAGGCACACATGGTAGGCTTGAGGCCAATGCATACCATGCGCACCATCAAAGAAATAATTGCAGCTACCACGGGGTGCTTGGTGAGAGAGGTTCCAGGCTTGGTTTGTTGCATCTCCTTTGGTAATGGGTGATGAGAACTGGTAACGGGAAGAGGAACTGCATACTGGGCAGACAAGAGGGTTGTCTACTGGTCCTAGATTGGTGGAAAGGATATGGAGGTCCTTGTAACCTGGTGGTAAATCATGGCAATATAACGGAGTCCTCTCTCTTCTAAGCACCCCGACCACTGAAGGCTCTGGACTATTCCACGAGTGCAGTGATTGAGCCACATGCTTTGGCTGTAATATTTTTTTTCTACTGCAATTGTGATAAGATTTCAAAATCTTTGTCGCGATTTTCAAAACTTTTACAAAAATCATGGTGAACTGTGTATTTTTTTGGGTCACAGTTGTGGACAAATATCGCACCAAGACGGCAGCATGAGACCAGAGCTTCATAATAGTCAGAGATCCAAGGGGAAGGTGACCTTGCAATTACTGAATCCTCTAATTTTCTCATACAAAACGGAAGATCTGACAATAGTGCCGATGCCGATGTCAACTACTGGTCATACATTTACATCTCAATGTATATCCAGTTTTACAAAGAATGGGTCTAGTAGATACAAAATTGCCACTCAAAATTTTGGAAAAATCTTATAAGTAAATCGACTCTTCAGAGAGGAAGATGACTTGAACTCTATAGCAGAACCTTTTGGAAGCAGCCATCCTACAAGTCACTAATAATAATAATTTCATTTATATAGCGCCAACATATTCCGCAGCGCTTTACGCTATCGATCCTTTAATGAGTCTTGCAACATGACTTAGGATAAAAGCTAAATCAGAATCTCAGTTTGCCGACACGGTGTTTTTGGGCTATTGCCTCTCGTCAGTGCAAACTTCGAGAACTGATTTGGCAAGGTGAGAGGCTTGGGACTGAGGGCTAAGGGGGAACATTTCTCCTTGTGGAGAGTAACATACTGACTCTGGCATACCAAGGTAAGGGTGCAAACATCTTAAAAAGTCTGTAAAACTACTGTAGACTTCAAAAGTGCAGGTTCCGTCATAATCTGGAAAGTACCCAGCTACCAAGCTATTAGTCACTGCCGTCATTTCACCGCAACTTTTTTTTAGGTCCTTTTAAATCCATTGTAGACTCCCTGCATCATTGTCATTTCATTATTTAACCACAGTTAAGGAAAAAAGCGTAGAAATGGAAAAACTTTAGAAATCTAGCATCCGAAATGGAAATTCCAGAAGACAGGACAGACTAAATATTCAAAGAGAACTTAGGACAAGCATGACCATTTAAAGAACCTTTAGCACAGTAAAAATACAAACGTCATTGTAAATTGATGGAAAATGTTGCAGATTTCAGCTTTCAGCAGAATCATTGTCATTCAGACATTGTGGGAGAAAGAACTGTTTTAATTGGGACATACAGTAATAATAATAATATTAATAATCATGATGATGAGGAAGAATGAAGGGAAAAACTGACACTAAAAACAAAACGAAAAAGGTTAAATAGATAATGTCTGTAAAGCACTGTGGAATTAATGATGCTATATGTCAGTAAATAAATAACTAGTATTATATTAACTCTAACAATTAACACACACCATCAGCCCGCTGCTCAACACAGTCCTTTCAGCACTAGCCTGCAGCTGTTGTATACTCCACCAGAAAAGTCTGCCATATTGGAAGAACATATCCTATAGATTATACCAACATTCTATAGATTAAATTTACTATTGTAAACAGAAAAAAAAATTGTCTTCTTCATATTTTGAAAAATATGTAGCAGTCTCATCTCTTTCCAACCAGTTAGTATGGTCTATAATAAGGTCTCGGACACGTTTATCATGACTTCAGACTGTTGATGCAGTAAAGTAAATCTTCTCATGTAGCCTTCAAGTCTACTTAACATGGACCATAGATGTTTCATGAAAGTCTACTGGCTGTTCTCAATTATCCCACTTTAAGCAGGAAAAAAATGGTATAATTATAGCAAATAATAAGAGGTCTTTAGGCTCCCAATTGAATAAAGTAAGCCAAACCCACTGATTTCGGTAGCACCAGCCAGCCATCAGATCTACAGGTGCTTCTCACAAAATTAGAATATCCTCAAAAAGCTAATTTATTTCAGTTCTTCAATACAAAAAGTGAAAGTCATATATTATAGAGAGTCATTACACACAGAGTGATCTATTTCAAGTGTTTATTTCTGTTAATGTTGATGATTATGGCTTACAGCCAATGAAAACGCAAAAAGTCATTATCTCAGTAAGTTAGAATACTTTATAACACAAGCTTGAAAAATTATTTTAAAATCTAAAATATTGGCCTAATGAAATGTATGTTCAATAAATGCACTCAATACTTGGACAGGGCTCCTTTTGCATCAATCACTGCATCAATGCAGCCTGTGGCATTACTGAGGTGCTATAGAAGCCCAGGTTGCTTTAATCGCCGCCTTCAGCTCATCTGCATTGTTCAGTCTGGTAGCTCATCTTCCTCTTGACAATAGATTCTCTATGGGGTTAAGGTCAGGCAAGTTTGCTGGCCAATCAAGCACAGTGATACGGTTGTTTGCAAAACAGGTATTGGTACTTTTGGCAGTGTGGACAGGTGCCAAGTCCTGCTGGAGAATTAAATTTCCATCTCCAAAAAGCTTGTTGGCAGAGGGAAGCATGAAGTGCTCTAAAATTTCCTGGTAGACGGCTGTGCTGACTTTGGTCCTGATAAAACACAGTGGACCTACACCAGCAGATGACATGGCTCCTCAAACCATCACTGATTGTGGAAACTTCACACTAGACCTCAAGCTGCTTGGATTGTGGCTAGTGATGGGCGAGCACTAAAATGCTCGGGTGCTCATTGCTCAGGTCGAGCAAATTGGAATACTCGGGTACTCGGCTAGAACAACGAGCCCAATGTAAGTCTCTGGGAGACCCGAATATTTTTACCACGATCCCCCCCAGGGGTCTTTTTAAGGTCTAAAAATGGCTGAAAATTATGGAAACACTGCTCAAATGACACAGGAACCTCATGGGGATCACCCCTGGAAGCATTCCTGACTCCTAGTTCACAGCATTAATCAGGTTTTTCCGAGATTCATGCCATTTTTCCCGATGCCACAATAACCACATTAAAACGAAACCAAAATGGGTTTTGCTGGGTACATCCTTTGCAGGTGAATGACTTGCCTGTAAGGACAAATATTTAACCCCAGAGCAAAAATTTCCTCTCTCACTTAGGCTTAGTTCAGACGCAGCGTTTTTGGCTGAGGCAGTGCTGCAGTGCTTCCAGCTTCTGACTGATGTGTTGATTTCAGAGATGGAGGATGAGGAGGAGGAGGACGTGCAGGAGCTGTAGACTGTGGGGGCAACCCTGATTGACATAGGGCCAGCAATCCTTGGTGTGGGTAGGATGTGTTCCATCCGAAGGTCCGACTGGGTCCCGGCTTCCACTATGTTAACCCAGTGTGCCATCATTGAGATGTACCGTCCCTGACCACAAGCACTTGTTCATGTGTCCGTGGTTAGGTGGACATTCCCGGTAACAGCATTGTTGAGGGCACGGGTAATGTTGTGGGACACATGCCGGTGTAATGCCGGTATGGCACACCGGGAGAAATAGTGGCGACTGGGGACAGAGTACCTTGGGTTGGCCACCACCATCAGGTTGCGGAAAGCTTCCGTCTCAACAAGCCTAAAAGGCAGCATTTCTAGCGCAAGCAGAAGAGAAATATTAGAATTGAGGACTGTGCCCTGTGGGGTGTTGGCTGGGTATTTCCACTTGCGTTCCAAAGACTGGGTTATAGACAACTGAACGCTGTGCTGGGAATAGGACGTGGACGGGCTTGCTGATGGTGCTGCTTGACTGTGGGCCACAACAGGTGCAGGGCTAGAGGCATCTTTACATGCACGGTGTACTGGGGATTGGCTTCTACGCAAAACAGTGGAAGAAGTAGTGGTGTGACCAGCATGTGTTTAAGCCATATACCACATGAAGATGAATTAGAATTACAGTATGGACAGAAATTTTATGCAGAATGCATTTTAATAACACTCTTATTTTTAAGGGTATTGTTTTGGTTTGTGTTGCAGAAGAAAGGAGAAGATGGAGGTCTGCAGAGATGAGCTGTGGATGTGAAAAGTCATCATGGCATCTAGACAAGATGTAGATGAAAAGAAGGAGACAACTCCAGAGAACATGTCATCTATAAGGTACTTGGATGTAAATGTTTATTTGTGATACCGACTACGCTTCATGTTGTGAATTCTATGGCAGAGCTCCCTCTTGTGGTCACAAGTGGTACTTCGGCTGATTCTCTCTGTGAGCTTCCGTTGGTGGAGGAAAGTGGTACTGCGGCTTCTGAGTTTCCTTCCTCAGGTGATATGGTGAAGTCGTTAGGTGCTACCTTATTGAACTCCACCTAGTGCTTTGATCCTGGCTTCCAGTCTATGTTCTAGTATTGGACCTGTTTCCTCCTGGATCGTTCCTGTGGCCTGCTGCTCTGCATAGCTAAGTTCCTCTTTGCTATTTGTTTGCTGTTTTTTTTCTGTCCAGCTTGTCTATTTGTTTTTTTCTGCTTGCTGGAAGCTCTGGGACGCAGAGGGTGTACCTCCGTGCCGTTAGTTCGGTACGGAGGGTCTTTTTGCCCCCTTTGCGTGGTTTTTGTAGGGTTTTGTGTTGACCGCAAAGTTACCTTTCCTATCCTCGCTCTGTTCAGAAAGTTGGGCCTCACTTTGCTAAGTCTATTTCATCTCTACGTATGTCTTTACATCTTTACTCACAGTCATTATATGTGGAGGCTGCCTTTTCCTTTGGGGTATTTCTCTGAGGCAAGGTAGGCTTATTTTCTATCATCAGGCTAGCCAGTTTCTCAGGCCGTGCCGAGTTGCATAGGTAGCGTTAGGCGCAATCCACAGCTGCCTCTAGTGTGGTTGGTTAGGATTAGGGATTGCGGTCAACAGAGTTCCCACGTCTCAGAGCTCGTTCTTGTTTTTTGGGTTATTGCCAGGTCACTGTATGTGCACTGACCTCTATGTCCATTGTGGTACTGAATTACCTTTCATAACAGTACTGGAAGCCCAAAGTACTAATGATTCTCAATAGAGGGAAAAAAGAAGTTCTGAGACCATTTTTTTTTTCTTTGCACTGTGTTTTGCCTTTTTTTTCCCCTAGACATTTGGGTAGTTCAGGACACAGGTGTGGACATGGATATTCAGGGTCTGTGCTCTTCATTGGATAATCTCGTTATAAATGTACAAAAGATTCAAGATTTGGTGGTTCAGAAGCCTATGTTAGAACCAAGAATTCCTATTCCTGATTTGTTTTATGGTGATAGAGCGAAGTTTGTGAATTTCAAAAATAATTGCAAACTGTTTCTGGCCTTGAAACCTCGCTCCTCTGGTGATCCAGTTCAACAAGTGAGAATTGTTATTTCTTTTTTGCGTGGCGATCCTCAGGACTGGGCATTTTCCCTTGCGCCAGGGGATCCTGCATTGAGTAATGTTGATGCGTTTTTTCTGGTGCTCGGATTGCTGTACGATGAGCCTAATTCAGTGGATCAGGCAGAGAAGAATTTGCTGGCTCTGTGTCAGGGTCAGGATGAGATAGAGGTATATTGTCAGAAATTTAGAAAGTGGTCTGTACTCACTCAGTGGAATGAAGGTGCGCTCACAGCTATTTTCAGAAGAGGTCTCTCTGAAGCCCTTAAGGATGTCATGGTGGGATTTCCTATGCCTGCTGGTCTGAATGAGTCTATGTCTTTGGCCATTCAGATCGGTCGACGCTTGCGCGAGCGTAAATCTGTGCACCATTTGGCGGTATTACCTGAGCTTAAATCTGAACCTATGCAGTGCGATAGGACTTGGACCAGAGTTGCACGGCAAGAACATAGACGTCTGAATGGGCTGTGTTTCTACTGTGGTGATTCCACTCATGCTATCTCTGATTGTCCTAAGCGCACTAAGCGGTTCGCTAGGTCTGCCACCATTGGTATGGTACAGTCAAAATTTCTTCTGTCCATTACCTTGATCTGCTCTTTGTCATCGTATTCTGTCATGGCATTTGTGGACTCAGGCGCTGCTCTGAATTTGATGGACTTGGAGTATGCTAGGCATTGTGGGTTTTTCTTGGAGCCCTTGCAGTGTCCTATTCCATTGAGAGGAATTGATGCTACGCCTTTGGCCAAGAATAAGCCTCAGTACTGGACCCAGCTGACCATGTGCATGGCTCCTGCACATCAGGAGGTTATTCGCTTTTTGGTGTTGCATAATTTGCATGATGTGGTCGTGTTGGGGTTGCCATGGCTACAAGTCCATAATCCAGTATTAGATTGGAAATCCATGTCTGTGTCCAGCTGGGGTTGTCAGGGGGTACATGGTGATGTCCCATTTCTGACTATTTCGTCATCCACCCCTTCTGAGGTTCCTGAGTTCTTGTCTGATTACCGGGATATATTTGATGAGCCCAAGTCCGATACCTTACCTCCGCATAGGGATTGTGATTGTGCTATCGATTTGATTCCTGGTAGTAAATTCCCAAAAGGTCGACTGTTTAATTTATCTGTGCCTGAGCACGCCGCTATGCGGAGTTATGTGAAGGAGTCTTTGGAGAAGGGGCATATTCGCCCGTCATCGTCGCCATTAGGAGCAGGGTTCTTTTTTGTAGCCAAGAAGGATGGTTCACTGAGACCTTGTATAGATTACCGCCTTCTAAATAAGATTACGGTTAAATTTCAGTACCCTTTGCCATTATTATCTGATTTGTTTGCTCGCATTAAGGGGGCTAGTTGGTTCATCAAGATAGATCTTCGTGGTGCGTATAATCTTGTGCGTATTAAGCGAGGCGATGAGTGGAAAACTGCATTTAATACGCCCGAGGGCCATTTTGAGTATCTTGTAATGCCATTCGGACTTGCCAATGCTCCATCAGTGTTTCAGTCCTTTATGCATGACATCTTCCGAGAGTACCTGGATAAATTCCTGATTGTGTACTTGGATGACATTTTGATCTTCTCGGATGATTGGGAGTCTCATGTGAAGCAGGTCAGAACGGTGTTTCAGGTCCTGCGTGCTAATTCTTTGTTTGTGAAGGGATCAAAGTGTCTCTTTAGTGTCTAGAAGGTTTCATTTTTGGGGTTCATCTTTTCCCCTTCTACTATCGAGATGGACCCTGTTAAGGTCCAAGCCATCCATAATTGGACTCAGCCGACATCTCTGAAAAGTCTGCAAAAGTTCCTGGGCTTTGCTAATTTTTATCGTCGCTTCATCTGTAATTTTTCTAGTATTGCTAAACCATTGACCGATTTGACCAAGAAAGGTGCTGATGTGGTCAATTGGTCTTCTGCTGCTGTGGAAGCTTTTCAAGAGTTGAAGCGTCGTTTTTCTTCTGCCCCTGTGTTGTGTCAACCAGATGTTTCGCTTCCGTTCCAGGTCGAGGTTGATGCTTCTGAGATTGGAGCAGGGGCCGTTTTGTCGCAGAGAAGTTCTGATTGCTCAGTGATGAAACCATGCGCCTTCTTTTCCAGGAAGTTTTCGCCTGCTGAGCGAAATTATGATGTGGGCAATCGAGAGTTGCTGGCCATGAAGTGGGCATTCGAGGAGTGGCGTCATTGGCTTGAAGGAGCTAAGCATCGCGTGGTGGTCTTGACTGATCATAAGAACTTGACTTATCTCGAATCCGCCAAGCGCCTGAATCCTAGACAAGCTCGTTGGTCGTTGTTTTTTGCCCGTTTTGACTTTGTGATTTCATATCTTCCGGGCTCTAAAAATGTGAAGGCGGATGCCCTGTCTAGGAGTTTTGTGCCCGACTCTCCGGGTGTATCTGAGCCGGTGGGTATCCTCAAGGAGGGAGTAATTGTGTCTGCTATCTCCCCTGATTTGCGGCGGGTGCTGCAAAAATTTCAGGCTGATAAACCTGATCGTTGCCCAGTGGAGAAACTGTTTGTCCCTGATAGGTGGACGAATAAAGTTATCTCTGAGGTTCATTGTTCGGTGTTGGCTGGTCATCCTGGAATCTTTGGTACCAGAGAGTTAGTGGCTAGATCCTTTTGGTGGC
Source organism: Ranitomeya imitator (assembly GCF_032444005.1). Lineage (NCBI taxonomy): Eukaryota > Metazoa > Chordata > Amphibia > Anura > Dendrobatidae > Ranitomeya > Ranitomeya imitator. The sequence goes on along the minus strand of NC_091282.1, from coordinate 1,204,141,953 downwards.
CATCTCTGTCGCGGGATGTGCGTACTTTTGTGCAGCCCTGTGGGATTTGTGCTCGGGCTAAGCCCTGCTGTTCTCGTGCCAGTGGGTTGCTTTTGCCCTTGCCGGTCCCGAAGAGACCTTGGACACATATCTCTATGGATTTTATTTCAGATCTTCCCGTCTCTCAAAAGATGTCAGTCATTTGCGTGGTCTGTGATCGCTTCTCTAAGATGGTCCATTTGGTACCCTTGTCTAAATTGCCTTCTTCCTCTGATTTGGTGCCATTGTTTTTCCAGCATGTGGTTCGTTTACATGGCATTCCAGAGAATATCGTTTCTGACAGAGGTTCCCAGTTTGTTTCGAGGTTTTGGCGAGCCTTTTGTGGTAGGATGGGCATTGACTTGTCTTTTTCCTCAGCTTTCCATCCTCAGACTAATGGCCAGACCGAACGAACCAATCAGACCTTGGAAACATATCTGAGATGCTTTGTTTCTGCTGATCAGGATGACTGGGTGTCCTTTTTGCCTTTGGCTGAGTTCGCCTTTAATAATCGGGCCAGCTCGGCTACCTTGGTTTCACCATTTTTCTGCAACTCTGGGTTCCATCCTCGTTTCTCTTCAGGGCAGGTTGAGTCTTCGGACTGTCCTGGTGTGGATACTGTGGTGGACAGGTTGCAGCAGATTTGGACTCATGTAGTGGACAATTTGACCTTGTCCCAGGAGAAGGCTCAACGTTTCGCTAATCGCAGACGCTGTGTGGGTCCCCGACTTCGGGTTGGGGACTTGGTTTGGTTATCTTCTCGTCATATTCCTATGAAGGTTTCCTCTCCTAAGTTTAAACCTCATTTTATTGGTCCGTATAGGATTTCTGAGGTTCTTAATCCTGTGTCTTTTCGTCTGACCCTTCCAGATTCTTTTTCCATACATAACGTATTCCATAGGTCATTGTTGCGGAGATACGTGGCACCCGTGATTCCATCTGTTGATCCTCCTGCCCCGGTTTTGGTGGAGGGGGAGTTGGAGTATATTGTGGAGAAGATTTTGGATTCTCGTGTTTCTAGACGGAAACTCCAGTATCTGGTTAAGTGGAAGGGTTATGCTCAGGAAGATAATTCCTGGGTCTTTGCCTCTGATGTCCATGCTCCCGATCTTGTTCATGCCTTTCATATGGCTCATCCTGGTCGTCCTGGGAGCTCTGGTGAGGGTTCAGTGACCCCTCCTCAAGGGGGGGGTACTGTTGTGAATTCTGTGGCAGAGCTCCCTCTTGTGGTCACAAGTGGTACTTCGGCTGATTCTCTCTGTGAGCTTCCGTTGGTGGAGGAAAGTGGTACTGCGGCTTCTGAGTTTCCTTCCTCAGGTGATGTGGTGAAGTCGTTAGGTGCTGCTCTATTTAACTCCACCTAGTGCTTTGATCCTGGCTTCCAGTCTATGTTCTAGTATTGGACCTGTTTCCTCCTGGATCGTTCCTGTGGCCTGCTGCTCTGCATAGCTAAGTTCCTCTTTGCTATTTGTTTGCTGTTTTTATCCTGTCCAGCTTGTCTATTTGTTTTCTCTGCTTGCTGGAAGCTCTGGGACGCAGAGGGTGTACCTCCGTGCTGTTAGTTCGGTACGGAGGGTCTTTTTGCCCCCTTTGCGTGGTTTTTGTAGGGTTTTGTGTTGACCGCAAAGTTACCTTTCCTATCCTCGCTCTGTTCAGAAAGTTGGGCCTCACTTTACTAAGTCTATTTCATCTCTACGTTTGTCTTTTCATCTTTACTCACAGTCATTATATGTGGGGCTGCCTTTTCCTTTGGGGTATTTCTCTGAGGCAAGGTAGGCTTATTTTCTATCTTCAGGCTAGCCAGTTTCTCAGGCCGTGCCGAGTTGCATAGGTAGCGTTAGGCGCAATCCACGGCTGCCTCTAGTGTGGTTGGTTAGGATTAGGGATTGCGGTCAACAGAGTTCCCACGTCTCAGAGCTTGTTCTTGTTTTTTGGGTTATTGCCAGGTCACTGTATGTGCACTGACCTCTATGTCCATTGTGGTACTGAATTACCTTTCATAACAGCTTCATCAGTACTGTGGTTCATGTATGGTCCGCAGTCTGATGATGTCCGGTTACAACAACTCCCAGTATCTCCTTACCATTGCTAAGGACATACTGGGAGTTTTGGGGTTGTAGGTCCATGTACTATTGATGGCTCTGATACTCTAACTATGCACTTTTGGTGTCATATTCATATACTGACAATGGTTTTGGTGATAAATATATCACCAGAATCATCATCACTACATGAATACATCACCAACACCATCAGAAGTACATGAATACAGCACCAGGACAATCATAGCTACATAAATATGTCACCAAAACCACAAAATGACACCAGAACCACCATCAGTACATGAATATACCACCAGAACCACCATCAAATTTGTGCAAACTATATTTGTTGCATACAAATATAAGACGTCAGGGATGAATATCACTATTTTTCCCTTGTATTGTGTAAATGGTTCTCAAAAAATAATTGATTTTATATTTAATACTGAAATTGCACTGCCCTGACTCAACATATGTCCTGAGCAGATGTTCTTCACACAGCCCGTCATACTGTGTGTCCTCTGCAATCTAGGATGGGTTGTGATTGATGACAGTTGCCATCTTTAAAATCCTCACAGCGTGCACTAGATAAAGCATAACTTTTTGCAAATTAAAGGTATTTAGAAAAATGTTTAATATTTAAATTTATGTTATTTATTACATTTCTTAGAGAATATTTTAAGTATTCCCTAAAGAGGACCTGTCGCTAGGTAATAAGTGTTCATTATCTGCTCTTATTTTATTCTGGCTACTCCCCTGCATAATCCATTTATTGTTGGGGGGTTTTAAATAATAATAATAATAATCTTTATTTTTATATAGCGCTAACATATTCCGCAGCGCTTTACATCACATTATCATCACTGTCCCCGATTGGGCTCACAATCTAGAATTCCTATCAGTATGTCTTTGGAATGTGGGAGGAAACCGGAGTGCCCGGAGGAAACCCACGCAAACACGAAGAGAACATACAAACTCTTTGCAGATGTTGTCCTGGGTGGGATTAGAACCCAGGACCCCAGCGCTGCAAGGCTGCTGTGCTAACCACTGCGCCACCGTCCCTATACTGTTTCAGAGATAGGTGCCTTTTCATTTAATGCAAATTTTTATGGTCTGACCACACGATCCTCTCATACACAAGTCCATCAGCTCCAGAGCTGGACCTAAGGGGTAAACCATAATTTTTTATTTTTTTTTAAGACAATTATCCTGCTCACATCTGTAGAAATGCATTTTACGTATCGCTTAATGTTGTGTTTATCGTTTTCTCACTACTTTTCGAAATTAGCCTTTCAGCAGTTTTGATCCTCGTGCTTAAACATATCTTTCTCAGCATCATTGAGAAAGCATAGACTTATTTTGGTGCATTGCTTCATAAGTATTGTCTGCAGGAGGGGGACCCTAATACTGAAGTGCCCTCGGTTCTCTTCTGAAAGTGTTCCTCAACCCATCAATCCTAAATATTTCACGTGGAATGAAATTGTGAAAAAAAATTACATTTCCGCTAATGTTTTTGTGGTTTTGTATTTATGGTGTTCATTGCGCCATAAACATAACCTGGAAACATGATTTTTTTTTTTTAATAAACACTGCTCAAAAAAATAAAAGCAACACTCAAATAACACATCCTAGATCTGAATGAATGAAATATTCTCATTGAATACTTTGTTCTGTTCAAAGTTGAATGTTCTGACAACAAAATCACACCAAAATCATCAATTTAAAATTTAAAAATCAAATCTATTAACCAATGGGAGCCTGGATTTGGAATGATACTCAAAATCAAAGTAGAAAATTAAATTACAGGCTGATCCATCTTCAGTAGAAATGCCTCAAAACAAGGAAATGATGCTCAGTAGTGTGTGTGGCCTCCACGTGCCTGTTTGACCTCCCTACAATGCCTGGGCATGCTCCTAATGAGGCGGCGGATGGTCTCCTGAGGGATTTCCTCCCAGACCTGGACTAAAGCATCCGCCAACTCCTGGACAGTCTGTGTTGCAATGTGACATTGGTGGATGGTGCGAGACATGATGTCCCAGATGTGCTCAATCGGATTCAGGTCTGGGGAACGGGCGGGCCAGTCCATAGCATCAATGTCTTCATATTGCAGGAACTTCTGACACACTCCAGCCACATGAGGTCTGGCATTGTCCTGCATTAGGAGGAACCCAGGGCCAACCACACCAGCATATGGTCTCACAAGGGGTCTGAGGATCTCATCTAGGTACCTAATGGCAGTCAGGCTACCTCTTGCGAGCACATGGAGGGCTGTGCGACCCTCCAAAGAAATGCCACCCCGCACCATTACTGATCCACTGCCAAACCGGTCATGCTGGAGGATGTTGCAGGCAGCAGATCGCTCTCCATGGCATCTCCAGACTCTGTCACATCTGTCACATGTGCTCAGTGTGAACCTGCTTTCATCTGTGAAGAGCACAGGGCACCAGTGTCGCATTTACCAATCCTGGTGTTCTGTGGTAAATGCCAAGCATCCTACACGGTGTTGGGCTGTGAGCACAACCCCCATCTGTGGACGTCGGGCACTCAGACCATCCTCATGGAGTCGGTTTCTCACCGTTTGTGCAAACACATGCACATTTGTGGCCTGCTGGAGGTAATTTTGCAGGTCTCTATGCAAGGAGGAACAGGAGTAGCACTGCCAAAGGCTGAGGTAGTGGTCTTGCTGCTGGGTTGTTGCCCTCCTACGACCCCCTCCCCATCTTCTGGTTTACTGGCCTGTCTACTGGTAGCGCCTCCAGCATCTGGGCACTACGCTGATGACAGACCCAGCAAACCTTCTTGCCACAGCTCACATTGATGTGCCATCCTGGATAGGCTGCACTACCTGAGCCACTTGTGTGGGTTGTAGAGTCCGTTTCATGCTACCACGAGTGTGAAAGTACAACCAACATTCAAAGGTGATCAAAACATCAGCCAGAAAGCATTGGTACTGAGATGTGGTCTGTGGTCCCCACCTGCAGAACCACTCCTTTATTGAGGGTGTCTTGATAATTGCCAATAATTTCCATCTGTTGTCTATTCCATTTGCACAACAGCACGTGAAATTGATTGTCAATCAGTGTTGCTTCCTAAGTGGACAGTTTGATTTCACAGAAGTTTGATTTACTTGGAGTTATATTCTGTTGTTTAAGTGTTCCCTTTATTTTTTTGAGCAGGGTATATTATTATTGTTATTATTTATTGTTATAGCGCCATTTATTCCATGGCGCTTTACATGTGAGGAGGGGTATACATAATAAAAACAAGTACAATAATCTTAAACAATACAAGTCATAACTGGTACAGGAGGAGAGAGGACCCTGCCCGCGAGGGCTCACAATCTACAAGGGATGGGTGAGAATACAGTAGGTGAGGGTAGAGCTGGTCATGCAACGGTTTGGTCGATCGGTGGTTACTGCAGGTTGTAGGCTTGTCAGAAGAGGTGGGTCTTCAGGCTCTTTTTATATATACATGGGCTCTACAGGATAGGTGATCACATAGGTCCGACCATTAGAAACTATACCGATCGGAAGAATGAGGAAGTTTTATCCATGACAGGACACTTATCCCCATTTTAAAATGCAGCAGCAGTTCAGATGTCTGGCTGCAGCTCCATTCACTTTCTTTAGGGCTTCCAGAAAAAAACAAGAGCAGCGCTCGCAGCTACAGAGTGAATGACTGGATCAGTGGTCAAGTCGGACATACCGCACCAGTCTAATGGGGATAAAAGTTCCGCATTCTGCTGACTGGGTCTCCGCAGTCAAACACACCACCACCACTAATCAATACATTATCACGAATCCTGTGGAGAGGTGATTACTTTTTACGCAGGAGAACGCCTGTAAGTGCATCTCTGTCGCTGTGATCCAAGTATGTAATCTCGAATAGAAATAAAGAATCTTCTTCTAATCAACATCAGAGAGAACAAGTCACCACCATACACAACACAATCCACTATACCAAGACCAATAACATCACATACAGGAAGAAATACCACCACACCATGACCAGACCACATAGTGACCGAATAACACCACATATTACCAGCATATAGGCACCAAACAATACCACATACAAGGAGAGATACTGTCACACATAACTAGACTACATATTCTACCACATAGTCACCGAATAACACCACATACAGGGGATAAATACCACCATACCGGTACCAGACCACAAATTACCACCACATAGTGACCGAATGATACCACATATAGGGGATAAATACCAACACACTGTGACCAGACCACATATTTTACCATGTGCATGTAATACAGGGATCACCAGTGACATTATACACAGGAGCTCTGTATAAAATGACAGTGTACAGGTAATACAGGGATCACCAGTGACATTATACACAGGAGCTCTGTATATAGTGTCACTGTACAGGTAATACAGGGATCACCAGTGACATTATGCACAAGAGCTCTGTATATAGTGTCACTGTACAGGTAATACAGGGATCACCAGTGACATTATGCACAAGAGCTCTGTATATAAGTGTCAGTGTACAGGTAATACTGTGATCAGTGACATTATACACACGAGCTCTTTATATAGTGTTAATATACAGGCAATACAGGGATCACCAGTGACATTATGCACAAGAGCTCTGTATATAGTGTCAGTGTACAGGTAATACAGGGATCACCAGTGACATTATGCACAAGAGCTCTGTATATAAGTGTCAGTGTACAGGTAATACTGTGATCAGTGACATTATACACACGAGCTCTTTATATAGTGTTAATATACAGGTAATACAGGGATCACCAGTGACATTATGCACAAGAGCTCTGTATATAGTGTCAGTGTACAGGTAATACAGTGATCACTGGTGACATTATACACAGGAACGCTGCACACAGTATACAGTGTATAGTGTGCGTCTACATGTAATACACTGACTCACCGGTGACGTCTCTAGTTGAAGTCCTTCTTCTTTGCTTTTCTTCTTCAGCCAGAACACATCACTTTTTCGAGCCAGGACTCATCTCTGCAAAAAATAACACAGTCATCAATTGCTGATCGCTTCCAGAGCAATTTCCCCACTTTTTCTCTGACTACGTCAGATGAAGAAAAAAAGCGACGTAGTGCTGCCCTGCACAGTCACAGGACCACCCATTTTGTTCCCTCCATGAAAAACTGTTTCCTGAAAAGTAAATTATATTACAGTAGTAATAATGTCTCTAATTGGACCCTAAAGAAATTATGCTCCCCACTTGTCACCATAAACTAATATAGCATGTTCCTCATTCTCGCCCCCAAACAGTAATTAAGTCCCTCATCCTGGACCCCTTTATTTAATAATCTCACCCAGCATGGTCTCCTTTATTTTATAATATGCCCCAACCTGCCCCCCTATTTCCCTTGTGCAGCCTGGCCCCTAGATATTCATCCTACCCCCCAGCTATCCATACTGGCCCCATATGTCCCTTGTCCTGCCCCCCCTACCATATATCCATCCTAGTCCATTGGTCCGGGTCCCCCCCCCCCCCATAAATTCATCCTGGCTCCCCCATATATCCATCCTGATCCCACTTATATATGCATCCTGGCTCCCTCATATAGCCATCCTGGCCCCCATATATAAATATCCTGGCTCCCCCATATATGACTATCCTAGCCCCCTATATATACCTATCCTGGCTCCCCAATGTATATCCATCCTGGCTCCCCATATGTTTGCATCATGGCCCCCCCCATATATATGCATCCCGGTCACTTGTCCTGCCCCTCCATAAATCCATTCTGCCCCCCATATATATGCATCTTGGCTTTACCATATATCCATCCTGGCTCCACTATATACACTGTGTGCAGAATTATTAGGCAAATTGTATTTTAGAGGATTATTTTTATTACTAGATGGTGGACCGATTCTAGAATATGCATGTCCCGTAGTATATTGCACAGCCCATGTAGTATATTGCCTAGCTACGTAGTATATTGCCCAGCTACGTAGTATATTGCCCAGCCACATAGTATATTGCCTAGCTACGTAGTATATTGCCCAGCCACATAGTATATTGCCCAGCCACGTAGTATATTGCACAGCGACGTAGTATACAGCACAGAGCCACGTAGTATACAGCACAGAGCCACGTAGTATATTGGCCAGTCACGTAATATATTGCCCAGCTACGTAGTATATTGCCCAGCCAGGTATGTAACAGGTTAAAAAATAAAAAAGAAACATATACTCACCCTCCGAGGGCTCCTTGTAGTCCTATCGCCTGTGTGCGGTGCACGCGGCAGCTTCCGGTCCCAGGGTTGGTATGAGCGCAGGACCTGTGATGACGTCACGGTCACATGATTGTAACGTCATGGCAAGTCCTTATCGCATAGCATCCTTACCACCGGAACCTGCCGCTTGCACTGCTGAGGACAGGACGACACGTCGGAGGGTGAGAATAACGTTTTTTTTTTATTATTATTTGTAACAGTAGATCTTTTTACTATTGATGCTGCATACGCAGCATCAATAGCAAGAAGTTGGTCACAGGGTTAATAGCTGTGTAAGGCTACGTTCACACTAGCGTTGCGCCGCCCTGCGTCGGCGACGCAACGCGCGACGCACTGAAAAACGCGCGCAAACGCGCGCAAAAACGCGCGCGTTTTGCGACGCGTGCGTCGTTTTTTGACCAAAATCGGACGCACAGAAAATGCAACTTGTTGCATTTTCTTGCGTCCGACGCTAGTGTCGGAAACGACGCAAGTGTCAAAAAACGCCACCCAAAAAACGCACGCGTCCCCTATGTTAAACATAGGGGCGCGTCGCCGCTGCGTCGCCGCTGCGTCGCCGGCGCAACAGCGACGCACATTGGCGGAACACCGCGCTCCGGTAACGCTGGCATTAACCCTGTGTGAGGGCTGACTGGATGACTGGAGGGGAGTATGGAGCGGGCACTGACTGCGGGGAGGAAAGAGCGGCCATATTGCCACCGGACTGTGGCCGTCGTTGATTGGTCGTGGCAATAGTCATGGGCGTTTTGCCACGACCAATCAGCGACTTGGATTCCATGACAGACAGAGGCCGCGACCAATGAATAGCCATGACAGAAGGACAGACGGAAAGACGGAAGTGACCCTTAGACAATTATATAGTAGATTGATCAACAACTATGTTCTCAATCAACCCAAAAGACTCATAAATATCAAAGCTTAATATTTTTGGAAGTTGGAGTGTTTTTTTTTTTTTTTTTTTATATTTGGCTATCTTAGGAGGATATCTGCTTGTGCAGGTAACTATTACTGTGCAGCATTATTAGGCAACTTAATAAAAACCAAATATATTCCCATCTCACTTGTTTATTTTCACCAGGTAAATCAATATAACTGCACAAAATTTTGAAATAAACATTTCTGACATGCAAAATCAAAACCCCAAAAAATGAGTGACCAATATAGCCCTCTTTCTTTATGATGACACTCAGCAGCCTCCATCCATAGATTCTGTCAGTTGCTTGATCTGTTTACGACCAACATTGCGTGCAGCAGCCACCACAGCCTCCAGACACTGCTCCGAGAAGTGGACTGTTTTCCCTCCCTGTAGATCTCACATTTTATGAGGGACCACAGGTTCTCTATGGGGTTCAGATCAGGTGAACAAGGGGGCCATGTCATTATTTTTTCTTCTTTGAGACCTTTACTGGCCAGCCACGCTGTGGAGTAGTTGGAGGCATGTGACGGAGCATTGTCCTGCATGATAATCATGTTTTTCTTGAACGATACCGACTTCTTCCTGTACCACTGGTTGAAGAAGTTTTCTTCCAGAAACTGGCAGTAGGTCTGGGGGTTGAGCTTCACTCCATCCTCAATCCGATAAGGTCTCACAAGTTCATCCTTGATGATACCAACCCATACCAGTACCCCACCTCCACCTTGCTGGCGTCTGAGTCGGAGTGGATCTCTCTGCCCTATACTGAGCCAGCCTCTGGCCCATCCATCTGGCCAGATGGTCAGTCCATCAGTCCATAAAACCTTTGAAAAGTCAGTCTTAAGATATTTCTTGGCCCAGTCTTGACGTTTTATCTTATGTTTCTTGTTCAAAGGTGGTCGTTTTTCAGCCTTCCTTACCTTGGCTATGTCCCTGAGTATCGCACACCTTGTGCTTTTTGATACTCCAGTAACGTTGCAGCTCTGAAATATGGCAAAACTGATGGCAAATGGCATTTTGGCAGCTTCACTCTTGATTTTCCTCAATTCATGGGCAGTTATTTTGTGCCTTTTTTGCCCAACACGCTTCTTGCGACCTTGTTGGCTATTTGCCATGAAGTGCTTGATTGTTCGGTGATCACGCTTCAAAAGTTTGGCACTTTCAAGACTGCTGCATCCCTCTGCAAGACATCTCACAATATTGGACTTTTCAGAACCGGTCAAATCTCTCTTCTGACCCATTTTGCCAAAGGAAAGGAAGTTGCCTAATAATTAAGCACACCTTATATAGGGTTTTGATGTCATTACACAACACCCATCCTCATTACAGAGATGCACATCACCTGATTTACTTAATTGGTAGTTGGCTCTCAAGCCTGAACAGCTTGGAGTAGGACGACATGTATAAAAAGTATCATGTGATCAACATACAACTTGCCTAATAATTCTGCACACAGTGTATATTCATTCTTGTCCTGCCCCCCATATATCCCTCCTGGCCTCCCATATATATCCATTCTGGCCCGCATATATATGCATCCTCTTCTCTTGTCCTGCCCCCCCATAAATCCACCCTAGCCCCCATATATGGATCCTGGGCCCCCATATACTGTAAATGCATCCTGGCTCTACCATATTTCCATCCTGGCTTCCCATTTATATGCATACTGGCCCCCCATATATCTGTATCCTGGCCCCCCATATATGTGCATCCTGTTCCCTTGTCCTGCCCCTCCCATAAATCCATTCTCCCCACCCCCCACCCCACCCCCATATATCGATCCTGGCCCCTCATATACTGCATATGCATCTTCTCTCTATCCATTATGGCCCCCATATATATGCATCCTCTTCTCTTGTCCTGCCCCCCCATGAATCCACCCTAGCCCCCATATATGGATCCTGGGCCCCCATATACTGTAAATGCATCCTGGCTCTTCCATATATCCATCCTGGCTTCCCATTTATATGCATACTGGCCCCCCATATAACTGCATCCTGGCCCCCCATATATGCACCCTGGTCCTTTGTCCTGCCTCCCCCATATACACAGTATCTTGGTCTTCCCATATGTATCCATCTTGGCTCCTCACATGTATCCATTCTAGTCCTTTGTCCTGCCGCCCCCCTTATAGCCATCCTGGTCCTTTTTTCCTGCCCCCCATATATCCATCCTGCCGCCCCCTTATAGCCATCCTGGTCCTTTTTTACTGCCCCCCCCCCCCTCATATATCCATCCTGCAGCCCCCTTTATATCCATCCTGGTTCTTTTTTCCAGCCCCCCATATATCCATCCTGCCGCTTCCCTTATATCCATCCTGGTCCTTTTTTCCTGCCCAACATATCTAAATGCTGCCGCCCCTTATATCCATTCTGGTCCTATTTTCCTGCCCCCCCATATATCCATTCTGCCGCCCCCCTTATATCCATCCTGGTCATTATTTCCTGCCCCCCATATATCCATCCTGCTGCTCTCCCATATATCCATCCTGGTCCTTTTTCCCTGCCCTCCCATATATCCTTCCTGCTCCTCGTTCTGCCGCCCCCCCCCCCCCCCTTATATCCATCCTGGTCCTCATTCTGCCCTCCCCCTTATATCCATCCTGGTCCTTATTTCCTGCCCTCCTCATATATTCATCCTCCTCCCCCCTTATATCCATTCTGGTCCTTTTTTCCTGCCCTGTTATGAAAGGTAATTCAGTAACACAATGACATAGAGGTCAGCGCACATACAGTGACCTGGCAATAACCCAAAAAACAAGAACGAGCTCTGAGACGTGGGAACTCTGTTGACCGCAATCCCTAATCCTCTCCAAACCACACTAAAGGCAGCCGTGGATTGCACCTGACGCTCCCTATGTAACTCGGCACGGCCTGAGAAACTAGCTAGCCTGAAGATAGAAAATAAGCCTACCTTGCCTCAGAGAAATACCCCAAAGGAAAAGGCAGCCCCCACATATAATGACTGTGAGTTAAGATGAAAAGACAAACGTAGAGATGAAATAGATTTAGCAAAGTGAGGCCCAACTTTCTGAACAGAGCGAGGATAGGAAAGGTAACTTTGCGGTCAACACAAAACCCTACAAAAACCACGCAAAGGGGCAAAAAGACCCTCCGTACCGAACTAACGGCACGGAGGTACACCCTCTGCGTCCCAGAGCTTCCAGCAAGCAGTAAAAAACAAATTGACAAGCTGGACAGAAAAAAACAGCAAACAAATAGCAAAGAGGAACTTAGCTATGCAGAGCAGCAGGCCACAGGAACGATCCAGGAGGAAACAGGTCCAATACTAGAACATTGACTGGAGGCCAGGATCAAAGCACTAGGTGGAGTTAAATAGAGCAGCACCTAACGACTTCACCACATCACCTGAGGAAGGAAACTCAGAAGCCGCAGTACCACTTTCCTCCACCAACGGAAGCTCACAGAGAGAACCAGCCGAAGTACCACTTGTGACCACAGGAGGGAGCTCTGCCACAGAATTCACAACACTGCCCCTACCCCCATATATCCAACCTGCTGCCCCACCTGCATATCCATATCTTGGTCCTTTTTTCCTGCTCCCCCCCCCCTTCTTTTATCCATCCTGGCTCCTTATTCTGGCCTCATGGAGAGACAGAGACACAGACAGACAGAGAGACATAGACAGAGAGACACAGACAATTAGAGAGACAGACAGACAGAAGTTTCCTCTTATCTTCCTGCAGGTCGGCGCGCAAATAGTAAAATGGCTGCCGACCTTTCAGAGGCTGGTGGCTGATGTGCGCCTGTCGCACGTGGCGCATGACACTGACGTCATACGCCTGTGACGACGGGCGCACAATTGACAGCTACTATTAGGATGCGCCAGAGGTTCAGGTAATGAACGCTGTGTTGTACAAAAACAGCACCTCTCTTTGTGCCTCCCATAATGATGCCACTACTGTGCCTCTTACAAAGTAAAATGCCCCTTTTGTTCCTTCTGGAAGGTCAAATTGTCACACAGTTCCCCTACAGAGTATGATGTTCCTATAGCTCCCCTATATACAGTTTGATACCTTCGTAGGCCTTATATATACAATGATGATATACAGAATGATGTCCCCACAGCTCCTATATACAGAATGATGTCCCCACAGCTCTCCATACACAGTATTTATTTATTTTACTGACTTATATAGAGCCATTAATTTCATAGCGCTTTACATACATTATCATCACTGTTCCCATTGGGGCTCACAATCTACATTCCCTATCAGTATGTTTTTGAAGTGTGAGAAGAAATCGGAGAACCCAGAGGAAACCCAGAGCGCCACATAAAGCCCCGCCCACAGCCCCACCCCAGAGCGCCACATAAAGCCCCGCCCACAGTCCCGCCCACTGCCCCACCCCAGAGCACGAGCATCTCATTAACTGGAAACTGCAAATAAAGATTAAACAACAACCACAAGATGGATTTCATCAACCAAGGTATCATTTCAATCAGTATAGCGGTGCCAACCTGACACTGTGTGTAGGTTACTGAGCACAATCCTGCTGACAGGTTCACTTTAAATCAGTTTTGCTTTTATGGATATGGACACTGTAATTGTGCATACAATAAATGCACAACCACATAAGCTCCCTCTGCTATAAGGTACGAACATCCTGTAAGATCATGACATGGCTCACATATATTCCATAAAACCAGACCTCAGCTGATTTAAAAACCAGTAGGGAAAACTGTATGATTCCTAACCTCTCTCAGTATTTTTATATTTCCCATCACTTACATGCCTTCACACTTTTCCAAATTTGTCAGATATTTTATGTGTAATTACATTACCATTAAACCTCATCATCCTAGGAGAGCTACACTGCTTTTCTGCCCACGAAGCAGAATGATGGAGGAATTATGATGCCATTAAGCCCTCCGGTTACTCACACCAGGTCATTTTAATTGAAATCCAGAAATAAAATTGCTTGTAATGTGCAATTTAAAAGGTAACACTGCCCGGTAACAAGGCCTCTGTTTTTTTCCACTAAACATTTATTTGACTAGGGCTCCAAACTGTAAGAGAATGATTTCCTCAGGCTCCTCGGTGAACATCTGATTTTTATGTTGAAGAAACTCTTAATTTAACCACTAATCCTAGATTCACCTTCTCCAAGAGGGTTTTAAAACGTGTTCTGTAGTTTCCAACTTCAGAGCCAAGAAATTGAAGCTTGTTTTATGACCACAGGTCTCAGGGGGATCAACTATAGAGTGAGTACACGGTGGGCAAAAAAAAAAGACCATATAAATGAATAAAGCCCAGTCCTAGAGACAGGAGATAAAAAGACTCTCGTATGAATATTTCCATAGGTGCAGACCCTAAACTGCGGAAACAAAATAAAAATGAGCTCTTCAGTCCGCTTAAAGCGGATCCATCCCCTGCTGGAAAACTTCATGAAATTTAAAGGAGTCAAAAATATAAAACTTAAGGAAAACTAAAAAAATGTAGTGTACTTTACCGATAATGGCTCTGGTCCTTTAAGAAGGAGGTACTAAATTTGGACTTCCTGCTTCTTGATAATCAAAATAAGAGCCGCGTAAGCTGTTAGGTAGGAGGCAGAGGTTCCACAAATCACTAACGTGGCTGATAGAACGGGGTCCTACAAATCAATTCTCATCAACTTTACGTCTATTGGCCTACGTTCATAGAAATGTCTGTGAAATCTCTAAACATTACAGAACATTTTCCATGTATGGTAAGGTGTCTTATCTTCATTTTATCAGCTTCCGAAACCTGTTTTTCATATCTTGTTCATACAGGATATTTCCGCCATAATACAATGGTGTACGCCTACATACCCAAAAATGAACGGAAGGGTTGCGACATAAGTTTGTATGTGGTATGACATCAGAGAAGGCACAAATAAGGAAGCGTAAAGTAATTTCAACAAAGATGAAAAATACACAACATTCCAAATTATTATACCGATTGGATTTATGTCTCATAAAGATGTAATTTTTTGTTTTTCCAACAACCTAGTGGATGGTTTGTGTTTCAGGGCTCTTTGGATCACTGAAATCAATCTCAAACACCTGTAATAATTAGTTTGCCAGGTGAGCCTGATTAAAGAAAAACTACTAGGACAACCCCTTTTTAAACCAAATGTTCGGCCCCGATAAAATATTAAAGCCTATACTCACCTCCCATGCTGGCGCCAGCAGTTGTGAATGCAAGTGCCAGTTCACCGACTGGAATGCGACATGACCATGTGCTGGAAGTCTACACTGCACTTGCTGGCAAGGCTTTGTGAGCATCAGAGGCCAGTTGTGGAATATCAGCTCCAACACGCCCATCAGTATTCTGGTCAGCAAAAAATGAAGAGTGGACATGGATGTCTGACATTTGGGTCGTTCCCCAAAACTTTGAGAATTCAACAAACTTGATGAGCGGTGATTATGCCACAACCAGAGCAACAATCCCACGTCTGTGCCTACTTAAACAGTCGCTGCTGACAATTAAACATGAAGCTTTGCATGTGGACCAGGTTGAGATGCGATAGTGCAGAGTTTAACTGTATATTACCAATCCCAGCCTAGCGAAACAGAGGCTAGTGCCCACACAAGCTTCGTCCCGTCTCTCCTACGTGAATGGACTGAGGAGGAGGAGGAGCAGGAGGAGGAGATGGAGAGTAATCATTATGATGGAGGCAGGGAAGTGTTGGCTTTAGGGAGCTTGGCACATATGGCCGACTTTAGTATAGCTGCCTTTTCCATGACCCTTGCGTTATATTCATATAATATACATTATACATTGGGCAGCACGGTGGCTCATTGGTTAGCACTGCCTGGGTTCAAATCCCACCAAGGACAACATCTGGAAGGAGTTTGTATGTTCTCCCCATGTTTGGGTGGGTTTCCTCCAGGTACTCCGGTTTCCTCCCACAATCCAAAAGTAAATTGATAGGGAGTTTAGATTGTGAGCCCCATTGGGGGCAGTGATGATAATGTATGTAAAGCACTGCAGAATAAGATAGTGCTAAATAAGCAAAGCATAATAAATATTCATCTTGGCCAAAAAAAGAGTACTGGTTGTTCACCCAGCTAGACCCACGTTACAAGAAGAACCTCACATCTCTCCTTCCTGAGGTGGAGAGGTCTACTAAAATAGTGCATATAAATATATATGGAAAATATGTTGAAAAAAATCATACAACACTAGTGGCAGGGAGCAAGCTTACTTGCCCAACCAAGGAGGAGAGATGAGAGAGACATGGATCGCCCCCCAAGGGCAGTGTGGTACTCGGTCCTGGGTCCTTCGGTTCACAGGGGGATGTCACGTGGCTGACCTGGCCCCTGGCCCTGGGACGTTCATGTCAAAGGGAAAAGTCTTTAAGAGGAATGTTCGTGACGCCACTTGTGGTATTTGGTCAGGGTGACCGACGCTGCTTTAAGGGGTCCGCTGGAGTGATATTATGGCAGCTAGATAGTATACCTTCCCACAGGTGAAGTATATCCCCAGGGCTTCCCGGTGTGTAAATGGTGGTTGTTGAGAGGCGCAGAGAAGAGCGAGGACACAAGGTTGCAGTCTCTTTACCTTTACTGAAGACTTCAGCATCCACAGTCCAGGGCACCAGATCACAGGGCTGGCAGAGTCCAGCCGGTTTGGAGGCAAATCCAGAGTCCCCTTGTCCAGGTGGAAATCAATAGCTTTCCTTTGCGCTGTAGTGGTGTAGTCCCTTACTGCCTATGGCTTCACATAAGGTCCTCACAGATGCGATGTTTCACTATCTCTGTCCCCCATATATGATAGGACAAAACCTGTAAGACTGGTGGCTTGAGGCTGTTTATAGGGACTCTAGCACGCCCTGGCCTCTGAGAGGTGCCACTGTGCGGACAGGTAACCTGCAATTAGCTGTCCTGCCGGTCTTTGGAGCAAAGCATAAAGGTCCTTACTCCCTCGGTGTTCCGGATACTGGAATTCTGTGCCTCAGAAGGAAGCAGCCTGTGTAGGGCTGATCCCCTTCTGGTATCCTCTCCTTTGCTCTGACTTCCTTCACGCTCGGTGCAATACAGTTCTGCCTTCTGAATGTCTCTTTCTGGGAGCTGCAGCTCTGAGGGCATGCACAGCTCCTTGGACCCTCTGTCCACCTCAGACTACTGTCTGGAACTAACTAACTTTCCCTACAGACTACCAGTTATATATATATATGGGGAGTGACCTAATAAATAGGAGCAGAAGCTCCCCCTGGTGATCTGGAGTGTGAAATGTGTTGCATGTTTGTGATACCTGGATGCAGTTATCCTTCTTTGCCTCCAAACGTAGTATCACTCTCCCAGAGAGGAAAGCAATACCACTGCCATGACCAGGACCCTGGGTTTCCGCAGACGCACACCAGGTACAGCAGAGGTATACTGTCAAAGGCCTGAGCCGATTTCATCACATCCTCTCAGCGTCCAGGCCCTGATGACAGGATATTTTTGGACAAGGAAGAAAAAGTTTTTAAAAATGGTCAAGCAATACCTGGCTGACAAAAAACATCATACTCCCTAATTCCTTTGCCATCTTCAGCTATTGGGTCTCAAAGCTGGACACCTGTCATGAGCTGTCCCTTTCTGCCTCGGAGGGGTTGCGCTACCCTGCCACTAGCGTCTTGTCTGAGTGGATTTTTAGTGCTGCCGGGGGAATTCATAACAGATAGGTGCTTCAGCTTGTCAACAGAAAAAGCTCACTGATAACAATGAACAAAGCCTGGATTAGCCTTAACTTTTCCACACCACCGGATGACAGCAGCACACAGTGTTTTTAATCTTCAATATTTGAAAGAGGCCCTAAAGTTGTTGCCTTCAAGGAAGGATGGATGATCCATCTTACAATTTTATTCTTACTTTGCACTGTGTCCAGAGCCTTTATGAGTGTAGAAGTAGCATAACTACACTTTCTAATTTTTTTATGAGGCACTTCAGTTGACTTCAAGTGTGTATAGATGAACTTCCTTAGAACTTTTTTTTCTGGTTTTGAACTGTGTGCATAGCCTTTTGAGTGTAGAAGTACCACAACTGCACTTTCTTAATATTTGAATGAGGCACTAAAGTTGGTGACTTCACGGGTGTATAGATGAACCTGCTTGAAATTTTTGGCAGGCTTGGCACTGTGTGCACAGCTTTTTCTCATCCGGGATGAGAAATATGGAATGAATTGTTGGTACTAATCGTTGAATGCTAGGAATCGCTAAATGGCCTTAACGCCAGCATTGCGTGGCCACTTGAGGATGGAAGACACTTTCTCTGGATCTGTCTTCAAGTCCATGTCTGAAATTATATAACCTAGGAAAAGCAGAGACAGGAGTTTCTCCCTAAGTCATTGCAGTACTTGGCAATCATTCCGCCTAAGAGGGCAAATCTTGAGAGAAGAAAAGGATATCATCCTGATAACAACACAAGAATACAGGCGGTCTCGGAAGATGTTGCTTAGGAATTCTTGGAAGACAGCTGGGGCATTGCTGAGCCCAAATGGCATAACTTGGTACTCAGGGCCGGCGTCAGCACCTGGCGCACCTGGGCAAATGCCGGGGCCCTAGAGAGAGAGGGGGGCCCACTCACGCTGTCATAGATACAGCTGGGAGAGCAGAGCAGGAGATAACATGCTCTCTCTGCCCACAAAGTCACTGCTGGCTGCGTTCTCTTAACCCCTATGTGCCAGCTCTGACACAAGCATCTTCTCACTCAGTCAGTGAAAGCCAAGCAGGCACACATAGGGGTTAAGAGAAGGCAGCCAGTGTGACATTGTTTGTGGGCGGAGAGAGCACGTTCTCTGCTCTGATCTCCGCCCCTGGCTGGCTGCCGCTGCTGAAGCTATGAGGCAGATTCAGGAGGAGCTCCTAGTCCTACCAGTGCCTGAGTGAGTGGCGCTGCTATATACTACGTGGGCTGCGCTGCGCTGCTATATACTACGTGGGCTGCGCTGCTATATACTACGTGGGCTGCGCTGCTATATACCACGTGGGCTGTGCTATATACTACATGGGCTGCTATATGCTACGTGGGCTGCTATATGCTACGTGGACTGCTATATGCTACGTGGGCAGTGTTATATACTACTATGGCTGTGTTTATATGCGATCATGAATCGGGGTATGTGTTAAAGGGGGGGCCCCACTGAGACTCTTTTGCCCGGGGCCCTCAAAAACCTTGAGCCGGCCCTGTTGGTACTCATATACTGTAGGCGTTGAAAGCAGTCTTCCATTCATTTCCTCAGCATATCCAGGGTAGATGGTATTCTCCTCTTAGATCCAGCTTTTTAAAAATCCTGGCACCTCTGAGACAATTGAACAATTCCGTGATCAAAGGCAACAGATATTTGTTCTTAACCGTGATATGGATGAGATCCCTATAATCTATGCAATGCCAGTGAGTCGCATCCTTTTTCTTGACAAAGAAGAAGTCGGCTCCTGACGATTCAGAGGACTTCTGAATAAATCCCATTGCCAGATTCTCCTTTAAATAGTAGGTTATGGCTAGGGTATCCGCCTGGGATGGGATACATATGGCCTTGTGCAGGTGAGGATCCTGGAAGTAGGTCTATGGGGCAGATGTAAGGCCTACGTGGAGGCAGCACTTCTGCTTCCTTATTGTCGAAGATGTCATCATACAAGCAGGAAACGGATGGAAATTCCGGTGCTACCGGCAGCTGAACCAGACATACAGGAACAAGACACTTCTCATGATAAGACTGTCCCCAACTAAGTAGTTTTCTTTCACATGCCGTCTCTCTGAAGCACTTTCGGAATCTGAGGTCGATACTGATAGCCAGGGAAATTAAGTCATCCAGAGTAGCAGGAATGTTTCAACCTGCCAGCTCATCCATTATTCTTCTGCCTCGTTGTTCCAGCAGAGGTCAGATGCCAGGATGCGGAACCAGACGTCATTTTGGCCTTTAGTCAGAAGAGATGATGACGCAGAGGTAACTCTGCCAGGCTCATTGAAGATTTTGCCTGACGCCTCCATGAAGGCCTGCAGGTCTGAGATGACATGAGGGGTTGAGCCCATCCAGGGCCTCTCTTCCAAGATAGGACATTAGGAATGCCATCTTCGCCCGATCAGATGAAAAGTGGTGAGCCAGCAGTTTAAAATGCACATAGCATTGGTTAATGAACCCTTGGCATTGCTTGGGATCCATGTCAAATCATGATGAAGCAGACAGGGTCCAGGACCTGAAGCATGACTTGTGGACTCAATAGTGACTGTTGAGGTTTCCGCAGGTTGGTAGCAGCGGATGCGGCCGTTGATGTCAGAGCGTCCTGGCATGTTCACTGTCCATAGATATAACAACATTTTATCTTGCTGGTCTCTCTGATGGGTCATCTCTTGGAACAGCTCCTGATTGGAGGGTATGGGAGTCAGCGGATTCCATGACCTTAGCAAAATGTTACACACATAGTTGTTGAACCACTGTGCCA
The DNA here is from genome assembly GCF_032444005.1 of Ranitomeya imitator. NCBI lineage: Eukaryota > Metazoa > Chordata > Amphibia > Anura > Dendrobatidae > Ranitomeya > Ranitomeya imitator. Next base: position 1,204,121,320 of record NC_091282.1, on the reverse strand, counting down.
CATCCAGGAAGAGCCTGGAGGTTCATAATTCAGTGACCACCTGGTTCTTCACTGGTGCCACTGATGGTGTGGTCAGACTTGGACCCAGGTGGACGACAGGTAGGACCCCAGGACAGACCCAGAGCTGCAGCAGATGATTCCTTAAGGGGTGTAGGGAAGCAGGGATGGACTTGGAGAGTCAGGACGTCCAGGAACTGGATAGTAGGAGGATGGATACTGCACGGCTGGTAGGATGGTAACTGGAACACAGGAACAGATAAGGAAGGTTACAGAACACCGGATGGAAAGGTGCAGGAACACAGGAGCTGGTCAAGACTTGACAGATGAGGGAGGTGGTAACAGGTACAGAACAGGCCAGTCAGGATCAGGACTTGGTATAGGCAGAATGGGATCAGGAGCAAGTTCGGATAGGACAGACAGCATCAGGAGGATGGGCAGGATCAGGACCAGGCAGCATGGGTATAGGGACCTTACTACTTAGACAGACTTGTAAACACTAAAAAACTACAGGTGCTAAGGCACCCTCCCTATAGGGGAGGGTGCCTTAAATACCTATTGACATTTTCAGAATCGCGTCCTAAGCACCCGCCCAGGACTCCTGGGGAACATGTGTAGGTCCTTGGAGGAAGCAGATGCTGCAGCAACTGGAGCAGAGCGGGAGGGTAAGTGCATACAATGGCGTTGCTGCCAAGAAGAGGAAGGGGGCTTGTGCCAGCGATGTCCTAACACTGTTGAGTGCCATGCAACTCTGAATGGTACAGATGGATGAAGTAATGAATGGTTGGAGGATGTCCACCATGTCCCAACAAGGCTGCAACGTCAGCAAGGAGGCGACAGAGTCATGTTTTGGACCGGAATCATGGGGAGAAAGATGGTAGGTCCATTTAGGGCCCTTGATGGTGTGAAAATGACCTTGGGAAAGTATGCAGAGTTTCTGAGTGAACACTTTCTTTCATGGTACAAAAGTAAGAACTGTGCCATTAGGAGAAAAATCATACTATTTAATGACAATGTACAATCTTATGCAGCAAAGAAAAACTCTGTGTCATTGGTTGCAACAGGCATAAAAAGAGAGAAACTCATCCTCCCCCAACACTGTTGAGAACCTTTGGACTATCTTCAAGCAAAAGCCCCTTGAGAGTGTGAGGCAATTCACATCAACACTGCAGCTCCGGGGAGACTTTTCTGACATCCTGCATAGAAATTCAAGCAAAAACTATCCAAAAAACTCACAAGGTCAATGGATGCAAGAATTGTGAAGGTGACATCAAAGAAGGGGTCCTATGTTAACATGTAACTTGGCCTGTTAGGATGTTTTTTTATTGAAAAACTTTTGATTTCAGTAAAAATGTTGTTATTGGGAGGATTATTATTGATTTATTCTCTAGCGGTTGATGATTTGAGTATTATGCAGACTCATTTGCATTAATTATTTAGAAAAATCTGAGAAAAATAGCATCTGCATAATAATTTGGATTGGCATGTAGATACTCAGAATGTATGATGGAAAACACAAAAAGTGCTCAATTTAATTGAATATTAATAGGCTCTGTGGCATATGTTTAAAGTGGTTTGTTTCCCGTTCAACAAGAAGTGACTGTGGCAATTGAGAGTAGCACTATTAGACAAAGTGCCCAACCTTCCTGATGGGGGGGATTGCTTCCTTTACAAGATGGGATTAACCTTGGCTGGTGATGGTCCATTTGGTAGCACCCACAGTATTTGGTAGAACCCACCTTTGGGAGGATCCACAGAGAAAAAGAGGTAATAACATAGAAGTTAGCAGATGGGAAGTTATGGTGGGGCAACAGCCAACCTTGTCCGGCTCTAGACATTCAACTTTGCCCAGAGTTTCTACCGGGAATTTTTTATGGGTAGGAACCCATAACATGGGTGATAAATATTTAAGACTTTGGCACCCAGCCACTGGAACCTTTACGAATCACTTGAATGGGGACCATGAGTTCTCTCTTTTTTCTTACTTCATAAGTGAGGAGTTCGAATGGATCTGAAACACTATCCTGCCTTTGAAGTTGGAAACTGCAGCACCTACTAATTTGAAAAAGTTGGAATTAGTAGTTCATCAACATAAAAATCAGATCTTCATTAGGACGGGAAGAAATAAATTTCTTACAGTCGCAGTCAAATACAGTAGGGGGATTTCCTTGTAGGACATAACTTTAAACCTCACTTTGACATGCGTTACACAACATCGATTATGGAGAATGGGTGGCATTATGTCAGAAAGGGAAATTTCTTGCGTAATACCTGAAATTACACACCAGAATTTTTTGAGACGGAAAATATCCTGATTGGATTCTTTAAAAAAAAAATGCATACATCAGCCCTAGATCTCGAAAAAAAAATTCTCGCAAAAAAGTTCTGCTAAAGCAATCACACTAATATATATGACCAGAAAATCAATGGAATTAGGCAGTTCATAAATGCCTCCGCGATTTACAACGAAGTAATGCTGACATAGTTTTTTCTTTATTTTACCACTGATATCGATTGATATTGGTAAAAAATGAAAGCGGTTAGTATGAAATTAACATAAAAAGCATTCCACATGTATTACGAAAAAAGGTACAAAAATGATTTGACTATCCGAAGAACATTTTTTAACAGATATATTTAGACTTCATGCATAATATCAGGAGAAGGGAACCGCAATCCCATAAAAACGTGCCGTCCAGAAAAAGCAGTTGCATATAGTAGAGGAAAACCTTTCTACACAACAAGCAATCGTGAAATAAATAATGTGTTTTACTGCAGATACATACTTGGCATAAAAACCGGAACCAACATTTTGGCCTACTTCGACCTTTAGTACGGTTATCTAAATAAAACATAAATATTTTATTTATATTAGATGTAAAAGAATTCTATGAACTGAAAATGAAGCGCAGTGGTCAAGGAGAACAGCGTGATGAAAGAAGTGTGTCTGCAATAAAAAATGTTATTTAGCTCAAGATTCCTTGTTGTGTCGAAAGGTTTTCCTCGACTATAGACTCCATGTATGAAAGAAAAACCTGAAAATGTGCCTGGTCAAGAATGGGGGGAAAATGGCCCAGTCCTGAATTGGGTAAACATATTTTAGAGAATTATTGATGATTGTTTTGTTTTTTTTTCATTTTCAATTTCAGTATCTAAATTTAAAATCCTGAAATCTCACAGTTTTCTCTCCGGTCTAATAGTAGACTGACACTTTCTGTTGTGTAGAGATCATTTGAAAGCAGTCATCTCATTATCATCACAGGCAGGTCTGGCATCAGCACCCAGCAAAGCAAATCAGATACCAGAGCTCACTGCTGACAGTTCTTTGTGGCCGTGAGTTTACAGGAATTTGCACAGGACCACAGACTTTCTGGGTGATACCACCTTTGAGGTGAGGAGTTAATTCTATGCCCCTTCTGAATGACATAGTGGAACCTTGTGCTTACATCTGGCAGGATTCGGCAAGTTGCGTCGTTTTGTCAACTCATAGAAATTGATTCACCTATTTATCTCATCATTTCAGTCAATGAGAAGTAAAATCATGATAAACTAATTCTACAATTCATAACAGTGGGCAGCAAATCCGCAAAATGCAAAAATGTACTCCCCCTCCAGAAGGGACCAGAACTTTTAGCTATGTAATAAGATGTCCCTCTGTATTATGAAGCCTAGGGGCGGACATATTGTTGGTGCAATGTTGAACTGCAAAGAGCCAATATACTGTTCTTGCATAGGGACTCTCTTCTGTCTGTGTCTGCCAGTGTTGCAGCCCAGATAAAAGAAAAGAATACAGCAGCTTGTAAAGAGTAACTTTCTAAGAGGAGGACATAGCTGCTTGTAAAGGCTTATCTCAAGTCCCTCCCTACATGCTAAACACATCCAGAAGTCACAGCCACAACACATTGAGAAGCTACGACAAGACTTGCTTCAGTTGCAGTTTCTATTTTCCATATCCTCCTTCCTCTGCTGTCCGAGAAGTTCTCCACAACTTACATGTCTTTTTATACAATTATATCCAGCATTAGGTAGGAAAGCAGCACAGACTTTTCCTATAATGCCATGCTATATGCTCCCTGTCTCCAGTGGCATCTCCCACATTAGTGTTGCATATGTGATGTCTCCGGGCTTTGCCACGAATCATGAGAAAATCCGCAGGTGTCGTTACCGAAGAGGTGGTTCTAAGACCTATCGTTCAGTGGCAAGAGATTGCTGAGGTGGTCAATGGATTGAGTCCTGTCAATCGATTTTACCAGGTCAACAAATTGAAACCATGACCTTTGCTTTAAATTGGACATTGCTAGAACCATCACCTGTCAATCGATTTTACCAGGTCAACAAATTGAAACCATGACCTTTGCTTTAAATTGGACATTGCTAGAACCATCACCTGTCATTATAGACTGTAAAAGCACTAATTGATTAATAAAGAGAGGGCTGTAAATGCTGTGATGGCATGGGAATCTTTGGGTTGACCAGGTGGCAGATAAATCATCTCCGTGAGGGCTAATATGGCTGACAAGACGCAGTTTCTGCATAAGTCTCAGCTTTATTTTGGGAAAGCTCACTTTAAAGGGAACCTGTCACCCCCAAAATCGAAAATGAGCTAAGCCCACCTGCATCAGGTGCTTATCTACAGCATTCTGTAATGCTGTAGATAAGCCCCCGATGTATCCTGAAAGATGAGAAAAAGAGGTTAGATTATACTCACCTGGGTGGATGGTCCAATCCGATGGGCGTCGCGGTCCGGCGCCTCCTATCTTCATAGGGTGATGGTCCTCTTCTCGTCTTCATGCTGCAGCTCTGGTGCAGGTGTACTTTGTCTGCCCTGTTGAGGGCAAAGTACTGCAGTGCACAGGCACTGGACCTCTCTGACCTTTCCCGGGACCTGCACACTGCAGTACTTTGCTCTGCCCTCAACAGGGGAGACAAAGTACGCCTGCACCGAAGCCGCAGCGTGAAGACCAGAAGAAGACGTCATCGTAAGAAGATGGGAGGCCCCGGACCGGACCGCGACGCCCATCGGACCAGACCGCAGCGGGACCGCCCCTGGGTGAGAATAATCGAACCTCTTTTTCTCATCTTTCAAGATACATTGTGGGCTTATCTATAGCATTACAGAATGCTGTAGATAAGCCCCTGATGCCGGTGGGCTTAGCTCACCTTCGATTTTGGGGGTGACAGGTTCCCTTTAAGAGGAGTGAACTACTGATTGCATTTCTAGAACATATTTTACCTGGCGCATGATTTCCAGACGCACATTATAACAGCATAAGCAAAGCAGAAAATTAGTATTGTCTGTAGGAAGAAAATCAAACATGGATGGAGTCTTCCCAGAAAGGGATTACGGTAGAGAAAAGATGAGATCATTACAGGAGACCATACATATATAAATGAAAATAGATTTGAAATTATTAAGAAAAAAAGCAGATGATTCATTAATTGTGATGTTGGAAAGGACTAAATGTTGTAGAAAAACTCATATCTCTGCACCACATGAAAACTCAAGAAGCTAGAGGGGTTTATTTTTTGTTTACATTTTTATGTCTCTCTTGAAGGAAAAATCCTGAAATCTTGCAGTTTTCACTCAGGCTACTGAGCCTCATGATGACACTTCTTGTTCGAGACCCATGACTTCTCAGCAGCGTCATTATCATCACAGACAGGACCACAACGACTGATAACACCTTTTTACATTGTATAAACTGATGACCAAATGGGTGTCAATGTTTTGAACTTTTGACTTTCAGGCTCCATAACTTATCATCCACTACTGCTTTGAACATGAGACTACCATCATTTCATAGACAACCATCTTGGATATCTCATATGCAAATTTTACTTGCAGCTATTTAGCATATGATTATTAACTTTTGTCATGTCACTTCATTCTTACTGTTTTGCTCCTGGTTTTGGAAAAATCTTTTTCTTCCTGTATACTGCAAATTACAATCAGTCCTCACATTCCCTAATAGCTCAATGTGTTATTAGGCTGATTCCCAAGTGAAAGGTCATTGATTCGAATCGAGGAGCAGCCATGAAGATGATTTCCCTAGAAAAGAAAAACATAATCATCTGATCAATAGTGGTCTCTCCACCAAGAAAATTACTAAACTGTATCATGTGATTGCCATGACAGTTGGAAGAATACGAAATGAAGCCGGTCCATCCATTCAGAAGAGGGAAAATATTGGCGTCAACAAGTCAGCTCTCCACATGGTCTATCAGTTCTAGTTCGACAAACATGGCAGTGGAGGAGGCTCGTATGTTTCGTAATATTGAAATCACAGATGCCCATGCAAGCACAATTACACAAATCTGGAATGGTGTCTCAAAAAAAAGAAAGAAACAAGGGAAAAAGGGGCTAATGGATCAAAGAATTGAAGGAAATGTCAAGTTCAGTGCAGGAAGCCTGATGATATGGGGTTGTTTCACAGCCAAAGGCATTGGATACTTGACCAGGATGGATGGTGGTCTCAATTCTGAGCTATATGTAAGTATCCTACAAGATGAGTTACTTCACACCCTCGAGTTCTATGGGTCTGAAAAGGACGACATTGTGTTCCAACAGGACAACAACCAGAAGCATATGTCGAGTTTGGGGAAGCAATGATTCAATGACAAAGAAATAGAGGTGCTGGATTGGCCCCGACAGTCCCCAGATCTTAACTCAATCGAACACTTGTGGTTAGAGTTACAGAAAAAGCTGTATACATACCAAAGTGAGGCGACCAGTATGCACAAACTTTTGTGAAAGTGCTTCCGATTTTGGTCAAAGCATATTTGAATCTGATCGATAGCATGGCCAGAAAGATTCAGGCAGTGTTAAAAGCCTAAGATAGATTAACAAAATAATACTTAAAATTTAGATGTTTAGGAGCAAAACAGTAACAATGAAGTGACATGACAAGAATCTACATAACTAATCATATGCTAAATAAATGCAAGTCAAATTTAGAGCATGAAAGTCAAAAGTTCAAAAAAAGTTACCCTTTTGCTCTGCAGTGTATAACACAGAATCCACCACCCACAATAAGTGATGGCACAGCTCAGCTCTTCTCTTCACAGTGATCTCTGCACAAACCACAGAGCTTGCCCACAACACTCTCCGATACAAATCAGTGAGTTATCTCCATTCTACAGGTTTCTATTGTTCAAAATATATAGAATAAATAAATCATGCTTTCCTTTCCAGAAATAGCGCGACACTTGGTCTGTGCGCTGTGCCTCGAATTGCATTTCAGTTTCAGACAAACAGATCTCTTCTAAATTGTGATTCTTAAAAATAGGTTTTTTTTTGTTGTGTGTCCCAGAAATTCTTTAAAGGGAACCTGCCAGGTCTCCCGTACCCCTTAACCACCAGCAGTTGTGTCTACATATCTAAATTCCCTGCCTAACAGTCCCTTTATTACATTAAACTCATAAACAGATCTTCAGAAAAAGTATTTCTAAAGTCTGTTTATAATATGTATATGAGGGCTTTGACTAGTCGATGGGGCTTTAGTGTCGCCAGACTAGTCTGCCCACATAGCATATTATCATGCCCCTGTGGTCGTGATAACATGATTTACAAGTGCCGGCAACATGACCAGTGCTATACAAACCTTTCACATGCGCATAGTTTCTTTCTCTCACTACATTGAGCATCTGAAGCCGGGTGTACGCGTCCTGGAAAAGAAGGATAGGTCCAAAGAAATTCAACCTGTCCTCCATGTTCATGGTGCATCAGTGTCAGTGCAAACTATACGTTGACATTTGAATTAAATCAAACGCTATGGCAGGAGACCCAGGAGGATTCTACTGCTGACACAGAGACAAAGCTAGACTACAGTTTGCCAAAATATACATGAGTAAGCCAAAATCTTTCTAGCAAAGTGTCTTGTGGACAGATGAGACCAAGATAGAGCTTCTTGGTAAAGCACATCATTCTACTGTTTACTGAAAATGGAAAGAGGCCTACAAAGAAAAGAACACAGTACCTATAGTCAAATATCGTGGAGGTTCAAAGATGTTTTGGGGTTGTATTGCTGGCTCTGGCACTGGGTGCCTTAATTCTGTGCAAGGCATCAAGAAATATGAAGATTGCCAAAGGATTTTGGGTAGCAATATAGTGCCCAGTGTAAGGAAGCTGAGTTTGCTTCCTAGGTCTTTCATCAGGACAATGACCCCAAACATACTTCAAGAAGCCCCCAGAAATGGATTGAAAAAATGCACTGGAGAGTCCTGAAGTGGCAGTAATAGGTCCAGATTAGTGATGAGCGAGTATGCTCATTACTCGAGTTTCTCCGAGCATGCTCGGATGGTCTCGGAGTATTTCAGCATGCTCGGAGATTTAGTTTGTCGATGCAGGTGCATGATTTACGGCTGCTAGACAGCTTGAATATCTTTGGATTGCTGTTGTGAATTCTGTTGTCGAACTCCCTCCTGTGATCGTGAATGGTACTTCGGCGAGTTCTGTCCATGGACTCCCTCTGGTGGCTGTGAGTGAAGCTGCTGCTTCTGAGGTTCCTTACACAGGTGACAAAGGAAAAGGCAGCCCCCCACATATATTGACTGTGAGTAAAGATGAAGGTCACAAACGCAGAAATGAAACAGGTTTCAGCAAAGGGAGGCCAGACTTTCTAAACAGACAGAGGATAGGAAAGGTATCTTTGCGGTCAGCACAAAAAACTACAAAAGACCACGCAGAGTGTGCAAAAAGACATCCGCACCGACTAACGGTGCGGAGATGCCACTCTGCATCCCAGAGCTTCCAGCTAGCAAGACAAAATCATGATAACCAGCTGGACAAGGAAACAATGAACAAATAATAACTATCAGGAACTTAGCTTCTGCTGGAGTAGACAGGTCACCAGAAAGATCCAAGAGCGAACTGAACCAATGCAGGAACATTGACAGCTGGCATGGAGTAACGATCTGAGTGGAGTTAAATAGAGCAGCCAACCAAAGGATAAACCACGTCACCTGTGTAAGGAACCTCAGAAGCAGCAGCTTCACTCACAGCCACCAGAGGGAGTCCATGGACAGAACTCGCCGAAGTACCATTCACGATCACAGGAGGGAGTTCGACAACAGAATTCACAACAGATTGCCTAACAAACAGGCAATCCCCACATGTATTCAATCTGTCTAGCAGCCGTAAATCATGCACCTGCATCGACAAACTAAATCTCCGAGCATGCTGAAATACTCCGAGACCATCCGAGCATGCTCGGAGAAACTCGAGTAATGAGCATACTCGCTCATCACTAGTCTATATCTAAAACCCATTGAACACCTGTGGAGAGATCTTAAAATTGCTGTTGGGAGAAGACGCCTTCAAGTATGAGAAACCTAGAGCAGTTTGCAAAAGAAGAATGGCCCAAAATACCAGATGAGAGGTGTAAGGAGCTTGTTGATGGTTATAGGAAGCGATTGATTGCAGTTATCTATTCCAAAGGGTGTGCAACCAAATATTAAGTTGAGGGTGCCAGCAATTTTGTCTGGCACATTTTTAGGGTTTTGTGTGAAATTATGTCCAATTTGCCTTTTTTTCTCTGTTTTTTTTTGTGTTGTTCCAATACACACAAAGGAAATAAACGTGTATAACAAAATACATGCAATTGCAATACTTAACTGGGAGAAATACTTCATTTTTTTGGAACAATTTCAAGGGTGCCAACCCTTTCGGATATACCCTGCTGCTGTACCTGTACTGAAACTGTGGCACCAGGGAGAAAAATTACTTTATTTTTCCTGGGAGTCTCTAGCTTTCAGTCACTGCTGACAGCACAGAGAGCAGCAGCTGTAGTCACACACTGGTACTAACTGACAGCCGGCTGTGCAGTGCATAAGTGCACATCTGGCTGTCAGTCAGATCCAGTGTGTGATTACTGCTGCTTCTCTAAGTGCTGTGAGTGGTGACTGTAAATGCTCTGGGCACACCAGCATGACTGAAAGCCAGCGGCTCACAGGTAAAGTAAAATTTATTTTCTCCTTGGGGCCGCACTTTGAGTAAAGCAGCTGGTCACCTGCATAATGCTATTACCCTGCAGATTGACCCCGCATCGGTAAGTTAAAAACGTTATCGGACCCGACAGGTTCCCTTTAAACCAACTCCTATGATGGTGCAAATGCCGAACCTTCGTCTTCGTTTGCCTAGTCCGAACACCCATTACTCCCCCTAACTCTTATCTGAAGGACTTTGTGCGGCTTCTCTGGATTTTGCTTGTTTCTTATCTTACTTGAATTATATTTGATTTTCTTTCTCTTTTTGATCAAGCTCATGAGATCCAGATGGCGATGTCTGCAGAAATGTTAAATATATTTACATTTGATGCAGGATTACAGTAAAGTGCGATGATATATAATAAATCTCAATGACAATTATATGGTACGATGGACGACCATTGTGTAACAGTAATGAAGATTGGCATATACTGTAATGTGAACTGCCGGGATGTGTTGCTCCCGGGGAAGCAACTTATATATAAAACCGAGCCACTGTGAATTTCTACAATTATACTCTACTGATCAAAGAGGTCAGATTTTTTGTTATACTGTCTCATAAGCTTATCCTTTGATAGGAATCTGTCTCCTAATAACTAATAAACTTAAATTTTCACTTTGCATTTGCAATGTTCCTTTCATACATGTATCAGTATAGCTCCTTGTGCATACACCATTGGCCCACATTTACCCTGTGGGGGGCCAAAGGTGCCTTCTTTTTCCTTCTATCAGGCTTGTATACGTTGATATACCCTTCTAAATCATCTAGAATATTTTAGACTGCAACAAAACCCTTGCAAAGGCTCACGGAAAAAAGGATATGGTACACATGGTAGAGATGTGACCACTAGTGATGAGCTCACGTGTTCAGATAAGGTGTTCTCCGAGCATGCTCAGATACTAACAGAGTGTCTTTGGCGTGCTTGAAAAATACAGCTCTGGTAAAAATTAAGAGACCACCACATCAAAACCCTGTCATGGGCAGCCCGATCTCCAGACCTGAACACCATTGAAAACCTCTGGAATGTAATCAAGAGGATGATGCCATCAAACAAAGAAGAACTGAAAGAAGAAAAATCATGGTTATTCCACAAAATATTGATTTCTGAACTCTTCCTGAGTTAAACCATTAGTATTGTTGTTTCTAAATGATTATGAACTTGGTTTCTTTGCATTATTTGAGGTCTGAAAGCACTGGGTTTTTTTTTTTTGACCATTTCTCCTTTTCAGAAAAAAAATACAAAATTTAATGCTTGGAAATTCTGAGACGTTGTCAGAAGTTTACAGAGTAAAAGAACAATTTACATTTTACTCAAAAATATACCTATAAAGAGAAAAATCAGAGAAACTGAACATTTTGCAGTGGCCTCTTAATTTTTGCCAGAGCTGTATGTTTGAGTCCCCGTGGTTGAAATGTCTTGATCGAATGGTTGGGGTTCATTATAACTTGTCTCCTCCATACATCTGTGACCTCGTCTCCCGCTACTTACCTACACGCAACTTCCAATCCTCAAAAGATCTCCTTCTATACTCCCCTCTTATCTCCTCTTCCCACAATCGCATAAAAGATTTCTCTCGCGCATCCCCCATGCTCTGGAACTCTCTACCCCAACACATCAGACCTACCTTTTCTGACAAGCCTACAACCCGCAGTAACCACCGATCCACCAAACCGCTGCATGACCAGTTCTACCCTCGCCTACTGTATTCTCACCCATCCCTTGTAGATTGTGAGTCCTCGCAGGCAGCATCCTCTCTCCTTATGTAGCAGTCCTGACTTGCATGGATTAAGAATATTGTACTTGTTTTTTATTATGTATATGTAACACCCCAGGAATTCAGTTGTTACAGTGGTAGTGCCTTCTTCACGGGGAGGGTGATGCCATGCCTGGAAGCAAGGAAGATCTCTTTAACAGGTAACACGTACACACAACACTGTTCTGACTCCAGGCCAGAAGGGGAAGCTTGAGACCCGGTTTGAGGGTAACTCCCCTATATATTCTGGCTGGAGCAGTTAGTGGCCAGTTTGTGAGGAGAGTCTGTGAGGAGAGCTGGAGCTGAGCAGACATGCAGCTCTGCAGCTCCTGACAGACAGTCTATAAGAGACAGTGAGGGGAGAAGGAGCAAAGGAGGAGAAGAGAGAAACTGTAGTGGAGCCACAATTGGACTCACTCAGGATCAAGCGCAGAAACTGGAGGCCAGAATTACAAGGTTGTGGGGGTAACTGTATGCCCCACAGCAGAAACCAGCGGGAAGGAGACTCTACTCTACTCATTACACCCAAAGGCACAGCAGAAGAGAGAGCCCAGAGTCACTACGAGTAGGGACACCTGTAAAAAGGCTCGAGTTGCCTGCCATGCGGGTAGTGTCCATCTAAAAGGACAGAGAGTGAAAGAGGACCTTGTGTGAAGCATCAGGCAGCAAGGGAAGCACACTACAGCGCAGTAAGGAAGGCTTCCAACCAGGGCCGTATTTAGAGTTTCTGCTGCCCTAGGTACTTTTCGTGCTGCCTCCCCCATTGGTGAGTATGACTAATGCAGACACTATCGGCAGTGACTTAGGCTACTTTCACATCAGCGATTTTTGACATTTGCGGCAGATCCGGCAGTTTTTCCGCATCCGTAATGGATCACTTATGGCAACACTGTGTTTGGCCTCATTCATTCCCTATGGGACTTGCGGCACTTGCGGTTTTGCTGCGATCCGGCAAATGCAGTACTTGCAGCAACAGGAAAAAAAATGCTGCTAGCAGTGTTTTTTTTTTGTCTCACCTCAAGTGCCGCACATGTCCGCAAGTCCCATAGGGAATGAATGAGGCCGAACACAGAGTTGCCAGCCTGTAAGTGATATGTTACACGACAGAGGCGGAAAAACTGCAGTATCTGCCGCGAACTGAGAAAATCGCTGATGTGAAAGGAGCCTTAGCAAACCTTTCCATTAGTTGTCATATGAGAATCTGGTGGATCTCATACACAGTACATGGTCAGTTGATTCTGCCACGGTTGCAAGGTTTGGCTGGCAGGTTTTTAAGGGGAACATGTCAGTCGATTCATACTACCAAAACCACGGCAGCATCACTCAGACTGCAAACAGGGAAGTTTAACTCTGCAATGCTGGGACGTTTCAGAGAGAATAGTTTGAAGAGCTGGATGGGTAATTTAGTGAGAGAACGGACTAATCTGTGGGCTTCTCACTCCATGTCTCTACATCAGGGGTGGGCAATTTATTTTCCCGAGGGGCCAGATGAAAGACCATGACTGTTGTGGAGGCCGAACCAATAGCATGAAAATAATTCTACTCAATATTAATTAATATTAATTGTATCACTTAATATTGAGCAGAATTAAGGATGCTGACACCCCCTATATATCTTTAAACCCCCACAGCCCCTTAAATACAGCATGAGCCCCACACAGCCTCCACATATACAGCATGAGACCAGCCTCTCATCTCCTCTCCTCAGCAGCCTCCCCTCTCCTCACCAGCCTCTCACATCCTCCCATCACCAGCCTCCCCTCTCCTGCCTCTCATCTCCTCTCCTCAGCAGCCTCTCCTCTCCAGCCTCTCATCTCCTCTCCTTTCCAGCCTCTCCTCTCCTTTTCAGCCTCTCCTCCTTTGCAGCTTCTCCTCTCCAGCCTCTCATCTCCTCTCCTTTCCAGCCTCTCATCTCCTTTCCAGCCTCTCATCTCCTCTCCAGCCTCTCCTCTCCAGCCTCTCATCTCCTCTCCTTTCCAGCCTCTCATCTCCTTTCCAGCCTCTCCTCTCCAGCCTCTCCTTTCCAGCTTCTCCTCTCCAGCCTCTCATCTCCTCTCCTTTCCAGCCTCTCATCTCCTCTCCTTACCAGCCTCTCATCTCCTCTCCTTTCCAGCCTCTCATCTCCTCTCCTTTCCAGCCTCTCATCTCCTCTCCTTACCAGCCTCTCATCTCCTCTCCTTACCAGCCTCTCATCGCCTCTCCTCTCCAGCCTCTCCTCTCCTTTCCAGCCTCTCCTCTCCTCTCCAGCCTCTCCTTTCCAGCTTCTCCTCTCCAGCCTCTCATCTCCTCTCCTTCCCAGCCTCTCCTTTCCAGCCTCTCATCTCCTCTCCTTACCAGCCTCTCATCTCCTCTCCTTACCAGCCTCTCATCGCCTCTCCTCTCCAGCCTCTCCTCTCCTTTCCAGCCTCTCCTTTCCAGCTTCTCCTCTCCAGCCTCTCATCTCCTCTCCTTCCCAGCCTCTCCTTTCCAGCCTCTCATCTCCTCTCCTTTCCAGCCTCTCATCTCCTCTCCTTACCAGCCTCTCATCTCCTCTCCTCTCCAGCCTCTCCTCTCCTTTCCAGCCTCTCCTCTCCTTTCCAGCCTCTCCTCTCCAGCCTCTCCTCTCCTTTACAGCCTCTCCTCCTTTCCAGCTTCTCCTCTCCAGCCTCTCATCTCCTCTCCTTTCCAGCCTCTCATCTCCTCTCCTTTGCAGCCTCTCATCTCCTCTCCTTACCAGCCTCTCATCTCCTCTCCTTACCAGCCTCTCATTGCCTCTCCTGTCCAGCCTCTCCTCTCCTTTCCAGCCTCTCCTCTCCTTTCCAGCCTCTCCTCTCCTGCCTCTCATTTCCTCTCCTCTCCTGCCTCTCCTCTCCTGTCCAGCCTCTCCTCTCCTGTCCAGCCTCTCCTCTCCTTTCTAGCCTCTCCTCTCCTTTCCAGCCTCTCCTCTCCTGCCTCTCCTCTCCTTACCAGTCTCTCATATCCTCTCCTTTCCAGCCTCATCTCCTTTCCAGCTTCTCCTCTCCAGCCTCTCATCTCCTCTCCTTTCCAGCCTCTCATCTCCTCTCCTTACCAGCCTCTCATCTCCTCTCCTTTCCAGCCTCTCCTCTCCAGCCTCTCCTCTCCAGCCTCTCATCTCCTCTCCTTTCCAGCCTCTCCTCTCCTTTCCAGCCTCTCATCTCCTCTCCTTTCCAGCCTCTCATCTCCTCTCCTTACCAGCCTCTCATCTCCTCTCCTTACCTGCCTCGCCTCTCCTCTCCTTTCCAGCCTCTCCTCTCCTTTCCAGCCTCTCCTCTCCTTTCCAGCTTCTCCTCTCCAGCCTCTCATCTCCTCTCCTTTCCAGCTTCTCCTCTCCTTTCCAGCCTCTCATCTCCTCTCCTTTCCAGCCTCTCATCGCCTCTCCTTACCAGCCTCTCATTGCCTCTCCTCTCCAGCCTCTCCTCTCCTTTCCAGCCTCTCCTCTCCTTTCCAGCTTCTCCTCTCCAGCCTCTCATCTCCTCTCCTTCCCAGCCTCTCCTTTCCAGCCTCTCATTTCCTCTCCTTTCCAGCCTCTCATCTCCTCTCCTTACCAGCCTCTCATCTCCTCTCCTTTCCAGCCTCTCCTCTCCTGCCTCATCTCCTGCCTCTCATCTCCTTTCCAGCCTCTCCTCTCCTGCCTCTCATCTCCTTTCCAGCCTCTCCTCTCCTTAGCAGCCTCCCCTCTCCTCACTCACTCACATCAGCAGACTCCCGTCTCCTCTCTCACCTCACTCCTCTCTGCAGCTTCCTCTCCTCTTGAGTCCTCACACAGACACACACTGCCCGCCTCCTCTCCCTGCTCATCGCCGACTTCAGTATCTTCTCCCACAAACCTGCTTCTCTGCAGTCTGCTCCAGTGCTCTTAGAGCGCGCAGCGTGTCACATGACCGGCGTCAGGAGGAACATGATGCACTTGGGCTGCTGCTGCTTAAAGGTACAGCACCCATTTCTGCCCCATACAGTAGTCAGGGCAGCAATGCCCTGATGGCTGCCTTGCTCCCGAGACCCCCTCCCCCCGCAGCAACTGGGACTAAGGTGGGTGGGCGGGGGGACCCCCGGACTTAAAAAAAAAAAATGTGTTTTTTTTTTTTTAAACTTGCTCAGGTGTCGACCCCCTGCATTGTCCCCGCCCTAGGCACGTGCTCTCACGTGCCTAGTGGCAAATACGGCCCTGCTTCCAACCCCACCTGGCTAGAGGGATTCCGAATCGCTTCCAGGCTGCCTGGATTCCAAAGACCGCCTGTAATCTGTACCTGTAAACAGGGTATAATGACAGCTAACAGCAGGGCGCAGGAGCGCCGCTTACCAGACTATATCTTTCAGCATTATTCATACCTTTGATAAAGGAGTTGCTATATATTACCATTGCTTGCATACCAAGCGATATATGAATAAGACTCGGGAGAGTCGAAACGTCATGTCACTACCTTGATCACTTGTATAGTTGTTCTTTGCTCCCATGTTTAATAAACTTTACCCAGATTTTTGCATACTTAACCATTAGAGTGTGCGGTGTCTTCTAATTTAATTGAAATCTGTACCTGAACTGCATCAGTAAAAGGTAAAGAGACCTTGTGTTCACTTATTGTTTCCTGAACTTCACCATCTATCATCCCTTACCAACTGTCCTGGGAGCCCTGGGAACCAAGTTCTACCTGTGGGGAACTATACCACCTCTGCTGCAGTACCATCATCCCCAGTGGACCCCTTTAAGCAGCATCAGCCATCCCTAGCCGAGTACTTATGCCAGATGCCAGATTCAAGCAGAGGTGTCTCTGTATCCGGGTATCCGGTGCTCACAGCACAAGGCACATTATATGTTTCCAATACAGCCCAGCCTCTGACAGTCATGGTATCGGGGGAGGAAGGTGGAGATCCCCCAGTAGAAGGCACCCCCCCAAGATACAGACACATCAGGCAGCAGACAGCTCAGCCCTGGGTGCAGAGGGGGGAGGACTCACCATCTGTTGATAATGTGCAACTTCAGCACCGGTCAGAGCTGCCTACATTCACACCAACATAGAGCTATAAGCCTAGTCCACCACAGCTTCAGCAAGGGGGGAGTCATCCTCATACAAAAAGGCAGCTTCTAAGTCCAAAATCAGCCAGTGTATGACCCCAGCACACGCTATCACAACTATTCCTCTGATGAAGATGAAGAGGGAACATCATACATGCTGCCCAGTACTAGGAAAAGAAACCCACAGGCACCAAGAATGCAGGGGCAGATAGAGGCACCACCATTACACTATGTGCACTGCACTTCAAGTCAGGTGACAACCTTCCAGACCCAGGGATGCATCCCATGCCATTTTACTGAAGAATGTAGCAGAACAAGCGAACATATATAGCCACCTGGAATGATCTCTGGGCCATAAATGGAAATAAAAGCAGGTGAGGCACTCTGGCTAATCATGAAGGAACAGTTCAAACTTCCAGCAGAATTAGGCTACGTTCAGACTAGCGTTGCGCGCCGCTGCGTCGGCGACGCAACGCACGACGCACACAAAAACGTGGCAAAACGCACGCAAAAACGCTGCGTTTTGTGACGCGTGCGTCGTTTTTTGCCGAAAATCGGACGCAAGAAAAATGCAACTTGTTGCGTTTTCTTGGTCCGACGCTAGCGGCAAAAAAGACGCAAGTGTTGCAAAATGCAACAAACAAAAACGCATGCGTCCCCCATGTTAAACATAGGGGCGCATGACACGTGCGTCGCCGCTGCGTCGCCCGACGCTAAGGCGACGCACACTAGCAGAACGCTAGTGTGAACGTAGCCTAAGATGTACACGCTTGGGAGTCAGGGCCACAGCTAATTGAACAGCTCAGAGAGTGGGCCAAAGGCAGATTGGCAGGACAAGCCCTCAGCTTACATGACATGAGCCAAGACAAGACAGAGTCTGTGAAGAAGTTTCATGGCAGTGTAATGCAAGTATTCCAAGCTTGAGCTTCACCATTCATGACCAGATACACACGCAAATGTTGGCACAGGCCTTTGTGCATGGACTGAGACAGCCAATCAGGAAACCACTGATAGTGGCTAGGCCCGAGAACAGGTCAATGGCAGTGGACTAAACAAAACGGGTTATGTGTGCCTGGGAGACTGTTTATTGCCAATTGTCGCCAAAATTGCTACCATTATAGCACCACAAAGAGCGCGAAGAAGGAAACGTGTGCCGTGCTGCTGAGAACGCCTGAAGGGGAGCCAGAAGTGAAGATGCTGCAAAGTGTCAAGCGACACGCCGGAAGAACCGCTGCAGACTCCGGAGAGGAGACACCGACCTCAATAAGGTTAGCAAAGGGGAGAAACTATGTCAAAGCAGGGAGAAGAAGTGATGGCAGATGCAGCCGCAGCCCCTGTAATGCCCCAAGACCTTGGGTTGGATGCAGCAGCCGGTCTCATGGCACACCCGGGCCTCGCCACGGATGCACCTGCAGGCCCCATCTTACTACCGCAGCTTCAATCAGCAGGCCGGACCCCGCTGCCGCTACAGTGTCCATCATGCCGTTGTCCACAGTAGCCAAAGGGATTGAGTCCCAACCAGGAGTGCAGAAGATAGCCCCTCTCATGGTGACCACTGACCTGGAAGCGCAACCACCCTACAAAGACAGAAGAAGTGTCAAGTGTTACATCTATGGCAAGTTTGGCCATTCCTGGAACCAGTGCAGAGCACCCGTGCAACCCAAGAGTTGGTCCAGAGAAACAGGTCAAGGAAGAAGTACAGAAGGCAGTGAAGTACCCAGTCCATGGGACAGGGGTAAGCAAGCCAGGTCCGCAAGACACTACGCTCCTGACATGTAAAACCCCGTCTGCAGGGCCAATACCTCAAATTGCCCTGAAAGTGGATGGCGTTGTCAGATGTTTTCTTTTCACACCGGTGCAGCCAGAAGTGTGATGAGACCTGTTGAACTCGCTGATCCCACCTGCCTATCAGACCCCTCTGTGTCCCCCATGGGCATAGATGGTCAAGTCAGACATTCTCAGCTTACAAAGCCTCTGAGCGTGTGCACTCAGCCAGGACACTCTATCCTGTCCCAGTTTGTGGTGTCAAGAACCTGCCACTCAACCTGCTGGGAGCGGACCTACTGCAGAAGCTGAAGGCAACCACAGTGTTCCAGGAAGATGGGACCGTGACACTTTCTTCATCCCTGACCCAAGAAGAATCATGCTGGCGGCCCTACAAGAACCTCAAACAACCGATGAGGCCTACCCAAGGAGGTAGTGGACGTAGTACCAGAGAGTCTATGGTCTAAGGGACCCCAGGACGTGGGAACACCTCAAGTTGCCCCAATACGGGTGTCACTCAAGCCAGGTACCCCGTACCCTCGTAAGGCCCAGGCCAGACCTACAGTCAAGCTGCCTCTGACCAACTGAAGGTCTACCTGGAAATAGGAATCATTGTTACTTGCACATCGCCTTGCAATACCCCGCTTTTCCCGGTCAAGAAAAAAAAAAGACTGTAAAAGGAGATCCAGCCAAGTTACAATATGTGGACAATCTACTCCTTTGTGCACGTGTAAAGCCCATTCCTTGTCTCTCCTACTCTACCTGGCGGAGCAGCACTGCAAGGTCTCAAAGAACAATGTCAAATGGTGTCTGAAGCAAGTTATGTTCCAGGGACACTGTATTGCTTACCAGACGAAACACCTGACAGATGACCGGAAGACCACAGTGGAGAAAATGGTTCCTCCAACAACTCCAAAGGCGCTACAGGCCTTCCTTGGTCTAGTTTCGTATTGCAGAGCTTGGATCCCTGATGCTTCAGTCCTAATGCAGCCTCTGTATGACTGTGTCAACATAACCCCGTTCCTCCTGACAGATGCAGCCTTCAGCTCGTTCAAGAAGTTAAAAGACTCTGTAGTCTCAGCGCCAGCACTAGGCTTACCTGACTACGAGAAGCCATTCCGTCTCTACCTGATGGAAAAAGAAGGCCTTGCTACTGGAGTCCTGACGCAGCTTCAGGGGGGAAAGCCGTGACCTTTGGGCTAATTTTCAGCTTGCTTGGATCCAGTTGCAAGGGACACCCCCTCCTGCATGAGAGCAGCATTTGCAGCACCGGCCCTCCTGGACAAGACTGCTGTCATCATTCTTGGGTATCCATTGGAAATCCTGGCTCCGCATGACATCTCAGCAATCCTCAACCAAACCCAGCTAAAACATCTCTCCACCACCAGGCATCTTCGCTTCCAGTGCTCTCTACTCCTGCCCGACAATGTCACCATCTCCAGATGCACAGTCCTCAAGCCGTCCTCTCTACTCCCACTCCCAAGGGGGATACAGATATGGACCCTCGGATCAAAATCTGCATGATACCTTCCGTAGGGTTCTGAATTTGCTCCAGACAGGTGACCATGATTGCTTCAGCATCATGCAACAGGAAACAGCAGGACTACCCAAGGTGGCAGAAGAGCCGCTGACCAACCCAGAGTTGATCCTCTACATGGATGGCTCCAGATTTGCAGATGATGAAGGAAGATTCCACACGGGATGTGCAGTGACCAGCAATCAAGAGATCCTGTGGTCCAGAAGTCTGCCACCTAGTCTGTCAGCCCAGGAAGCAGAACTGATAGCGCTGACGAAGGCCTGCCAGATTGCAGAAGGCAAAACTGCGAACATATACACCGATTCAAGGTACTCGCTTGGCATAGCACACGACTTTGGATCCGTCTGGGCTGCAAGAGACTTCATCACAGCAAGTGGAACAACCGTGAAGCATCATGGAGCCATCAAGGACCTGTTGGATGCCCTCCAACTTCAAAAAAAATGGTGGCAGTACTAAAAGTCAAAGCACATGGAAAATTGAACACAGTAGAGGCACGGGGCAACAACATGGCAGATATGGCAGCCAAAGAAGCAGCCAAGGGAAAACAATATGGAGAAGTGGGAGAAGTCGTAGAGCCGGAAGGCTACTACATGACGACTGAAGACAAGAAACCTGACCAGATGACGTCCCGGGATCTGCTCAAAAAGCTGCAAGAGCAAGCCCCAAAAAGGACAAGAAGGAATGCTGGATGCGGAAGGGAGCAACACATGAAGAAGGAAGGGTATACGCAATGGACTACGAACCCTGTTTACCCCGAAGCATGTACCCTATGGTGGTCCAGTGGGCACATGGGCCCATGCACAGATCAAAGACACAGATGAATGATCTGATTGGTGCTTACTCGTTCACTCCAGGGATCTCCACCCTAACAGCCAAATTCACTAGCAGCTGTCTGACCTGCGGCAAATGCAACCCTGGAGGAATGGAGAAAGTTCCCACAAATCATCTTGCCAGACCACTGTATCCCTTCCAGAGGATCCGGATAGACCACATCCAGATGCTGCCAAGTGGAGGATTCAAATGTGCTCTTGTTGTCGTGGACGTGTTCTCAGGATGGCCAGAAGTTTTCCCAGTGAGGAACCAGTCAGCAAAGACTACTGCAAAGAGACTACCCTCAGAGATGAGATACGCAGATATGGGGTCCCAGAAGTGATAGGCAGTGACCAGGGACCCGCATTCACAGCAAAGCTAATAGAGTAATGGCTGCACTCAAAATTAATCTGTGCTAGAGCAAGGTAATGTGCGATACATGAAATGGGAATAGCATAATGGCTTGTGAAATATATGAAAAAAACACATGAGATTCTTAGCACAAGATTTGGCCAAAAGTTGTGAGCCCATCCACCAATCGTCAAGGTAATCTCAGAATGGATGGGTACCTGAGCTGACTGCCTAGTGTGAACACTTACCTATGGCTAATAACGTGGTAAAGCCTGCATTTATAGGAAGCTTAGAACCAACTGTGTTAGGATGTAATTAAAATCACAGCATGGTGAAGGGCGGGGCGTTCAAGTCAGAAAAAATAGTACATAGTAGATATAGAAAAACTGACTGAACAGCAATCTAAACTGAACTGGTGCATAACCAAAAAAGTCATATAGCAAATAAGCAGGCTTTACCACGTTATTAGCCATAGGTAAGTGTTCACACTAGGCAGTCAGCTCAGGTACCCATCCGTTCTGAGATTACCTTGACGATTGGTGGATGCAGTGGCGTAGATTTATGGATATACTGGGGCAATGCTGGAGACCCTGGGGCAGATTTCTGGACACTGGGGCAGATTGCTGGACACGCTGGGGCAATGCTGGACACTGGGGCAGATTGCTGTGCACACTAGGGCAGATTGCTGTGCACACTGGGGCAGATTGCTGTGCACACTGGGGGTAATATGCTGGACACACTGGGGCAGATTGCTGGACAACCTGGGGGTAATATGCTGGACACACTGGGGCACATTGCTGGACACACTGGGGGTAATATGCTGGACACACTGGGGCAGATTGCTGGACACACTGGGGCAGGACTTGAGGCATGGGCAGAATGTAGATACGGGGCATGATTGGAGACACGGGGCAGGATTGGATCATGGGGCAGGATTGGATCATGGGGCAGGACGAATACGATGGAGGCTGGTGGGGCAGGATGAGGAGATCATATGGGGTAGAATGGATACTCATGAGGGCAGGATGCGAGAACATATGGCTGGAGCCAGGAATGAGATAAACGGGGCCAGGGTGGGGAATAGTATTACCATAAGGGCTAATTAAGGGATATTATTACTGCAGTGATGTATTTATTTTATTTTTTGAGTATACTGTTTTAAATGGGGGGGCGGTCCTGTTACTGTGCAGAGTGACACTATATCACCTTTTTTTCTTCATGTGGTGTAATGTAGAAGTTGTGAAAAATTAAGTAATGTGTTCTGCAAGCGGAGCTCGAGATAACTGTGTTATTTCCTGCAGAAACGAGTCCTGGCTAGAAGGAATGATGGCAGTCTGTGCTGGATGAAAGATGAAGGACTTCACCTAGAGACGTCACTGGTGAGTCAGTGTTACCTATACACTGACACTATACACTGTATACTATATACAGCGGTCCTGTGTACAATGTCACCAGTGATCCCTGTATTACCTATACATTATATACAGAGCTCCTGTGTACAATGTCACCAGTGATCACTGTATTATCTATACATTATATACAGAGTTCCTGTGTATAATACCACCAGTGATCTCTGTATTAACTCTACACAGACACTGCATACTAAGTACAGATCTCCTGTGAATACTGGCACTTATGGTGATAGTATTGTGTTTTTTTTTATTACTGATCAGTATTGTAGTATTCAGTCACTATGTAGTGGTAATATGTGGTCTGGAAATGGTGTTGTGGTATTTGTCCCTTGAATGTAGTATTATTCGGTCACTATGTGGTCTGGTCATGGTGTGGTGGTATTAAGTCACAGGTTTGGCATGTGGGGGTGACACCATTAGGCCCAGTTTAAGTTCTACAAAACAGGAAAACCATTTTTGGTAACCTTTGTGTGTATTGAGCCAGGGGAGGGGGGGGGGCGCCAAACTCGGGAACAGCCCCGGGCGGCAAAAGCTCTAGCTACGCCTCTGGGTGGATGGGCTCACAACTTTTGGCCAAATCTTGTGCTAATAATCTCATGTGTTTTTTCATATATTTCACAAGCCATTATGCTATTCCCATTTCATGTATCGCACATTTCCTTGCTCTATCACAGATTAATTTTGAGTGCAGCCATTACTCTATTAGCTTTGCTGTGAATGCGGGTTACAATGCACGGACCCGATGGGTCTCTGCACCACTATACGCTTCAGATGAATGTGTGTCTGAGAACACAGATCCAGGTAAAGTTTGCACTTGCACTGGTGGGCCCCTCAACCGCACGGGCCCGGTCGCAACCTCTGCGAATTCCGTCGTTACACCCCTGCCTCTGGACATACAATCTAATAGGTTATTTATAAATGGTCACAAACGAAACAGACTAGTGACAAGTAATTGACTTCCAAATCACTCCCAAATGGGACTGTTGGGGGCCATTATTTGGTCACAGCATGTACACATCTTTTTAGCTTATTCTGCATATGGTCATCACTTGTATGATCTGTATGTTATTACATACAGCCTTCATTTTATGTTTTCACTGTAACAGTTACATATTTCCAATCACTCTGTGCCGCTTTGACATTTTTTTTGTATAGTTAAAGTGTCTGTGTTTATATCTTCATGTGTATTCCAAGACCACCTGCAGAAAGCAGAACCGAAAACAAATGTGAACAATGTAAAACACATTTAGTAGAGATAAACTTCTAAAAGTCAACTATTATTATCTGAAAAGGCAAAAAAACTAAAGACGCTTGTATGTAAATCTCCACATTCTTCCTATTATAACCAATCCAAATTAAATAAATACACTGTCCTAGGAACACGTAAAGCCGCCTGCAAAACCTTTACTGATTATAATGACTAGTTCTTGTGATCTATTGTATAATCTACACATGGTGTCAATTTGTATGATGTCAAAGCCTCTACAGTCATTGGAAACGGCTTAAGGTACTGTCACACTAGACGATATCGCTAGCGATCCGTGACGTTGCAGCGTCCTCGCTAGCGATATCGTCCAGTGTGACAGGCAGCAGCGATCAGGCCCCTGCTGGGAGATCGCTGGTCGGGGAAGAAAGTCCAGAACTTTATTTCGTCGCTGGACTCCCCGTAGACATCGCTGAATCGGCGTGTGTGACACCGATTCAGCGATGTCTTCACTGGTAACCAGGGTAAACATCGGGTAACTAAGCGCAGGGCCGCGCTTAGTAACCCGATGTTTACCCTGGTTACCAGCGTAAAAAAACAAACAGTACATACTTACATTCAGCTGTCTGTCCCTTGCCGTCTGGTTCCTGCACTGACTGCTGGCCGTAAAGTGAAAGCAGAGCACAGCCACAGCGGTGAGTCACCGCTGTGTGACTCACCGCTGTGCTGTGCTTTCACTTTCACTTTACGGCCAGCAGTCACTGCAGGAACCAGACGGCAAGGGACAGACAGCTGAATGTAAGTATGTACTGTTTGTTTTTTTACGCTGGTAACCAGGGTAAACATCGGGTTACTAAGCGCGGCCCTGCGCTTAGTTACCCGATGTTTACCCTGGTTACCGGGGACCTCGGGATCGTTGGTCGCTGGAGAGCGGTCTGTGTGACAGCTCTCCAGCGACCAAACAGCGACGCTGCAGCGATCCGGATCGTTGTCGGTATCGCTGCAGCGTCGCTAAGTGTGACGGTACCTTTAGACTTAAAGGGGTTTTCTGGGAATATAAAAAAAATAACTAAAGGTAGTCTCATAATGAATAAATTACTACATACTATAAATTAGTGAATTACAAGTGTTTTATCCAGGAAGTAATCAATGTAGAATTAAAAGGGCTGCTGCCTGTCTTAGAATGTTGATAGGACAGTTGTTTGTGAGCATGTGCAGTAGAAACCCCTTCCCCTCTTTTATGTGTAGGAAAATGTGCTCTCCACTCTGTCCATCTGATCTAATACTGGAGAAACAATGGATGCTGAGGGAAGAAGAGGCTGCACACACTGCTATCCAGCATGCCTATCTGATCTAACACTGAAGATAGCAGGAGTGCTGAGGGAAGAAGAGGCTGCCCACACTGCTGTCCACCCTATCTGATTTAATACTGGAGATATCAGGGGTGCTGAGGTAATAAGAGGCTGCTCACACTGCTATCCATACTGCCTATCTTAACTAATACTGAAAATACAAGGGGTGCTGAGGTAAGAAGAGGCTGCCCACACTGCTGTCCACCCTATCTGATTTAATACTGGAGATATCAGGGGTGCTGAGGTAATAAGAGGCTGCTCACACTGCTATCCATACTGCCTATCTTAACTAATACTGAAAATACAAGGGGTGCTGAGGTAAGAAGAGGCTGCCCACACTGCTGTCCACCCTATCTGATTTAATACTGGACATATCAGGGATGCTGAGGTAACAAGAGGCTGCTCACACTGCTATCCATACTGTCTATCTTAACTAATACTGGAAATGCAAGGGGTGCTGTGGCAAGAAGAGCCTGCTCACACTGCTGTCCACCCTGTCTATCTTATCTAATACTGGAGATACCAGGGATGCTGAGATAAGAAGACGCTGCTCACACTGCTGTCCACACTGTCTATCTCATCTAATACTGGAGATACCAGGGATGCTGAGATAAGAAGACGGTGCTCACACTGCTGTCCACACTGTCTATCTCATCTAATACTGGCAATACCAGGGATGCAGAGATAAGAAGACGCTGCTCACACTGCTGTCCACACTGTCTATCTCATCTAATACTGGAGATACCAGGGATGCTGAGATAAGAATACGCTACTCACACTGCTGTCCACACTGTCTATTTAATCTAATACTGAAAATACAAGGGGTGCTGTGGTAAGAAGAGGCTGCTCACACTGCTGTCCTCTCTGTCTATCTTATTTCATACTGGAAATATCAGGGGTGTTGAGTTAAGAATTGGCAGCTCATACTGCTGTCTACCCTGTCTATCTGATCTAGTACTGGAGATAACAGGGTGCTGAGGTAAGTAGAGGCTGTTTACACTGTTGTCCACCCTGTTTATCTACTCTAATACTAAAGATACCAGGGGTGCTGAGGTAAGAATAAGCTGCTTACACTGCTGTCCACACTGTCTATTTAATCTAATACTGGAAATACAAGGTGGAGCTGTAATTAGAAAAGCCTGTTCACACTGCTGTCCATCCTGTCTATCTCATGTACTTCTGGAGATACCAGGGGTGCTAAGGTAAGAAGAGGCTGCTCACACTGCTGTCCTCTCATACTGGAGATATCAGGGATGTTGAGTTAAGAATTGGCAGCTCATACTGCTGTCCGCCCTGACTATCTGATCTAGTACTGGAGATAACAGGGTGCTGAGATAAGAAGAGATGAGGCTGTTTACACTGTTGTCCACACTGTCTGATTTAATCTAATTCTAGAGATACCAGGGGAGTTGATATAAGAAGAGGCTGCTCACACTGCTTTCTATTCTGTCTATCTCATCTAATACTAGAGATACCAGGAGTGCTGAGGTAACAATAGGCTGCTCACACTGCTGTCCATCACTGAAATAGGATAGATAGGGTGGACAGCAGTGTGAGCAGCCTCTTCTTATCACAGTTCCACCTTGTATTTTCAGTATTAGATGAAATCATCTAATACTGGAAGAAAAGTCTGTTCACACTGCTGTTCAGTTTATCTGATACTATATCTAATACTGGAGATAGCAAGGGTGCTGAGGTAAGAAGAGACTACTCAGACTGCTGTATACCTGGTCTTTCTAAATGACACTGCAATCAAAGCAGTGGAGCTTCCTACTGCACATGCTCACAGGCACCTTCCCTAATATTCAACAATCGGTTTCTGCCAGTATATCGAGGCGGCAGCCATTTTTAAAAAAAAAGTGATTCCCTTTCAAGATAAAGCGATTGCGATTTACTAATTAAAAGCATTTAGCAGTTCATTAGTAATTGCATTTTCTTTAGGTATATAATTATTTTATATTTCAGGAGTACCCTTTTAAAGGTATATTAAAAAGATTTCCCCCTATAAAAACAGATTCATTCTATAAACATATAGATAATTGCTGTGAATGTTCCATCAAAATAGTTTTCAGTCACATCGGTCTCCGTGCTTATAGTGTTTTTGTAAGAAAAATGGAGAGACAGAAAGGCGCGAGCTTCTCAACTATTGCAAAACTATTCTGAGCTGAATATGGATCTAGCCTAGCTGTTCACCTTAGAAGCCATGTTACCTAGTATGGTGCCATGCTACCGTCCCTTGCAGAGTCATCAATGAAATTAAAACAAATACATTCATTTTAACCGGATGAAGATTCCGGTCTATCATTTAATCTTTTTTATTATTTTTAATAATCTTTAATGCCATTATTAATCTCCGAAAGTGGCATTTAAATGGCGTGTGCATCGGTACCCAGGTTGTTATAACAGACATGGGTCTATTGTACAAGCGGAGTTCTGCACCCCTGGCCTATCCCATACCAGCAGGTGGTATATTTGGAAGCTCCTCCCTCCACACCTTGCCTGAGCCCTCAGTACTTCCTACACCTGCCTGGACCAGTTGGTCAGACGTTGCAGGTCCAGTCACTGTCCTGGAGTGACACCTGGTGGCTACCCTAACAGCCAAAGTCTAGCCTCACCATCAGGGGCTCTAGTGAAGACCAGGGAGCCACTTAGTTATGCCCCTCCAGGATAAGCCCATCTAGTGCGTCCACACCCACCCTCATCACACCAAGTTACATGTTAATGTAGGACTCCTTCTTTGATGTCACCTTCTCAATTCTTGCATGCATTGACCTTGTGAGTTTTTGGATAGTTACTGCTTGAATTTCTTTGAAGGAAGTCAGAATAGCCTCCCAGAGCTGCTGTTTTGATATGAACTGTCTCCCAGCCTCATAGATCTTTTGCTTGAGAATAAATCAAAGGTTCTCAATAGGGTTGAGGTCAGGGGAAGATGGCGGCCACACTATGCATGTCTCTCCTTTTATGTCCATAGCAGCCAATGACTCAAAGGTATTCTTTGCAGGATGAGATGGCGCATTGTCGCGCATGAAAATGATTTTGCTTTGGATGACCCTGTTCTTTTTATACCATGGTAGAAAGTGGTAATTCAGAAACTCTATATACTTTGTCAAGGTCATTTTCGCACCTTCAGGGACTCTAAAGGGACCTATCAGCTCTATCCTCATGACTCCGTCACAAAACATGACCTCCTTACTGACGTTGCAGCCTTGGGACATGGTGGCCATCCGACCAACCATCCACTACTCCATCCATCTGGACCAACCAGGGTTGCACAACGCTCATCAGTAAACAAGACTGTGATAATCACTCTTAATTTTTCGTGAATTATCTAATGTTTTTATACCTTGTTCAAGGCATTGCACTATTTGACACTTTCCATCAAAAGGCAGATCCTGTATCTTTCCCATATTCTTGTGGCTGCTTAATAATATGGAACATCCTTATTACATTTTCTTTAATTGGGCTCACCTGGTAATATTATTATCACCGGTGTTTGAGATTGGTTTCAGTGATCCAAAGAGCCCTTAGACAAAATATCATCAATGAGTTTATTTGAAAAACAAAAAATTACATCTTTTTGACACCCAAACCCGATTTGAATAGTAATTTGGAACATAGTGTAGATGGCTACAGTGGAAACTTAATTTTTTGGATGCTCCATAATTAACATGAAAATTATTTCTAGAGATGTATTTTTCATAGAATCTTTAGCGTTTTTGACTCGTGCGTGATGTCCATTTTTCTCCTCCATGCAGCCTAGACCGACATGAACATAGTAACATAGTTTTTAAGGTTGAAGGAAGACTTTAAGTCCATCTAGTTCAACCCATAGCCTAACCTAACATGCCTAACATGTTGATCCAGAGGAATGAAGACTTATTCTATTCACGATTGGTTTTGTGTTTGCCGCTCACACATTTTTATCTTCTTGTTTTCTCTGAGTTCTTCCAACCTATTTCTGACTACGCAGACTTTTGTTCCTAAAGGTAACCACCATCCTGTACCTGGCCGTTGCTGCCTTAATTGACCACCCCAATAATATCTATACTGTTTTGTGTGCTACAGAAAAACTGTATTTTAAAAAGTTTAGAACAAATTAAAAGAATATGCCAAAATATTGGTGTCATAACTATAGTTCATCCAAAATTCCTAAACGAATAATTACTCATAAATCACAGTGTCAGATTTATAGAGACATCATCAATAGGTCTACCTCCTGTAGACAAAAATAGTGCTCAACATTGTGCTCCAGATAAAAATATTGGGCCAAATTTATCAAGAGCGGTGTTATTCACACCGGTCTTGAGGTGGGGGCGTGTGCTGGAGTCACAAGCTCCTGATTCATAAGGAAGTGCGTACCTCCTCATGAATCTGGAGCATCTCAGGAGTGGCGTCCATCTCCGTGCACCACACCAGAAATCTCATTACAGTCAGGAACTGGAGTGAAATTTCTGGTGTAGGGAACGTCACAGCTCACCATGAATTAGACGAGATATGGCATCCTTTCCCTGCCGACTCCCTGTCCTACCCCAGTTTAGCCAATTTTGTGGGAGTAATTAGCGTACAAACATCAAGAGTCACATAATTTTCGTGCAACTCCGCGTTGCATCTAAATTTTACATCTTTTGGAAGCTTTTATGCCAGAGTTCTGGCCTAGAAGCTTTGATGAATTGGGGCCATGTTTGTGGAACCATGTAGTATTAGCGTCCCACATAATATACAACCACACAAAGATAGGGCTTGTTCAGACGAGCATATAATGAGTCTGTGTGCTGTTCATCTCCTTTTTGCAATTTAAGGTCCAATTTTCATCTGAACCCAACCCTGATCCCTTTTAATAAAAACTAACTATGGTATGCTTCCATGGACTTCTTATATAA
This sequence comes from Ranitomeya imitator, assembly GCF_032444005.1. Taxonomy (NCBI): domain Eukaryota; kingdom Metazoa; phylum Chordata; class Amphibia; order Anura; family Dendrobatidae; genus Ranitomeya; species Ranitomeya imitator. The sequence continues at coordinate 1,204,091,260 of NC_091282.1, read as the reverse complement.
ACCCATACATAAGGAGACAGAACATGCCATCCCATATGGCTTCAAATGCCATTTTTCTGTTTTATATATTGTAGATATATTTTGCTGGCTATTTTTGACTTTGAGTATTAGCAGGAAACTGGATGTAATTAGGGTTTTAAGGTTTATTTGTAAGTGCAAATTTAAATAAATGAGGTTTGTACTGAAAGTATGGAAGAAAAAAAGAATTCTTGGAGAGAGTTTTGTGTTAAAAGCACCCACTGGAATCAGTTCAAAGTCCTTTGGACTGAGTTTTGGCCAAGACGGGAATTATTTTTTTACTTGTCCGGCTGTGACCATAGCAGCTCTCAGGCAGCCTATTATATTTTATGTAGCGTTTTTTTGTTATATTACGGATTGAGGGATGACAGGGTCATTAGGGTCATCTTGTGCCATGCAATGTCTCAACAGGACTGTAACTGAGGCAGGATCTGGATTTGACATTTGACCTCTTAGTTGTCAGTCCTCACTACAGAATTAAACTCCAGCACGTGATTGTGTTTTATAGGGGAGAACTTCTAGTTCTGCGCTAAGTAAATGGGGGAATATGGGAATCAGAACATCCAGTGTCTCCTCTGCTGGAAACGATGCCTGTTTGCCCCCTGACCTCAACTGCTTGAGGGCAGCAAACAGCAGGTTACAAATTGCATCATTATATATGGATGAGACCTCTAAAGATTTACAATGCATGACTGGGTCTAGGACAACCAAAAGGGTATATCATCTGGAAAGGACCCCACAGTTCTACTGAATAATGAATATAATTTTATCATCACTTGACTCACAAAATTTACCAAATCAAGGCTAATTACCCACATTCCTGACCAGACATATTTTTGAGATATTTTCATTCAGGTTTTCATTCAAAAGCTGTAAAAAAAAATTGATTGTTTGCATATTCCAATTTTTTTTGTTCATACAGTACAGACTAAAAGTTTGGACACATCTTCTCATTTAAAGATTTTTCTCTATTTTCATGACTATGAAAGTTGTACATTCCCACTGAAGGCATCAAAACTATGAATTAACACCTGTGGAATTATATACTTAACAAAAAAGTGTGAAACAACTGAAATTATGTCTTATATTCTAGGGTCTTCAAAGTAGCCACCTTTTGCTTTGATGACTGCTTTGCACACTCTTGGCATTCTCTTGATGAGCTTCAAGAGGTAGTCACTGGAAATGGTTTTCACTTCACAGGTGTGCCCTGTCAGTTTTGATAAGTGGGATTTCTTGCCTTATAAATGGGATTTGGACCATCAGTTGTGTTGAGCAGAAGTCTGGTGGATACACAGCTGATCGTCCTACTGAATAGACTGTTAGAATTTGTATTATGGCAAGAAAAAAGCAGCTAAGTAAAGAAAAATGAGTGGCCATCATTACTTTAAGAAATGAAGGTCAGTCACTCCGAAAAATTGGGAAAACTTTGAAAGTGTCACCAAGTGCAGTGGCAAAAACCATCAAGCGCTACAAAGAAACTGGCTAACATGAGGACCGCCCCAGGAATGGAAGACCAAGAGTCACCTCTGCTTCTGAGGATAAGTTTATCCGAGTCACCAGCCTCAGAAATCGCAGGTTAACAGCAGCTCAGATTACAGACCACGTCAATGCCACACAGAGTTCTAGCAGCAGACTCATCTCTACAACAACTGTTAAGAGGAGACTTTGTGCAGCAGGCCTTCATGATAAAATAGCTGCTAGGAAACCATTGCTAAGGACAGGCAACAAGCAGAAGAGACTTGTTTGGGTTAAAGAACACAAGGAATGGACATTAGACCAGTGGAAATCTGTGCTTTGGTCTGAGGAGTACAAATTTGAGATCTTTGGTTCCAACCACCGTGTTTTTGTGCAATGCAGAAAAGGTGAATGGATGGACTCTACATGCCTGGTTCCCACCGTGAAGCATGGAGGAGGAGGTGTGATGGTGTGGGGGTGATTTGCTAGTGACACTGTTGGGGATTTATTCAAAATTGAAGGCATACTGAACCAGCATGGCTACCACAGCATCTTGCAGCGGCATGCTGTTCCATCTGGTTTGCGTTTAGTTGGACCATCATTTATTTTTCAACAGGACAATGACCCCAAACACACCTCCAGGCTGTGTAAGGGCTATTTGACCAAGAAGGAGAGTGATGGGGTGCTACGCCAGATGACCTGGCCTCCACAGTCACCAGACCTGAACCCAATCGAGATGGTTTGGGGTGAGCTGGACCTTCAAGATTGTTGGAAGACCATTCCCAGTGCTACCTCTTGAAGCTCATCAAGAGAATGCCAAGAGTGTGAAAAGCAGTCATCAAAGCAAAAGGTGGCTACTTTGAAGAACCTAGAATATAAGACATAATTTCAGTTGTTTCACACTTTTTTGTTAAGTATATAATCCCACACTTGTTAATTCATAGTTTTGATGCCTTCAGTGTGAATGTACAATTTTCATAGTCATGAAAATACAGAAAAATCTTTAAATGAGAAGGTGTGTCCAAACTTTTGGTCTGTACTGTATATTTTAAAGAACTTTAGGGGGCTATTTCTTTACTTGATTTCCACTGTAACTGTGGATGGTATACTAGGCCAAGTTACAGTGGAAATACAGACTCCTGAGCACATAAAAGAGCTGACTAGGCCTCCTAGTATTGAGTAGCTCTTGCTCCTTCATTACACCCAGTAATCACCTGATCACTTGGTCCAGAGGAGAAATCGCCATCAGCGCTTAATATTGTGGCATGAATAGCACTTGTTCAGGGCTGTACATACATCGATGATCAGGAAGGCAGAGATGGTAACAAATTGTCTCTGCCTTCTCTATGGGGATTCCGACTGTCTCACAGTCAGCTCCTGTCTCCTGCAGCTGTAAAAATTTTGTGCAGCTGCTATACTGTGCAGTGACATTTTAGAACGTCACTGCGGAGTAAAAAGCAGACCGTCTGGAGTACGTTCATAGTCTGTGGGCGGTATGGAAGTAGTTAAAGGAGATTTCAGCTTTTATATAAAAAATAGCTTTATCATTGTCTAAATGAAAAGTTCTGTAACTACTATTTTAATAATTTACCACTTTTAAAAAAAACTCTGTGAAAAAGACCAGAACATTTTTATTTCTAGCCAGAAGTTAAGACCCTACACAGGTCTAATACTTTTAAAAATTGCATCAAGCTGTGGTTTCAACTTACCTCCTCTCCCTCCCTGCACAGTGACTTCTGCACAGGTCACAGAGCATGCACACAACTGTCTACCATACTCCTTATTGAGTCAGATTCTGAAATTTGATGCTATTGTTTTTGTAGTTATACGTAAACCAAAAAAAAAAAATACAACGGGTTAGACAAAATAAAAGATTTTATTAGCTGGTTTTAATAATAAAAATTAATAATATAAGTGATACATTACCTTTCATCAGGATTTAAAGTCATAAAAAGGGGTTTTGAAGGCTTAGAAAAAAGAAAGTTTATTTCTGTCAAAAACAGCACCATACCTGTCTACGAGCAGGTAGATGAACCTCATTCATTTATATGGAATAAAGCTGCAAACATTTTGCACCTACCCAATACCTCTTGTGGATTTCATAGATCAAGTACATAAAAAAAAGCTTGAAAGCTGACTAAGAGTTACATAAGCGTGAAAATAAAAACTGGGAGAGACCATTAAAAAATCATAGACAGAGGAAACGGCTTCATCCAGGAAACTGACACAAAATATCCTTGTTCAATTCTCCATTATTTGAAGCCTGGACACCTTCTGTAAGTTTGGGTAATGTGAAATACAGATGTTTTATTGTGACCATCCCATCCTACTTCGGAGAAAAAAAAAAAGTAATTGGCTTTTCACATGAAATTTCCTAACCGGTCTGGTTTTTCATGGTCAAATTCTGGGGGACATCTGTTTTTTTTTTTTTTGACAAATGCTAGAATGCTCAACATGGATTCTATCCAAAAAAAAGACAAAAGATGGATTGTGTTAGGCCTCAGGGCATGAAGTTGGACTCTCCCCCCAGCTCTATAATTACACCTGCCCTGCTGATTGCATTAAACCTTTCGATGAACAGCCTTGTCGTATTCTTGCGTGCCGTCCCGGTGGAAATATTTTGTTGTGACTTACAAAGAGTCTAAGCAAAAAAGATGTCTCCAATCACGCAGAAAGTCATAAAAAGGAAGACCATAAATCATTTAGGAAAGTTGTTCCTGCCATGCTCGCTAATTCACTGCTGTGTTTCAGCATTCAACCACTAACTTATCCTGACATCTATAACATGAAACATATCACCGTCTTTCCCAACCAATCTCCCGAGTAACAATTTCAAGGTCTGTCAAAGAAACAGAAGTATCACATAACCGGGTCCACTGAGAATGGCCAATAAACCATCTCCGATCGCATTTACATCCAGCAGATAGATGCTATTTACTTGTGTAATACTGGAAACAGGAACACATGGGCTACTTGCACAGTGAACAAGTCTGTATGATCATGTTCACACACCACCAAGAAACCTGAAGACACAAAAGAGAATGGTAAAACCAAAAACACTCAGTTTGAAAAAATGTTTGCAGTAATCCGCAAGTGCTAGTAAAAGATGTAAATAACAGGGTAGCTGTTCTGCCCTGTATGCACACATGGATTTTTCCTCTCTGAACCCTGTTCACACAGGTAATATACAGATGATCAGGTTTTTAAATACATCAGATAGGGATTGCATACATTAGTTAGGACTGCTCTGATATGGGTATACCGTGAAGATTGGTAGAGCAGCTTAGTATACATTTTTTGCAAAAAACGTATCAACCAAATACCCTGTTATTTACATCTTTTACTAGCACTTGCGGATTACTTGTCTTCAGGTTTCTTGGTGGTGTGTGAACATGTTCTTACAGACTTGTTCACTGTGCAAGTAGCCCATGTGTTCCTGTTTCCATAATTGTTCTCTTGTGTCTACAAGACTGGGGAGGTACCCACCACTCCTCTTGGGCTAGCTGCACAAAAGCTGTTCTGCCCTGTATGCACACATGGATTTTTCCTCTCTGAACCCTGTTCACACAGGTTATATACAGATGATCAGGTTTTTAAATACATCAGATAGGGATTGCATACATTAGTTAGGACTGCTCTGATAAGGGTATACCGTGAAGATTGGTAGAGCAGCTTAGTATACATTTTTTGCAAAAAACGTATCAACCAAATACCCTGTTATTTACATCTTTTACTAGCACTTGCGGATTACTTGTCTTCAGGTTTCTTGGTGGTGTGTGAACATGTTCTTACAGACTTGTTCACTGTGCAAGTAGCCCATGTGTTCCTGTTTCCATAATTGTTCTCTTGTGTCTACAAGACTGGGGAGTTCCACCACTCCTCTTGGGCTAGCTGCACAAAAGCTGTTCTGCCCTGTATGCACACATGGATTTTTCCTCTCTGAACCCTGTTCACACAGGTTATATACAGATGATCAGGTTTTTAAATACATCAGATAGGGATTGCATACATTAGTTAGGACTGCTCTGATATGGGTATACCGTGAAGATTGGTAGAGCAGCTTAGTATACATTTTTTGCAAAAAACGTATCAACCAAATACCCTGTTATTTACATCTTTTACTAGCACTTGCGGATTACTGCAAACATTTTTTCAAACTGAGTGTTTTTGGTTTTACCATTCTCTTTTGTGTCTTCAGGTTACTTGTGTAATACGTTTCCTGGAACAATAGACGTTCTCTCATTTACTAAGATCACGATATTTTGCCACCATAGATTTTGGAAAAATTTTTGAAAACTAATCAAAGAAAGAATCAATATTACAACATGGCAGATATTTTTTCTGAATTGTAAAAGACCAGGGGCTGGCTGGGACGGGTGGCAGAGAGGCAAATGCCCCCGAGGCCGCTCCCCCAGGAGCAGTACAGGGCCGGCCGCCTGATGGAAATTGTGCGTCGGGGCCAGGAGCTGTGCAAAGCCGTCACCTTGATGGCTGCGCAGCTCCTGCTCCCTCTATGTCCTCTGCACTTCCGGGTAAGGTGTCGGGCATGCGCGATGACGTCATCGTGCACACGCCGACATGTCCCGGACGCTGGAAACAGAGAGGCGCTGTAGGGGAGCGACTGGTGAGGTAAGTATGAAAAACTTGTTTCTTTGTTTTCTTTATAAAATGAATTCAATGGGTGGGGGTAACTGCAAGTGATGAAGTGGGGGGTGTAAGGAGGACTGCACATGATAGAGTTTGGGGTTAAATGAGACTGCACATGATGGAGTGGGGGTAAGTGTGGCTGCACATGATGAAGGGGGAGTGGGGCTGCACATGATGGAGTTTGGGGGTTAAAGGAGACTGCACTTGATGGCGTGGGGTGTAAGTGGGGCTGAACATGATGAAGGGGGAATGGGGCTGCACATGATGGAATTTGGATGTTAAAGGAGACTGCACTTTATGGAGTGGGGGGTAAGTGGGGCTGCATGTGATGAAGGGGGAGTGGGGCTCCACATTAATGAGTTTGGGGGTTAAAGGAGACTGCAAATGATAGAGTGGAGGGTAAATGGGGCTGCACATGATGGAATGGAGGGTAAGTGGGGCTGCACATGATGAAGGGGGAGTGAGGTGGCACGGCACATGATGGAGTTTGAGGGTTAACGGAGACTGCACATGATGGCATGGGGGTAAGTGGGGCTGCATATGATGAAGTGGAGGGAGTGGGGCTGTACATGATGGAGTGGGGCCGCACATGATGATGTGGGGGTAAGGGGGATTGCACACGATGAAGGGGGAATGGGGATGCACATGATGAAGAAGGGGGAATGGGGCTGCACATGAAATGTGAGTGGGGCTGCACATGATGAAGTGGGGGTAAGGGGACTGCACATAATGAATTGGGGGATAAGGGGGACTGCACATGATTAAGTGGAGGTAAGGTAAACTGCACATGATGAAGTGGGGGGTAAGGGTGACTGCACATGATGAAGTGAGAGAAAAGGGACTGCACATAATGAAGTGTTAACCAAACCAGTTTTATAATACTAGAGGGGGTGAAGCACCCTTGGTAGCCGAGGCACCCCCTCAAAAAACTGAACCCACTCTATAATACATAAACATATCGGAGAAAAAAAAGAGTATCAAGTGCTAAAGTGGCAAATATAAAATTTTATTAAATATCACAATAGCAAATAGTCACAATAACACAATAAATAAAAACACCCAGGATAGTACACAATAGGTAAGGGTCACCTTTCCATAGTAACAAAAGATAACGTGCCAGTGCATATTAACACCTTCACTAGCAGCCAAACCAAGTTAATTACCAACCATAAGAGTCAAATGCACCATCTAATGTCTAACAACAAATAAGGAATGGCTTACCAGGATAGTAAGAACCAAATGGTGGTGACCCCCAATAGGATGTGGATCCCGACGCGCATTTCACTGGCTGGAACGCCGCTTTATCCCCTTGGTGCCATCGTACTATATCTATGGTGGGAACTGGGGCCATCGCATTGTATATACTATGTATATACTATATATGTGGGGACCATCATACTATATATATGGCGCAGTGGGATACCTTCATACTATATGTAACATACAGTATATATATATAAATAAAGAAACTGTGGGGACCATCATATGGGGGGCTGTTGGGCCACCATATTCCGTATAGGGCGCTGTAGGGACATGATAATATATATAGATGGGATGTGGAATCATAATATATATAGGAAGCGGTGAGGTACATAATATCGCAATTAGAGAGCGGTAGGGTACCATCATACTATATATAGGGGGTTTTGGAGACATACTATTTGTGGGGAGCTATAGTATACTGTATATAGAAAACTGTAAAGCCTCACACTATATATAGGAGGCAGTGGGGACATCATATTATATATCCCATATCTATGTACCAGCCTGTTTTTAAAAAGGAGGGCCACCGCAACTCAAGGGCCACTGCCTTGTGATTGCCTCCCAGGCTGAAAAGTGCCAGCCAACCCTTGTAAAAGACCATTAAAATTATGGATGAGAGGACCCGTGGATGTTCGAGTTTAACCAAACTGTAGTTCAAAGTTTGGTTCCGGTGTAAGAACTTGACCCTGAACCGAGAGAAGTCAATGGGGACACGAACTTCACGGGGATAGGGGGCTGCTAAAGGAAGCAAAATGGGGGTAAGAGCAGGACAATTCCCCTGCAAACAAATAATAAACAAATAATCTTGAACCAGGAGGCGGAGGTCCAAGTGGAGGAGGAGGAGCAGGTGGACATGGCGGTGTACGTGGAAGACGCAGAGAAGGAGAAAGCCAACACTGTTTTTTGCTTTATTGGGGGTACTTTGAAATTAGGCTCTGTGGGGGGGGGGGCACTCTGTATCAAGGCAGTGTATTTGTTGGCCACTCTCTGTAAACAGGCCATGTAATGCGCTAGACTTTTTTGGGGTGCAAAGAATGTGGATAGGCAAATGACAAATGGGTTTTCCCACAAACAACGTTCATTTTAATCAATAGATCTTGGAATAATAGTAAGCTTCACAATTGGATGATCAAATAAAATGTTCCTGTGCTGAGATAATCTTATAAATGTGCCCCTACTGTGTACTGTGTAATGGCTGTGTCTGACCGTACAGGAACATGGTCTGATCGTACCACAGCTCCTGGGCAGGAGAGGAAACAAAGAGTATACAGACAGGACAGCACGAGATTTGAAAAAGTTTCGAAGATGAGGCCCTCTCCCACAACTACCTGGCTGTTGGGGCAGTATACACCAAGTTCTGAACAGAGAATTGCCTTTATACCGGGTCACAGGATGCTCCGGCCATTCACAGCCATAGCAGGGCTGCCTGTTGCTGGGCAGAAGACAACTCTATCACATAGCAATGTAAAACATTATAATGCATTACACCACAGCACATACCAACAATGGGGAAGGTGCGCACACCTTCCATCTTCATGGGAAAGTTCTTCATGCTAATAATATTCTTATTGGTAAAATGACTAAAAAAATGGTACTTAGTCAGACATTAATTTTTAAAGAGGTCACCTGGGAGAAAAACCTGATGCCAACAATGGTTTAAAAAAATAAAAAATAAACATAGCAAAACCCACCTCCCCAATCACCTTTCTGCTACTGTTTGTAACTGCCCAGTCCCCCACTAGCGATGACATTGCATGATGGGGACATTTGACCAAAAATGGTTTATTGGCTTCAAATTCATAATTCCTTATTCAAATATTTTAATATTTTTACATTGCTCAATTTTCATTTCAAGACACGGCTTGAGTTTTGAAATGGCAGTTATCCGACTTTTAGGACCCCTTCCCCGAGTCAGGACATTCAAGACTGAAGAACATAGATCCCCTTCATTGCTTACACATCGGCAGGCTGATATAATGAAGGATGGAGGAGCTCCGTCTATCAAACATGGTCTATCCAAAGTACCTTAAGTTGAAGTCTTTAAAAACTCTTAAAACCCTTATTTTTCAACATATTGAATGTTTCAAAAGATTATTTCACTCTTTCATTTAAATTGGCCCCAGTTTTAGCTGCCAGTGGAGTAGGCAGATGTTTTGACCACAGCTGGCGTGGGACATCCAGCTGTCTTTGACCACCTTTAGGCTCGGAAAGATTAAATCAATTATATCATATATATACATATATACTGTATATACAGCCTTCAAATTCTTAGAAAATGCCGTCACTGATTTATACTGTGTTTCCTCCGTGAGAAAGAGTGTGGCTTATCCCGAGCAGACACGCTAACTGGTGGCTGAAGAAGTCATGATTCAATCCAAGAATTTTAGTGTAAGTTCTGCATGAGCTCAGGATTAAGCATTTTCTAATTGGCAAAAGGACTAGATTTTATTTAGTCCAGCTGGAGCGAACGCTTCCGATAAGGTAGTCATAGATCAAGATTTTACCTTCACTCAATGTTTGATGGATTTCAGGATGAAAATTTGCTGATTTCTATGCTATAAAACCACAGGGTATTATACTAAGGAGCAGTATAAAAATTCCTTACATTCTTCAGCTGGACGTGAACATTGCCAGTGTGCTCCGGAGAAGAAATCTTCTACTTTCCAAATATTCCAGAAGGTCATTTTCAGATTCTTCGAATATCCTATAACTTATGGATCTCCTTTACTATGCTCCAAACTAATCTACCATCTCTGGTGGACTAGGGGAGTTTAAGGATTAATACATTTCATCATTTTTTGGTTTTGCCAATTTTCCCAGAGATTGATCACCACTGCTCTGGTGGTCCAAATTGGGTTTTTCCAACTATTCCTTCAGTAATGATGTGCTGACCATGTGTACTTGATGCCTACAGTCCAGTGCTGCATTCACACTTCAGCAGAATGATATTAGCCACCAAGCTTGTTGACTAAATCCTCTAAACGGCTCAATTAGACCCTCAGATACAATAAAGTGCCCGCTGTAAAGACATTTCTCAGACAGCTAATCCAAAATCTTTTCGGCTGAAAATTCGAAACGGAGAATACTACGGGATGGACTGCTTCACTCATTTGCCCTCATACAATGTCACAGATTTAGAGAACGACAGTAGGCAACACAATAAGCCTCCAGAGAACTGTCCGTGAGATCTGGAACACGTTTGATCCTCAACTGTTCCCTAATAGAGTTAATTTCCTGTCTTTTTATGTTTTCCAAATGTTGTCCAACACAAAGAAATAGAGGAAGGAGTTAGAGCTTCTGCCCGCAGCCTTGATATCAAACTATAGAGCGGAAACGAAACATGTGGATAAGATAGTGTAAAAATAAAACATGTAGATAGAATAGTGTGTAGATGTCCAGTACAAGAGGAAGAATGCTGACCAGTCAGTGCGTACCACCAATGATGGCAGGCCACATGACCACCACGGGGCCTGTGAGTCAGGAGCCCCGGGCACCCCCACACCTGTCATCACATGTTCAACCGTATCAGCATCCTAGATGCTGATATAGTTGAAAATTTATGCTCCCTCCTCATTCACTCTCCCTCGGCATTTGATGTCTCAGCACAATGGGCATGATGGCACCTACTGTGTTGAGGTATACTGCACTTCAGAACGCTTGCTGCATAGACGAAGGCAACGGGGAGACGAGGAGAAGAGGTATTGTATTTTTTTTCTTGTACAAATCAGTGAGTACATTGTGTTGGCCATAATACTGTATGGATGACAATGAGGAGTGCAGTATATTGGATGGAGGACTATGGGGAGTGCAGTTTACTATTTGGTGGACTATGGGGTGGTGCAGTATACTGTATGATGGAACATGCAGGTGAATTATACTGTACTGAGGACTATGGGAAGTGCAGTATTCTATATGGAGGACTATGGAGAGTGCAGTATACTGTATGGAGAACTATGATGAGTGCTTTATACTGTATGAAGGACTATTGGGAGTGCATTATACTGCATGGAGGACTATGGGAAGTGCATTACAGTGTATGGAGGACAATAGGGCATGCGTAAATTCTATATTGGGGACTATGGGGTGAACTATACTATATGGAGGGCTATGGGGTACATCATACCATATGGAAGGCATTATTGGGACCAGTATACTTAATGGAGAGCTATGTGGGGGCCATTATAATATGTGGAGGGCTATGTGGGGGCCATTAAAATATTTGCATAGCTATGTGGAAGCCTTTATACTTAATAGAGGCCTATGTGGTTGTGATTAAAGGGTACAGTGTGAAGGTTTGTGTGGGGTCCATCATATTGTGTTAAAGACTGTGTGGGAGTGATTATACTGTTTGGCTGGATAGTGCAGGCCATTATACAATGTGAAGAGGTGTGTGGCCACATGGATGGCTGCATGGGGGTCTCAGTTGGGGGATCATACAGCGTTGAGGTCACCATACTTTGGAGGGGGAGTTAAGGAGAGATACAGCAGGGTCTTCATACCGTGCATGTGGAGGAACTCACTGTGGAGGTACCATATAGTGTTTGTGAAGCACTTTTGTTGGCATTATACTTTATGGGGCACCGAAAGGGGAATCTAGAGCTTCAGTAGGTGGAAAATTACTTCCTAAAGATTGCAAAGTTGTGCGATATGCTATTATTTGACTCGGCCAAATATTGTTTTGTTTTTGTTGGTGGGGGGCCCAATTAGAACTTCTGCTAAGGGGACCCATGATTTCTATGTATGCCCCTGTGACTAGTTCCAACAACCAATACCAACCCAGTCCAATTTTTCATAGGAACTGCTCCATATTTTGAGAATCATTGAAAAGTTTCCTAGTAGGTGTTCACACATACATGGATGCAACAGCGCAAAGAATGAAGACTAAAGCCCCCGTCACACACAGCGAGATCGCTGCTGAGTCACAAGTTTTGTGACGCAACAGCGACCTCAGTAGCGATCTCGCTATGTGTGACACGTAGCAGCGACCAGGCCCCTGCTGTGAGATCGCTGGTCGTGTCGGAATGGCCTGGGCCATTTTTTGATCGTTGAGGTCCCGCTGGGTAGCACACATCGCTGTGTTTGACACCTTACCAACGACCTCGCTGACAGGACGTCCCATTGAATCATCATGAAATAGCATCGTTCTACAGGTTGCTACAGGTCGCTACAGGTCACCGCATCGCTGCTGCATCGTTGATGAGATCGCACTGTTTGACATCTCACCAGCGACCACATAGCGACGCTTGAGCGATCCCTGACAGGTCGTATCGTTGTCGGAATCGCTCAAGCGTCGCTATGTGTGACGGGGCCTTTAGTAGTACCTTAACCAACAGATATTTATTTACTTAACACAGATATATGTGGTGCCTAGGGCACAGTATCAAAGGGTAAAACAAGCAATGGGAATGCAGCAGGTTATTATTTACAAAGGGGAATTTATACAGATTATTAACACGCAGTGGTGTCTTGAGTCCAATAACTCCATCTAAAACGTGTCACAGTCCTATCAGACCTGTCACCGTCAACACTCGGTCACTCTCTAAACAGTACAGATCAACATACAGGCCCTAATAGGAGTCTAGGATGCACACCCGACAACTGGCCACCTCCATATCCTGAAGCACGACCCCTGTACCCTTTGTATCATACGTCAACACGTTACGGCTCACACGAACGTCCTCCTTCTGCAGCCTGGTCTGTTATGATAAGGCAATTCAGTACCACAATGGACATAGAGGTCAGAGCACATACAGTGACCTGACAATAACCCAAAAACATTGAACGAGCTCTGAGACGTGGGAACTCTGCTGACCGCAATCCCTAATCCTCTCCAACCACACTAGAGGCAGCCGTGGATTGCGCCTAACGCTCCCTATGCAACTCGGCACAGCCTGAGAAACTAGCTAGCCTGAAGAAAGAAAATAAGCCTACCTTGCCTCAGAGAAATACCCCAAAGGAAAAGGTAGCCCCCACATATAATGACTGTGAGTTAAGATGAAAAGACAAACGTAGAGATGAAATAGATTTAGCAAAGTGAGGCCCGACTCTCTGAACAGAGCGAGGATAGGAAAGGTAACTTTGCGGTCAACACAAAACCCTACAAAAACCACGCAAAGGGGGCAAAAAGACCCTCCGTACCGAACTAACGGCACGGAGGTACACCCTCTGCGTCCCAGAGCTTCCAGCAAGCAGGAAAAAACAAATTGACAAGCTGGACAGAAAAAAAACAGCAAACAAAACAGCAAAGCGGAACTTAGCTATGCAGAGCAGCAGGCCACAGGAACGATCCAGGAGGAAACAGGTCCAATACTAGAACATTGACTGGAGGCCAGGATCAAAGCACTAGGTGGAGTTAAATAGAGCAGCACCTAACAACTTCACCACATCACCTGAGGAAGGAAACTCAGAAGCCGCAGTACCACTTTCCTCCACCAACGGAAGCTCACAGAGAGAATCAGCCGAAGTACCACTTGTGACCACAGGAGGGAGCTCTGCCACAGAATTCACAACACTGGTCGTCTCTTGGCCCCGACTCCGCTCACTAGGCCTGGATCTCCCAGCTCTGGTCTCTCATCTCTGTCTCTGGTCACCCAGATTTGGTCACTCTGTTCCTCACTCAGATATGGTTACTTGGTCCTTTACTCGCTTCTGGTTACTTGGTACCTCACTCACATCTGATTACTTGTCATGGCGGCTCTAAGTCAACTCCACTTCACCGTACATATGTCCTCACAGGTCAAGGTGCCGACTCTTCCCCTTCTATGCATTCCTGGGCTTTTTCTAATTATTAACTTCGTCACAGCTGTCACCTGACCTGGTGCCTGCTCTAATTTTTTCCCTCAGGGGACGTGTACTTTGCGCTTCAGTTCCTACTACTTTAATTCTCTTTGCTTTCTCTTTTCATATCATTTTCAGTCAGCAGATAGCGATGTTCACTTGCAGATACTCGGTTTATGCATTACTGTGGGTGTCTTCTCACTCATTCATCCTCTTACTTTCCTCCCTTCTTTAAATTAGCTAGTCCTCAGGCAAGGATGACTTCAAAATGAGATGCTCCTTGTGGGCAGCCCCAGCTTTGCTAATATCTTGGGGCATGTCTCTTGCATAATGTATTACCAGATTAAATCACCTTCCACGTACCACTTGGTGAACACCAGAGTTGGTGAGCTCAGTTCTACGAGACCCCTCTTGACTTGTCTGTTCAGGAGAACTCGGGCCTTCTGGCAGTCCTCTCACGATTTGAGCCTTCTATCTGTTCTCTTGATCAGCCTGCGGTGGTGGTATTGCTTCCTTTGGCACTGCAAGTACTACACACCATTAGTGTTGAGCGATACCGTCCGATACTTGAAAGTATCGGTATCGGATAGTATCGGCCGATACCCGAAAAATATCGGATATCGCCGATACCGATATCCGATACCAATACAAGTCAATGGGACATCAAGTATCGGAAGGTATTCTCATGGTTCCCAGGGTCTGAAGGAGAGGAAACTCTCCTTCAGGCCCTGGGATCCATAGGGATGTGTAAAATAAAGAATTAAAATAAAAAATATTGATATATTTACCTCTCCGGCGGCCCCTGAACTCAGCGCGGGTAACCGGCAGGCTTCGTTGTTCAAAATCAGCGCTTTTAGGACCTGAGAATCACGTCCCGGCTTCTGATTGGTCGCGGGCCGCCCATGTGACCGCCACGCGACCAATCACAAGCCGCGACGTCACCGCAAGCTATTAACGCGCTCATTTTTAAAAATGAGCGCGTTAATGACTTTCAAAGACGTAGCGGCTTGTGATTGGTCGCGTGGCCGCGACCAATCACAAGCTGCTACGTTCTTGAAAGCCATTAACGCGCTCATTTTTAAAAATGAGCGCGTTAATAGCGTGCGGTGACGTCGCGGCTTGTGATTGGTCGTGTGGCCGCGACCAATCACAAGCCGCTACGTCTTTGAAAGCCATTAACGCGCTCATTTTTAAAAATGAGCGCGTTAATAGCGTGCGGTGACGTCGCGGCTTGTGATTGGTCGCGTGGCCGCGACCAATCACAAGCCACTACGTCTTTGAAAGCCATTAACGCGCTCATTTTTAAAAATGAGCGCGTTAATAGCGTGCGGTGACGTCGCGGCTTGTGATTGGTCGCGTGGCCGCGACCAATCACAAGCCGCTACATCTTTGAAAGCCATTAACGCGCTCATTTTTAAAAATGAGCGCGTTAATAGCTTGCGGTGACGTCGCGGCTTGTGATTGGTCGCGTGGCGGTCACATGGGCGGCCCGCGACCAATCAGAAGCCGGGACGTGATTCTCAGGTCCTAAAAGCGCTGATTTTGAACAACGAAGCCTGCCGGTTACCCGCGCTGAGTCCAGGGGCCGCCGGAGAGGTAAATATATCAATATTTTTTATTTTAATTCTTTATTTTACACATCTCTATGTATCCGATACCGATACCCGATACCACAAAAGTATCGGATCTCGGTATCGGAATTCCGATACCGCAAGTATCGGCCGATACCCGATACTTGCGGTATCGGAATGCTCAACACTACACACCATTCATCCTCATTATCCACAAACCTCCTTGACGCAGGATTCCTCTGCTCTTTCTGGAGTTCAGTCTGTCTCTTCCCTTCAGACAAACAGGGACGAAGAATGTTGCGATTGTTGCAGCTGTTTTCGTTCTGACCCAAAGTTAGATATGCTGGATCAACAGTGAGGCCGAATTAAGAGAATAGGCTCTGAAATAACAAGAGCTTGGAGAAAAGAATGCACACTGGTCACTTTTCTGTTTATTCACACAAGAATGCTGTCTCTTATACCATTTACAGCAATGTAACTCAATGTAACTCTTGTAGCCCCCTATTACCCAGGTTATAATGACTTTATTTACTGTGTACCCAAAACATGTTTATGCAGACATTGTTTATGAGATAAGAAGTATAAAATCCTTGAATATGAGACTATAATAATAATAATTAATAATAATTTTTATTTATATAGCGCCAACAAATTCCGCAGCACTTTACAATTAAGCGGGGACATGTACAGACAATAAATTCAGCACAAGTTAAGACAATTTAAACAGTGACATTAGGGGTGAGGTCCCTACTTGCAAGCTTACTATAATACTTCGACACTAATATAAAAACAAATTCTAGAACAAGGGGGAAAAACATTAACCCTTCTATGTCACGGTGCAGCAACCTTCCTGGTGCCTCATCTTCTCCCTCTGGTCAGATCTCATATACCGGATTTTCAGAGTGCACTCTTCTCATTACTTGGTGAGAAGTCACCTCCTATCTGTAATCTTACTTGCTCCTATGGCATGCAGCTCATACTAGCACTCGGTCTCTGTGTTGTAGGGAATGCCTTTTGCATCGGGGTAACATCAGGATGACTCATCAACTTTGCTCAACGAATCGCCTCACCATGTATCTGCAACCAGTGCCAGTGCTTCCACATGCCAGTGCTCCCGCATCCAGGTGGATGTACTCATCCCAGTAGAATGTTCATCTGAGTCAAGCTCCAACTCAATTATTTTGAGCCAATAATGTCCAAGCAGCAACTTTTAAGGCATGTACCTGAGTCGCCCGTCAGGGCCATGGGTTACTCAGTACCGGGTCCGGTGGTGTTCACAGGGGGATGTCACAGTGGCTGCGACCTGGTCCGTGGCCCTGGGCGCCCATGTAAAAGGGAAAGATCTTTAAAGGGATGGAGTTTATGTTCGTGATGCCACCTGTGGTATTCGGTCAGTGGGGACCGACGCTGCTTTAACGGGTCCACTGGGGTGATGTTATGGCAGCTAGATGGTATACCTTCCCACAGGTGAAGTATATCCCCAGGGCTTCCCGGTGTGTAGATGGTGAATGGCGAATGGCGCAGTGAAGAACGAGGACACAAGGTTGCAGTCTCTTTACCTTTACTGAAGACTTCAGCATCCACAGTCCAGGGCACCAGACCACAGGGCAGGCAGAGTCCAGTTGGTTTGGAGGCTAATCCAGAGTCCCCTTCTCCAGGTGGAAATCAGTAGCTTTTCCTTAATGAGGTAGTGCAAATGTATCAATTACATTAATATTCAAGTCAATCAATTCTTTAAAACAGCAGCAATGAAACGAGGGACCTGTCATTAACCCTCAATGTTGGCCTTGGGCGGGCTACAAGGCGTGTATCAGACCTGGAATCCTGCCGCGCCAAAATTGGTTTTTCTTCAGGTCTCTGGACAACAAAGCAGTTCTCACAACAATGTTAGAAGTAGTCTTTTAAAACTTCTTTTGTAAAACAAGTTAGAAGCACCTTTAAGAAGGTGCAAACTATTTACACGAAAGTTTTGAGCCATTCACTGTTCATGACTCCAGTGTCTCTAAATAAAGTAACTTGTGCAAAACATGGGATCCTTAAAAAACAGAGGACCCCTTTAAGAAGAAACCCTGGTAGGGTTTAACGAACTTTTGAACAGTAGCAGAAGATGAACATGGAACTATCTACGGTCATTTTTCAAATTTGTTTTACTGGGGTAACACTGGCAAAGGCAGTCCCTTTGGATACGGGCGGCTACCAGGTACCACATAAACTGCGTCTGCACTCCTGATGGGAGTTTGAGTGCTTACTGACCTCTGCTCCATGACACTCTGGGTGCACTTTGAACACATGGTGACCAGTGCAGGGGTCACCTGTTCAGGTTGAGGCGATGCTGGGTAACACGGTACTGCTGGAGGTAGTGGCTCCAGGCCGCAAGGTGGCGATTTTGGCTCATTAAGTCCACATTTGTGGACAGGGAGGGCGTACCATCCCTTGTCTCCCCAATGTCTGGTGTAGGTGACATGGTCTCCAGGATAGAGGTCCCTGTCTGGGTGTCCCTCCATTAGGTGTGCCTCTACATCTCGCCTGGTCACGAAGACTTCCGGGTAGAGATCTGGCTCTTTGATGAAACCCCAGCCAGAGTTAAGACGGAATATGACCACGGTTCGACACCTCCGCGGGCCTAGGTCCTCACGACCCACCTTCGGGGCCCGGGCTTTGGCCTGCAGATCTTTCTCATGGGCAACATGGCGTCGGCGCTCCTCATCCCGCTCTTTCTGTTCTTGTTGGATCCCTGCTGCTGGTGATACTCCTGTTGGCTGATGACCTCCATTTGCTCCCCTTTTCTGGCTGCGCCTCCCCAGGGAGCCCGATCAGATTGGTGGTGGTGGTGTGGGTCCACCTGAAAGTCATCCACTCCCCTTGGACGTCCACAGTCTGTTTAGTCGGCTGCAGCGGGGCGTCGGAGGGCCTTTCTACGTGGCTACACAACTGGCCGGGTGGTGGTGGCGGGGGTGAGTCTATGGCTACTAGCAGGGTGGTGTCCTTGGCTACTGGGGCAGGGTCAGTAGGCTTACCCGCTACCGCGGCATCTCCGGTCTCTTCCGTTGCAGGCTGAGGCTCTGATGGCTGGTTGCGCTGCCGCTCCTGTGCACTGGCAGCCGCACAGTACCAAGAGCTCCGGAGCTGACGACACAGCTCCTCGACCTCCGTGCCAAGAACCTCTGGGTTCATGAGTGATGATGGGGCCTTCTCTTTCTCCGATTGGTGCGATGCACCGTGGGCTTTCTCCCCCTTCCCTGGGTGACCTCCGCTCGCCAACTTGCCAACCAGGTCTGTGTCGGCGTCTTACTGTTGTTTCTGCTCCTCCACTTCTGGAGGGCGGTTCCTTCTTCTCCCTCCACCATCTCAGACTAGGAGGCGGATCCCTTTAGTTGATGAGCATATCTTTCTGACAGTAGCATTTGTGAGGGACGGCTTCTATTTTCGCACCCTTTTTCCCAGGCTACGCCCACGACGACACGCCCCACTCCTTCTGCACGCCACATGGCGCTGTGATGGTGCCGATTTTGGTGGTCTTTTGCAATACACAGTCTCACAATAAAGTACGGTTCAGGCACAGCTCTGGCACAGTCTTTAGGCGCACATGACCCAATTTACAGTGTTTAGTAGATCCTGTTCGTGATGCCAAAATGAGTCGCCCGTCAGGGTCGTGGGTTACTCGGTACTGGGTCTGGTGGTGTTCACAAGGGGATGTCACAGTGGCTGCACCTGGTCCGTGGCCCTGGGCGCCCATGTAAAAGGAAAAGATCTTTAAAGGGAAGGAGTTTATGTTCTTGATGCCACCGGTGGTATTCGGTCAGTGGGGACCGACGCTGCTTTAACGGGTCCACTGGGGTGATGTTATGGCAGCTAGATGATATACCTTACCACAGGTGAAGTATATCCCCAGGGCTTCCCAGTGTGTAGATGGTCAATGGTGAATGGTGCAGTGAAGAACGAGGACACAAGATTGCAGTCTCTTTATCTTTACTGAAGACTTCAGCATCCACAGTCCAGGGCACCAGACCACAGGACAGGCAGAGTCCAGTCAGTTTGGAGACAAGTCCAGAGTCCCCTTGTCCAGGTGGAAATCAGTAGCCTTCCCTTGCGCTGCAGTGGTGTAGTCCCTTACTGCCTATGGCTTCACATAAGGGTCTCACAGATGCGATGTTTCGCTCTCTCTGTCTCCCGTATAGGATAGGACAAAAACCGTATGACTGGTGACTTGAGCCTGTTTATAGGGTCTCTTAGATAACCCGGCTCTGTGGGTGTCACCGTGCCTCCTGGGTTTAGTTACGGACAGGTAACCTGCAATTAGCTGTCCTGCCGGTCTCTGAAATAAGGCGTAGAGGTCCTTACTCCCTCGGTGTTCCGGCTACCAGGATTCTGCGCCTCAGAAGGAGGCAGCCTGTTCGGGGCTGGTCCCCTTCTGGTATCCTCTCCTTTGCTTCGACTTCCTTCACGCTTGCTGCAATACAATTCTGCCTTCAAAATGTCTCTTTCTGGGAGCTGCAGCTCTGAGGGCATGCACAGCTCCGTTTACCCTCTGTCCTCCTCAGACTACTGTCTGGAATTTTCTGACTTTTCCTACAGACTACCAGTTTATATATATATATGGGGAGTGACCTAATAAACAGGAGCAGAAGCTCCCCCTGGTGGCCTGGAGTGTGAATGTGTTGCATGTTTTTGATACCTGGATGCAGTTATCCTTTCTTGCCTCCAAACGTAGCATCACTCTCCCTGAGAGGAAAGCAGTACCATTGCGATGACCAGGACCCTGGGGCACCGCATACCCAGTTACAGCAAGAGCTCGGTTATTGTATACCCACACTAACTGCAACAAATTCAGGCCACTTCATATTCTGATTATGTTCCAATATGCTTAGCATCTGGCCCATACCAAGGCTAAGTTACAATTTGAATGACATTTCATTTTCCGAATGTCTCTCTGTATCCCATAGGGTTCATCTGGAGCAGACAATCACTCGTTCTTGCCCCTCCTGCACCTAAACCAGTACAGCTTCCAGACCATAGAGACTTCCATCTGTGTATAGCACAAATGTTTGAGAGAAGTCTGCGTAGGCCAAGATAGGCGATAATGTGAGCTATAGTGTCTCAAAGGCCTCTTCTTGCCTCAACCCCCACTGGGTCAGCAAACCCTTGGACTTCCTGTCGTCCCCCTCAGTAGTTTGTGCAATGTAGCTGCAGTCTTCTCAAAATTCGTCATAAAGCTTTGATAATACCCTTACAGGTGTAAGCCACTTCTGCACGGCTGCCACCTTCTCTTTTGCCGGGTATGCATGAGGTATTCTATTTCCTTATTGAACAGGTGGCACTTTCCAGGCTTTATCTACAGTTCATATTTCTGAAGCCACTCCAGCACCTGCCCGAGTCTAACAAGATCCTCTTCAAACACGGTGGAGTAAGTTATGATGTTGCTCACGTATATCAGATGTCATGCTCATGGATTCGCTATCTTGAGCTTGTGTTCTGTGGTCGGCTTCTCTTTTTGCGGAGCTACATGAGGCACCTTTTCTCTGGTTATGTGACTTCTGTTATACTGGCTACAGTCTGTCTAGCTTAATACAGGTGATGTCATTGGTCCACCTATCACCTTTTGGGTGCAGCTTTATATTCTGTCCCCCAGCTTGTGTTTGCTCCTGGTACTAGATTCATTAAATTGTTCTGACATTCTACTCATGTTTGAAGCCAGCCTGCGATAATTCAGCTAAGGATTTCCTCTTTTCTGTTTCTTTACTATACTTTGAACCCATCTTCTGTTTATCTTTAGGAAGTAGGCAGTATATTTGTTAAGAGTACTTGCTTTATTCTTTGTTTGGTTTTTTGTTATTTACTTTACTCACTCTGTGATCTTTCTTTGGTTTAGCACACTTCTCCTCTCCAAGGTAATTCACACTCTGCTCTGCCCTCTGGTTCTTTAGGTGGAATGTGAAGCAACTCGACGGACGTTTAGGCAGGATAGGTCCGAGATGCCATCTCCTAGTCTGAAGTTAGGGCTATCTCTGTACAGACAGGCCCCACTAGGGACTGCGGAGTCAGGATATCTAATCTGTACAGGAAATGGCAGGGTCACTTTTGTTTGGAAGGCAACTGGCAACTTCTGGAGTTGACTGGCCCAGATTAGTTGTTGGAATATTCTTCTACTATGCCAGTGATTGGTGGCATCGCACCAATCACTTCCACCCCAGCTGTCCACCAGGACATTCATTCAGGAAATTCATTCCCAATGTCATGATAAGTCCACCCCCGATGGGGCCCTTCAACAGCACGATTCCCTTCTTTCCTACGTTCTGTCCACAGACAAGTATGTTTATCCATACCTCCCCAGCCACCGGTATGAGCAACTGATTTACATCCATCAATCGAATAGTTGGTCCCCCTGTTGATCATGTGATGTTTGGGAAGCATTGGCAGAAATATACTTTCCCAGTTCCACTTAGCCCACGTATTGGGAGTCTTGAAAATTGCATCTTCGAAGTTTTCAATCCCTCACTCAGTAGGAACTTGCTCCATGGTATGCTCCCTGACTGCAGGACACTTTAGTTTAACGGCCGCCCTTCTTGCTGGCTGCTTCAGGTGTGGCAATTCCTTGACATGTGTACCATTCTTCCACAACTCCAACACTTGACTGTGCGCTCGTCTGATTGGCGTCTAGGTCTGTATCACGGATCTGCGGGAGGGGGATACCCCCTCTCTACTCGCTCTTCATACCGGGTTACGGAATTTGGCTCTCGTGCCACTGCCAGGGTTTTTCTTATGTTCCGTACTCTCTCCTGATTTCCCCCATTTCCTGCTGTAATTCACAGGCCCACTCTGGTTTGGCATTAAGCACCCTTGAGGTGGATACTTCATAGCTTCGGACTATACCCACCACAGTCAGGGCTTCTTGTTCTCGAACTCTGGCTTCTGCTCCGACCTTGAGGAAGCTCATGTTGGGATCATAGCACAGACATTCTTTCAAGGCATGCCTCAGGTAGATGTCTCTTCCACCCGTAACCAGCTGATCTCTAAAT
Source organism: Ranitomeya imitator (assembly GCF_032444005.1). NCBI lineage: Eukaryota > Metazoa > Chordata > Amphibia > Anura > Dendrobatidae > Ranitomeya > Ranitomeya imitator. The sequence continues at coordinate 1,204,068,513 of NC_091282.1, read as the reverse complement.
ACTTCATCTATATTCACCTTAGGGTTTTTTTGATGATATGAGCAGTTACTTCTTGCATAACATTCACATATTGGGCAACCATATCTCCCTCTCTCTGAACAAGATGAAAGTAGCGAACGTACAGTGTTCCTAAATCGGTCCTATCGCCGTGCATGTCCTCTAGAATCTTGATCACGTTATATACAGTATCACAGTCTCTGAACATGACCATCTGTCAGGCCTCTCCATCCAAGGTCAGCAAGGCTAGCTTCGCCTGTAACGCAGGTGTGATAGGGTGCATAAGTAACATACTCTTTAGATGTTCAACCCAGTCCCTCATCATTAAGTAGTCACCCGTAAATTTTGATATATTGCTAAGCATAGCTCTGAGGGGAAGGCTACCTGATGTGGACTCAATTATCAACTGATCCGCCATTTCTGCCCTTTAGCTCTTAACCAATGTTCTATGGCAGTAATGCAGTGTAATGACCAGAGGTCCGAATAAGATCCAGTGAGTCACAAACCAAGACCAAGGCAGAAATCTCCAACGGTATTTACTCAAAGGCAAATTAATCAAGGTAATATGGAGAATATTAAGGCAGATGCACCCCAAAGATACACTAATTCAGCAGCAGCTGAAATCACTGTGCCACTCAAAGGTCTCCTGAGAACTGTGTACTACAACAGACTAGTAAGAAATTTACCTAACAGGCAACTAAAAACAGGAACAAGTGTAAATTGAATGTAGTGTTATTAAGGGAGCCCCTGGAATGGCACATTGAGTATAACTTACACAACTCTAATATAAGATACACCTCTAAAGTAACAATTTAACACTCTGAGCAGAGATACCCGGGTATCTATAACTATGGTACCGTATCCTGAGATGGATTTCCTCTCAGGCAGGAATCCGCAGAGGCTGTAGCCAGTTCATATCTTCAGCGCCAATAAGTTACAGCAAGCTCCTCTTGTCTTGTCGGCCGATGCCGAGCCCAAACGCCGGGGACTTAGTTAGTGGTCTCACGATGTAGTCTCTGCTTCTGTAGCTCCTAGGAATGGTTCCACGACAATCCGTCCGTCTCTGTATCAGCAGTCTGTCCAGACTTGTTCCTCCACTCAATGCACAGGGAATCCACAGACTTCCAAATTCGTACTGGGTTCTTAGCAAAGTCTCCGTCTTTTCTTAGATAAAGGGTTAGCTCCTCTCCAGGAAACGTTAGCAACACAAGTCTCTCACAGAGTTAAACAAAAGGTTAGCTCTTCTCCAGGGGAACGTTAGCAACAAAAAGTCTCTCAAAAGCTTCTTTTCCTCCAAAAACACTTGCAGTAAATCCACACAGTCTCTTTTTAAGATCTCACAGCAGCTTCTCCTTTTCTTCCTGCCTTTTCTCTCTCAGCTCTCACTTCTTAGTTTCACTTTACACTCGAGACACTAGACCCCACCCCGCAGCACACATTGTCTCTGGGAGGTCTGTCCTCTGCTGCAACAGGCAAAAACCACAGGGTCCTAGTGCCCTCTCAGTGGGACTACAGTTCACCCTCTTACATGCCACCCCACTAGAGGTTGGCGTCCTCGACATACCTTCCCACTCAAATTCATCTTGAGCATATCGCTGAGGCGGTATTCCTGCCGTAGATCGTGTAGTTCTCCTGAGTCCTACATCAACAGGTGCGACCTTAGAGGGAGCTAGAGTCTCTTCCGTGGTCGTGTTAGTGGGCGTAAGTGGAGTTGTCTCCTCCTGCGGCTCGATGTCCTGTGATACAGCGTCAGGACCAAGCAGTTGACCTGATGCACTCTCCTCAACAACATCCTCCATATCCCCAACATTCTCACCACCCGAGGCCAGATCAGTCACAGGGGGCAAATAAGCAGGCGCAGGAGTAAGCACACCATCAAACTCAAGATCATTCAGAGCTTCCGCCCCTTGGAACATGGCCTCTGGCTCTAGGGGGGTAGGCGCCGAATCTTCAAACCAGCACTGTTGTAACATGTTACGATGCAAATTACGGGTTGGCCCCCCTGTCCCCACCGGTTCGACCTCGTACACTGGAATCTCAGGGTTCACCTGTTTTTTTATCAGATACGGTATCGCCTCCCATCGGTCACTCAGCTTTCCTGACCGTCGTTTTGTCCTCACCAACACTCTGTCCCCCGGAGAGAACAGCTCTGTACAGGTCGCGTGTCCTTATGGACCACCTGTCGAAGGCGGTCGCCCACCACCTGATGCACCACCCTCAACTGCCGCCGATGCTCTCGTACCCACTCGGATGCAGTCCGAAGGGGGGCGGAGGAGGGATCTGGCATGTTCAAATCCTCAATGTCTCGGCCAGGTCTACCAAACATCAACATGTGTGGTGAGTAACCAGTAGTACTGTGCACCCTGTTATTGTAAGCCCACATCAATTCGGGGAGATACTCAGGCCAGCATGTCTGTTGCTGACTCTCTAAGGACCTCAACATTTGCAACAGGGTCCGATTAAAACGCTCACACGCCCCGTTACCCTGAGGGTGGTAAGGCGTTGTTCTCGACTGCTCGATACCATAGAGCTGGTGCAACTCTTTCATCAGCGTCCCCTGAAAGCAGGCCCCTTGATCTGAATGTATTCTCTGCGGACACCCGAACACTTGGAAGAAATGTCGGCACACTGACTCAGCCGCCGACTTGGCCGTCTGATCTCTTGTCGGCACCGCTACAGCATACTTGGTAAAGTGATCTGTCATCACCAGGCAATAGGAGTACCCTGACGTAGAGTACCCTATCAACACGTAGTCAATCATGAGTAGCTCCAGTGGAGCTGAAGTCTTAATAGACTGTGTGGGAGCCCGCTGCTCAGGGCTTTTGTTGAGCCCACAAATTCGGCACTGCCGACACGCGTTGGCCACCATCCCTCCCAACTCAGGGCAGTAGAGGACTCGCTGCAACCACTGAAGTGTCTTTTCACTTCCAAAATGGGCCCCCTTCTCATGCGCCTCACGAGCGACCACTGGCCCCATCCCCACAGGAATTATCAGTTGGTACCGATGCTGCAGCTCCGATGGCAGGTACACCTTACGATACAAAAGACCTTGCTCCACACACAATTTATCCCATTGTCGAAGGAGTTTCATTCCTTCCATGGACAACTGAGCCTTGTCCTCTGCACTGGGCCAGGCCTTGTTTTGTACCCAACGGCGCACAAGTGCAATGTCCGGACACTCATCCTGGACTCTTGTCCAATCTGAGGGTGTTTTACCCAGGACACAGGGCATCCCGGTGGCCACCCCACTTGAGTGTACCACACTTTGGAAGATAGGTATCTGCCCCAAAGCTGGAGTTTCAGTATCCTCAAGTTGTTCGTCAACATCTTCCCCGGATGACCGAAGGGGCACCCTTGACAATGCATCTGCATTGCCGTTCTCTCGACCAGAGCGAAATTTAATGCGGTAATTGAACTTGGCCAGTCTGGCGACCCACCATTGCTCCAACGCCCCCAGTTTTGCATTCTCTAAGTGAGCTAGCGGGTTATCTGTCATGACTAGCACCTCAGCCCCTATTAGATACTCGGCGAAGCGTTCTGTCATTGCCCACACCAGGGCCAGCAATTCCAGCCGGAATGAGCTGTAGTTAGCCGGATTTCGCTCGGAGTCTCTTAAAGATCTGCTGCCATAAGAAATCACTCGTTCTCGGCCGTCCTGCACCTGTGCTAGTACTGCCCCCAACCCATGAAGACTACCATCGGTATACAACAAAAAAGGGGTGTCAAACCGGGCGTAGGCCAGCAATGGGGCACTCGTTAGGGCGGTTTTCACTCCATCAAATGCCTTTTTCTGTAGGGGCCCCCATGGAATGGGGCGATTTCGAGGACCCAGCGCTGTCCCTCTCAAAAGTTCATTCAAGGGACTCACCACTTGTGAGAATTTAGGCACAAACCGCCGATAGTATCCTGCTAGGCCCAGGAAGGCCCGCACTTCTCGCAGGTCACAAGGAGGTGGCCACTCTTGTACTGCCTTAATCTTACTGGCTAAAGGTAGTACCCCGTCCGGGGTCACCAGATGCCCCAAATATTCAATCTGGTTTCGTAACAGTTGACATTTTTTTGGCTTTATTTTCAGGCCGTAGCTCTTGAGCCGCCGGAGAACTTGACGCAGCTTCTCCAGATGATCTTCAAATGAGGTTCCGAACACCACAATGTCGTCTAGATATATCAGGACTGATTCAAAATTTAGATCGCCCAAGCAATGTTCCATCAGGCGTTGGAAGGTTCCTGGGGCGGTAGCGAGGCCAAAGGGCATCCGGTTGAACTCAAAGAGCCCCATTGGCAAGACAAACGCCGTCTTGGCCCGATCTTTTTCAGCCATTGGGACCTGCCAGTACCCGCTTGCCAAATCCAACGTTGAGAAATACTTGGCCCGACCCAGGGCCGACAGGGATTCTTCAATACGGGGTAAAGGATATGCGTCCCGTACGGTGTGGGCATTCAATTTCCGATAGTCCACACAAAATCGGAGTGTCCCATCCTTCTTGCGGACCAAGACTACAGGGGCCGCCCAGGGACTCCGGCTCTCTCGGATCACTTGGTTGTCCAGCATACTGGCCACCATGCTCTTCACCTCTTGATAGAGCGCCGGAGGAATTTGACGATATCTTTCTCTAATGGGTGGAGTATCCCCCGTTGGAATCTCATGCTCAATCGTCTGGGTACACCCGAAGTCCTCTCCATGTCGGGAAAATGTCTCTTGATGTTCCCACAAAACTCTCTCCAACTGCTCCAACTGCACGGGGGTCAGCTTCTCCCGATCCACTCCCCTCTGCTCCATGATCACATGAACATTCCATTCCTCCGTAGGAGGTTCAGTCCGGCCTACCTCGACCGCGAATGTCCAGGATGACTGTTGGTCTGGTCGCAATTCGAACCCTGCATTTTCCGGCACCTTCTCTGCCGGCACGAACAGTTCAGCCAGTATGGTCCCAGCGGGAATTGCAACAGCTTCATCTAAAACATTGATGCATCGGACCGGCACTCGTCCATTCTTCACAATCGCCAAAGACCGGGCCACATGTACCTTGGCAAATGAGGAACCCTCTCGGGCGGGCTCAAGTAGCACTTCAAGCCCATTCAATCTCTGTGCAGCTCCCACAGGCAGCATTAAGAGTTCCTCTTGTCTGGGTCCCAGCAGGATCGGGGCCCTCGAAGTCACTCGGACCCGGCCCACCCGGCCACCTGGGACCGCACTTTTCAGCAAGTCGCAACTCAGCACTAGACGGTGTAGAATTCTCTGTGTGGGTCGGTGTCTTGTCGCACGGGCCCAGTATCGGGGTCCTTCACTGGCATACATCTGGTGATTCAAATCTCGCAGCACGTTCATTCCGAGCGTCACTTCCATCCCTCTTCTAGGGGGGTGATCCACCAGTACTACCCCTTTCTGCCCCAGCTCTTGACCAAACATTTTTAGTTGCATCCACACGATCCCTTTGACTGACAATTGACCATTATTTGCGGCGGTCAGTCGTATCACTCGGCCATCCTCTGGAATCACTAGTCAACTGAAGTATCTCTCATATACTTCTAGAGGCATTATAGTACATTCGGATCCCGTGTCAACCAAGCACCTCATCTTCCGCCCTTCAAACTCTGCTTCTATCATTGGACTACATGCAAACAAATCTTGTTCATTCCGTCGAGGGCTTTGTGTGGGTGGGGCCGCTGCTGCTTGCCCTCTCATGGCAGCGGCCGGAAGTTTAAAGCCGGCGACGGGGTTTCTGGGGCTGTAAGCGCCCGGCAGTAACGCGAGATGTGTCCCTGGCGGCCACACTTCCAGCAGGTGATTGTTCCTCGTGGGCGAGGGCTTGACTCATTCTGATAGGACGACCTGGCCATTTGCGGGGTCACCGTTCCAGGGGGTGGGGCAGGAGGTTCCCGTGAGGTGGTAGAGGCGGGATCAACTGTCAGTTGAGACAATTTCAGCTTCAACTCCTTCACCTCAGCACGCAAAGCTTGTACCACGCTTACAAGCCCCTCTCCCCCCGACCCTGATGACACACTTTCCTCCAGCTGGGCACTGTTCACTGACCCCTCGGGAACATAGGCTGATTTCTCTTCCCTTTCCACTGCAGCTCGGTAAATCTGCCAGAAAGATAACTCTGGTGCAACCCGGGCCATTTCCAACAGCTTGTCCCGGAGAAGTCTATGGGCTAAACCGGTGATGAATTGGTCCCGGAGCAAGCGGTCTACCTCCTGGAACGCCCCCATGGCCCCCGGGTCTAGTCGCTGCATCTCATTCAACATCTCTTGTAAAATATTAGAGTACTGCATCAGGGACTCACACTCTCTCTGGGGACGATTAAAGAATAGGTACCGAAGCTGGGCCACACGCGCTCGGCCCCCCAAACTCCCCTCTAACAGTTCCAAAATCTTTTCTAATGTATCCCTCTCTGATTCTGGGCGCACCATCACCATACGCCTAATATCACCCTCCAGTGCATTTAATGCCAGCTCAGCGCGTAACGCGGGGGTCAAATTACACATGCGCAGAATACTCCGGATTCTCTCAGCCCAATCTTGCAACGCCATATTGCGCCCATCGTATTTCGGCATGTGCTGAAGTAAAGCTCCTACAGGCACATACCCTCCCGGAGTCGCAGCGGCTGCCAGGGGAACCCCAACCCCCGAGGAGGATGCGGATACAGCGGGGTCATTTCCACCCTCGCCCTCGTCCATGACAAACACTGGATCCTGCCGACTACGCCAAAAATGTAATGACCAGAGGTCCGAATAAGATCCAGTTAGTCACAAACCAAGACCAAGGCAGAAATCTCCAACGGTATTTACTCAAAGGCAAATTAATCAAGGTAATATGGAGAATATTAAGGCAGATGCACCCCAAAGATACACTAATTCAGCAGCAGCTGAAATCACTGTGCCACTCAAAGGTCTCCTGAGAACTGTGTACTACAACAGACTAGTAAGAAATTTACCTAACAGGCAACTAAAAACAGGAACAAGTGTAAATTGAATGTAGTGTTATTAAGGGAGCCCCTGGAATGGCACATTGAGTATAACTTACACAACTCTAATATAAGATACACCTCTAAAGTAACAATTTAACACTCTGAGCAGAGATACCCGGGTATCTATAACTATGGTACCGTATCCTGAGATGGATTTCCTCTCAGGCAGGAATCCGCAGAGGCTGTAGCCAGTTCATATCTTCAGCGCCAATAAGTTACAGCAAGCTCCTCTTGTCTTGTCGGCCGATGCCGAGCCCAAACGCCGGGGACTTAGTTAGTGGTCTCACGATGTAGTCTCTGCTTCTGTAGCTCCTAGGAATGGTTCCACGACAATCCGTCCGTCTCTGTATCAGCAGTCTGTCCAGACTTGTTCCTCCACTCAATGCACAGGGAATCCACAGACTTCCAAATTCGTACTGGGTTCTTAGCAAAGTCTCCGTCTTTTCTTAGATAAAGGGTTAGCTCCTCTCCAGGAAACGTTAGCAACACAAGTCTCTCACAGAGTTAAACAAAAGGTTAGCTCTTCTCCAGGGGAACGTTAGCAACAAAAAGTCTCTCAAAAGCTTCTTTTCCTCCAAAAACACTTGCAGTAAATCCACACAGTCTCTTTTTAAGATCTCACAGCAGCTTCTCCTTTTCTTCCTGCCTTTTCTCTCTCAGCTCTCACTTCTTAGTTTCACTTTACACTCGAGACACTAGACCCCACCCCGCAGCACACATTGTCTCTGGGAGGTCTGTCCTCTGCTGCAACAGGCAAAAACCACAGGGTCCTAGTGCCCTCTCAGTGGGACTACAGTTCACCCTCTTACAGCAGTTCCAATTTTCTAGAGGTACAATTCAGAGTGCAGCTTTATATTTTCTTAGAATTATGTTAGTTGGCACCTGTTCAGACTAGTAGGGATGAGCTGGTCAATCTTTTTCTTTTTGCAGCAAACTCATGTGACATGTGCACTCCCACCCCAATTCCAGCAGATTCAGGTGGTTTTAACTAGCTGGTTCCTTCCGGCCCCATATATTGTATATTGTAGGCTTTTTAGTCCAGGAGAGGTATCTTATCAGGAAAGGGACCCAACTATATGGTACGCATTGACGTTGCAGTTGGGCTCATATACATTGACCAATCTATGTGCCAAGTACCGTCATTTTACTGTAAATTTTCCTACAGCAAATTTTGCATTTCCAATTTTTCTAAATTTCATATGTACGGTACGTAATATAGCACTTAACCAATGTTCTATTGCAGTAATGCAGTTCCAATTTTCTAGAGGTACAATTCAAAGTGCAGCTGTTATGGGGAAATCTGTGGCCGACACACTGTTGAATATCTTTGGGTTGAAGCATTGTTGCAGGGGATGTGGGTTACACAGTCATAGGTGACCTGTGGAATAAACACTTATGGTGGATCTGTGGGTTGAAGTATTGCTATAGAGGATGTATGGATCACACATTGCTACGGGGGGTTATGTGGGTATTTGACCATCACATTGTGACTTGAGCATCTGTGACTGACACATGCAGGAGTTGAGCTGCTGTTTGGCTATAACTTGACCTTGTGCATAGAAGAAGAAAGAGGACTTGGATGATGGGAATCAACAACTAAAAAGCGACTATTGGTTTTCTGTCAGTGAGTGATACTTGTGTTACATATAACGGGCTGAACAGATGTCTCCGGATTGATTATTTCATGTTTATTTCTCCTTGGAAGTTTGAAAGTTATTTTTCCAGGGACAAATTCTTTCCAATAAGGGATAAAAGCATATTTATATGTCACCCCTCCAGCAGAATGTCAGCAATGAGTGTTGTAATTCACCATGTGGCTGTTTACAGCAGATTCGATGGCTATCATGAGATGAGTTTACATTTCTTGTTTGTGACTTCATTGTAATAATGTGTCACATTCTTCCAGGAAAGGAAGCTTCGTGCATTCTATGTGAAGGTTCAGGAACAGTCTATAGGTTGTGGAGCATGAAGCAAGACATCATCCGCTCTTGTCTGCAGAGTCCAGCCTTCCCTCCGCTTGGTTTTACGAGTTTTTCCCCCTTGGTACAGGATTTCACTGAACATTCGCTCAGTATGTCGTCAGTGCCAGGTTGGGCACCGCGACTTACAGTAAACCATGCGAAGCTCTCAGGTTGTGGACACTTTACAACATCTCATAAACTGTACTGCAGCTCTGCAGGACATCTGCTGAATAATGGCTCCCACCATACCACATACAAGCATTCCTTGCTTATATTATCTCCTTCCATCATGACAGAAGGAGAGGCAGGAGATTAAGACATGACCCAATATTCACAATGAGATTGTGACAGGTTTATAATAAAATCCATTAAAATAACATTTGATCCAGGGAAATTGCTCCTGATTCTGCAGTATACGTAGCACCAGGAGCTTTTTCAACCTCTGGTTCTACATCCATAGACATTAATATGGAGTCCCTCAGCAGTAGAACGGCTCCCACCCTTCTGGGAAGGGTTTTGACAAGATTGTTGAGGTGTTTGTGGGAATTTTTGTCCTTTCATCCAGAAGAAAATTTGTGAGGTCAGACGCTGATGTTGGGAAGATGCTGGGCTCAGAATCTCCATTCTAGTTCATCCCCAAAGTGTCGGATGGGGTTGAAGTCCGGGCTCAGTGCTGCTGATCATGTCCTTCCAAATCAAACTCCCCCAACCATGTGTGTGTGTATCTTGTGCACTGGACACAGTCATGGGGAACAGAAAATGTCCTTTACTAAATTGTTCCGACTAAGCTGGAAGCTGCCATTGTCCACAATGTCTTGAAAAAACAGAGGGGGCGTGGCTTAGGCAGCAATGGTGTAAGGTGTGCGGTGCCTAAGCTCCTGAGTGACATCGTCTGAAATCAACTCAAACCGTGGAAAAACAGCATCCTTTGGTAAAAATAATCGAGGATATGTTCCCAGTATCTCTCTAGGATAACAGAGAGCCTAAATTTGTGACTTAATTGTCTCTTCTGAGAGAAATTCCTGTCAGCATTTTGAGGCCTGTCAATCTTTGTGACAGGAATCCTCAGCTGTTTTTCCTGCCGATTTTCTCCCTGTTAAATTGACTGTGATTCCTCAACTTGTCCACCCAGTACTGTGACAACCCACCTGACAACAGAAGAACCCTCAAAATTTAATGGGTCACAGAGTTTATTACCTTCACCCCGACACCGGCCCGGCTAATTAGAGAAGTACCAGCTCTCCGGGCGCCATCTTAGAAAATCTGACACAATAGGAGTATTTACCTGCCCATCTCTATACAGCACCAAGCCTCCCCGGTCTGAAAGGCGGAGGCAGAAAAGAACAATTAAGGATTCAGGGAGGATCCGGTGAAGTGACAGACAGCGCTTCTCGCCACCTCCAACACTCCCCTGGACTTCGCATCATAGGAGAAAACAGAAGACGCCGCCATTTTATTGGTGGCCAGCGGCGGACCAGGCGACACACACGACCGACTCCTGTTAAAGCTGCGCTGGACAACCCAAGCTGGACCCGATCCGCTGCAAATCTAATCGGCGGTAAGTTCCAGCTCCTGGCTGGGAAAGTCCCTGCACCAGAAGACGACAGCGCGGCAACACAAGCTGAGGACTTAGACAGCCGGCCGGACTGCTTCAGCGCCATTTCTGGAGGTGGTGAGTTCCAGCCGTTGGCTTTGAAGACCCTGCCAGATCCACTAGCAAGAAGAGGAGACTACAACACAACTAATCCTGCTGACGACTAGTTAGGAGCCTGAAGGGCTTTTAATGCAAAAGAGCTATAACCTAATTTCTCTGGTAGGATCAAACCCAGGTGAATAGTATTAGTTTACACACCCCTCTGCATCTCTGCATAGTCATAACTACTGTCTGCCTATATAGTACCTTCTCTCTCCTAAATTATATTCTTAGGGTTATTCTAATAAGCAACCCTTTGTCTCTTACTTCAGAGTTACCAGTAGAGAATTCTGATTAATCCTCCCCAAAATTCTTCCACGACAACATATAAATCATTCTATATAACTCCAACTTTGCTGGGAGATTTAGAGTGTGGGCAACCCTCCTACCCTATTCTGTGACTGTCTTAGTTACTACTATCTGAATTCTAGAGCACGGATCGGGGATAATTATGAGTAAATCCTCGGCCAAACCCCAATTCTCAAACATGGCCTTATCTAATTCTCAAAAAGCCCAAAAATTTAAAGGGGTAGGGCGAAATACATCAAAAGACTTGATAACTAAAACAAGTCCCAATAGGTCCAGGTCCAAGATTCAGACCACGAAAAACTCTCTAACCAAAATGAAGTAAAACAATCCTCCCCCACTACTATTATAGAGATGGATTCATCTACCTCTTTAAAGAGGAAAATTCCAGAGGTTATAGCCGAAAAATACACTACTCCACATGACTCATCTGACGAGGTCTCAGAAACCTCTCCTAACTTGAGTCCAGCTAAATCCAAGCAAAAAATAAGTAACCCAAACATAGACGATACCCAGGGATTTGATCTGAATTCTGTGGGGATTGTTATATCTAAATTGACAGAGAAAATGGACAAATTCGAAAATGGTATGAATGAAAAATTTGATACACAAAATAAATTACTAGAAGACTCATTGTCCCTCCTCAGCAAAAGGATGGACGGGTTTGAGGACAGAATTAAAAAAATAGAAGAGAGGCCAGATCTAACCTCTAAAATAAATAAAGACATCACAAAAGAGTTGCACAAGCTGAAGCTCAAAGTAGCGGATTTAGAAGATCGAAATCGCAGAAACAATATTAAAATTAGGGGCATCCCCGAGACCATAGGCCCAAACAAACTGGAGGAATTTACCAAAAAATTATTCAGGAAAATTATTCCCTCCCTAACAGAGCAAGAGCTAGAAATTGACAGAATACATAGGCTGCGAAAACCGCCCACCATCCCTAAAGACCTACCCAGAGACACACTCATGAGAGTGCACTTCTTCAAAACAAAAGAAAGAATCCAAAATTACTTTAGAGAAAATAAACATTTCCCTGAGCCATTTGAAAAACTAAAAATATATGCTGACCTCTCCAAAGAAACGATTGAAGGGAGGAAAACTTTTCAAAGCATTACCATACCTCTCAGGGACAATGAAATCTCCTATAAGTGGGGATTCCCACTCAAGTTAATAGTCAACTACAAAGGCAACTTTATCGTTCTTAATTCTCCAGAAGAAGGCAGAGACTTCTTGCACTCCATCAGTATTCCTCTTCAACCACGACATAAGGATCGCCTTGACTCTGATGGTAAAACATGAAGAGTTTTTGTTCAAGTTTATTGTTTACTTAAATGGGAAACTATCCCGATAAGAAGCTAATACCTATTTTTGGTCGTTCTTGTTAATGTTACATGGGTATAAGTTCAACAACCAAGAAGGTGTTGCTTGGGAGCTAGTAACACAAACTTTTCCCCCAACAGGTGAAGTCAGGTTCACCGTAGTGGACCACTTCAAGTGGACATTACAGTTTATTGTTTATTGTTCTTACTCTTACTTAACGTATATTGATTTCTTAATCCTCACAGGTTTGCTGCTACACAATGAGTTTAAAGATATTATCTCACAATGTTAGAGGCTTAAATAGTCCACACAAAAGACACACCCTTTGGAGAGAACTATCCAAAAGCCATGCCGATATAATTTGTTTACAGGAATCCAAATTTAAACACTCAGACAACCCAAAATTTTCGCATAAAAATTTCCCACATATTTACAAGTCGGACAACACAAAAAAGAAAGCCGGTGTGGTCACAATCGTTAAAGGAACTATCTCATTTGAATTTCTAGAGGAGATCAAAGATGCTAAAGGGAGGTTTCATATTCTTGTTTGTTCCTTGAATAACCAGATTTGCACAATCATCAATATTTACGCCCCCAACACAGGTCAAATAGGTTTTCTGAACAAAGTAAATAAAAAAGTAATGTCAATCAAGAGAGGTGCCATGATTTGGTTGGGAGACTTTAATTTGGTACCAAATGCAAATATGGATTCCTCCACCCCAAATAGATACCGACCACATACTTTAGACAATTGGATACACCAAAATGAATTATTTGACATCTTTCGGTGTCTAAACACCACTTCAATTGAATACACCCATTTCTCTGACCCTCATCAATCAGCGTCACGAATTGATTTAATCTTATCGGACATTTTTACGCTCCCTAAAATCTATAGAATCACAATAGAAAGGAAAACCTTCTCGGACCACTCCCCAGTTTCAGCAGAAATCCAAATTGGCCACTCGGTTAATAAAAATTCACTATGGAAATGTGACGCTAACCTACTACACCACCCTGACCATAGATCAATATTAGAAAAATCACTAACAAATTATTTCACAGAGAATTCACCTACTGAAACATCCCCTTTCACCCATTGGTGTGCCCATAAGGCAGTCATGAGGGGTATCATGATCCAAATCTCTGCAAAAAGGAAAAGGTTGCTTAGAATTCAGATTGAAGACATTCAAAATAAAATAAAAGACAAAGAAAACGAACAACTAAGTTTAAACCCCCCGTCTACTCAAATTAAAATAGAGCTACTGAACCTCAGGCAGGAGCTTAAGAAAATCATATTTTCATCATTCCACACCATGGTCAAAATTTCCAAAATGAAGCAATATTCCTCAATTAATAAGCCAACGCGTTACATGATTAATAGAATGAAAAAAATAAGACAAGCAAACAGGATCACCAAAATACAAACAAAAAATGGTACAACGGTATCTCATCCCCAAGATATAGCCAACTCCTTCGCAGATTATTACAGCAAATTATATAATTTACATTCCCAGCCCTCCACCCCACTTCCAAATGTTTCTGACATTGAAAAATTCTTGACCTCAATTAGCCTTCCAAAATTGACCCTTGATGATTTAGAAAACCTAACCTCCCCTTTCTCCCTAGAAGAAATAGAAAGAACCATTCTTCAACTCAAGGACTTTAAATCGCCAGGCCCTGATGGTTTTGGAAACGAATATTATAAAACCTTCACCAAATTACTCTCCCCACATCTACAAAACCTTTTTAATATAGCTAGTTCCTCAGGTAAATTCCCAGCAGAAATGTTAGAATCGACAATTATTTTAATTCCCAAACACAATTCGGACTTAACCCTTGTTAATAATTACAGGCCAATTTCCTTAATCAATACAGATCTGAAAATTTACTCCAAGCTAATTGCAAATAGGCTCAAATCCTATTTGCCGTTATTGGTTCATGGGGACCAAATGGGTTTTATAACAGGTCGTCAAGCGTCAGATGGTACTAGAAGACTTATCAACTCAATTAAATTGATTCATTCCTCTAAAGTGCCATCTGTAATTATTACTCTAGACGCCGAAAAGGCTTTTGACCGATTAAACTGGCTTTATTTAACATCAGTACTTCAAAAATTTGGGTTTAATGAAAAATATATCAACAGCGTAATGGCACTCTATTCAAAACCAACAGCCAAAATTTATGCAAACAACTACTCCTCTACACCATTTAACATTTCAAATGGTACAAGACAAGGGTGCCCTTTATCTCCGCTGCTTTTTATTTTATCAATGGAACCACTAGCGCAATCAATTAGGCAAAATAATTCCATAAAAGGTCTACAAACGCGAACACGCCATTATAAGATAGGGCTCTTTGCCGACGACATGATGTTTACCCTGACGGACCCCTATGAATCAGTTTCGGAGCTACAAAAAACCCTTCAATTTTTTTCAACTATTACCCTTTTTAAGATAAACGAAAATAAATCCAAAATATTGCCATTTTACTTGACGGAATTAGAAACAAAGAAAATAAAAGATATAGTTTCATTCAGTTGGTCGGAAGGAGACCTAGACTATCTAGGTATAATCATTTCAAAAAACTTAGACACATTAATGAAGAAAAACTTGAACAAACTCTTGGAAAATATAAACAAAGACCTGGGTTTCCTCGGTACAAAAGACCTCTCATGGTGGGGCAGAGCATTGGCAACTAAAATTTTTATTGTCCCAAAAATCTCTTATATACTGAGAACACTTCCCCTAAAAATCAACACTTCCTACCTGAATAGCTTCCAATCAACAATAAATACGTTTATTTGGAATAAAAAAAGGGCCCGCATTTCCACAAACATTCTATATAAATGCAAGGAATTTGGGGGCATAGGCTTACCAAACATTACAGCTTTATATCTATCGAATTTAATAAAACAAAGCCAGTATTGGTTCATGAAAGAAGATCCTCCGAATTGGCTTGACCTTGAAATTGAACTTAACCATAGGAAATCTCCCAAAGAATTGGTTTTTGACCATATTCTCAACAGACCTTATAAGGCCTACGCCCATCACCCTATCTTTTCTCCCATTATATATGCCTGGAATAAATTGTCCAAACGAAAGAGAGGCTCCAACAGGAAAATCCTCCTCCAAAATACCCCTATAGAGATTATCATGCTTACCCAAAATATTAACCCCTCCCCCATATGGAGAGACAAAGGGATTCAAAAATTAAATGATATTCATGATGGGGTTAAATTTCTCACCTTCAGCTCTATTAAACAAAAATTTTAAATACCCTCCTCAGCCTTTTTCCCTTACATGGTACTAAAGGACCAAGTTCAAAAATTCATTACAAACAAACCAAAAATATCTGAAGCAACTATTAATTTACTAAAAAATCCCACACACAATTTATTTTGGAATAACAAGCAAATATATCGGTGGTTTAACAATGACATACAATTCAATAAGTTAGCTCATATGATAAAATGGGAAGGGGATCTGAATGTAACGTTCACTCCAGAACAGTGGGAAAATGCAATCCACTTTACTTATGCATCAAACATCTGCATGACACTGAAAGAGGCCTATTATAAAATAATAACAAGATGGTACTATACTCCGGCTCGCCTTTCTCATCTGCCGTCAGGAGGATCTTCATTATGCTGGAGAGAATGTGGAGAGCGTGGACGTTTGCTACATGTGTTTTGGTCATGCCCCCGGGTAAAACCCTTATGGAGGCAAGCCATAAAATTAATTAACAAATTATTAACAGGTAATATCATAGTTACCCCTGCAATGGCCTTGTTGTCCCTGAACTGGGAAAAAATAGACACAAATGTGAGATCTCTTATCATCCATATCTGCCTTGTGGTCAAACAAACCATAGCTTTCCATTGGAAGAATCCGACTTTACCGGCTTTTACTGAAATTATAGACCAAATTAAATTACACAAGACATACGAAGAAAATGCTCTTTGCTATTATTATATGCTATTATATGTTACTATATGTTAATCTGTTAAAAATTGTTAATCATTATCAAATTTTGTTTAAAATGGACAGTGTGTCCACAATGTTGTTCTTACCTTTCCCCAAACCCTCCCCACCTCCTTCCCCTATTCCCTTGTGAGCTGACTCCACATGCTAATATTAAATTTCAAAGATATAATAAAATTATTTGAATAAGTATGATCACAGGTTACCATTCCCCAAACCCATCTCCCCTACCTCCCTCCCTCTCCTTACCCTTATTCCCTTGCGAGCTGACTATATGATTATTTCCACATGCTAATATTAAATTTCAAAGTTATAATAAAAATTATTTGAACAGAAAAAACAAGCCCATTATCCCTTTTCCACCAAACTGTACAGGACACAATGATGTCAGGCGGGCAACACTCTTCTGCGATTCACCAAACCTCAACTCGTCCATTGGACACGAGATAGAGAAGTGTGAGCCGTCACTGCACAGAACACGTTTCTCCAGAGTACAATGCTGACTACTTTACACCACTCCATCTGATGCACAGCATTATGCTTAGTGATGTAGTACTGCATGTGTGTTGAGCCATGGTGAGGCGCCAGATGTTGCAGAGTGGCCAGCTGGGACATGTAGTTTCACTGACAGCACCCGACGTACCCGGGCAAGTGCCGGGGCCCTGGCGAGACGGGGGGGCCCACTCACACTGTCTGAGATTCATTGGCAGCTTGCCAGCTATTTTTCCTGCCGCCGGCCCTTTAAATCTGCGGGCACAGCAGATCTACAGGTGCGGACAGCGGGAGCTGGCCTGGCACAAGAATCTCAGACTCAGTCAGGGCAGGCAGGCACATAGGGGTTAAGAACACAGCGTGACTGTTTGTGGGCGGAGAGAGCACGTTCTCCTACACATACACACACACACGACAGGTGCTGGGGGCCTGGGCAGCTGCTGAAGCATATACAGGTGCTGGGGGTCTGGGGTCTGCTGAAGCATATACAGGTGCTGGGGGCCTGGGCAGCTGCTGACGTATATACAGGTGCTGGGGGCCCGGGTCTGCTAAAGCATATACAGATGCTGGGGGTCTGGGGTCTGCTGACATATATACAGGTGCTGGGGCCCCGGGGTCTGCTGATGTATATACAGGTGCTGGGGGCCCGGGGTCTGCTGACGTATATACAGGTGCTAGGGGCCCGGGGTCTGCTGACGTATATACACTGCACAGTACCACTCCTCCTGTATATATACACTGCACAGTACCACTCCTCCTGTCCTGTATATACACACTACACAGTACCACTCCTCCTGTATATATACGCTGCACAGTACCACTCCTCCTGTATATATACGCTGCACAGTAAAACGCCTCCTGTATATATACACTGCACAGTACCACTGCTCCTGTATATATACACTGCACAGTGAAATACTTCCGGGACATAGTGCGCCGGCGCATGCGCACTAATGCTTTTCGGCTTTGCCCGCCCGCAGTTGGGCAAAGCATACTGCTCGTGCCAAATTCAGGTGACAGGTTCCCATTAAAGGAAGCTTTAACAAACAGAAAGAGGTGCCTGAGAGAATAACCCTCTGGACCACAACACTGAACCAAGTAGTGGTAGCACCGGGCAAGGTGTACCCCTATACAGGGATTCCCCTGTCATAACACCAGATGGCCTAAATGCCGCAGTACCTGGACCAGAGGGACGACCCGTACAAACCGTATTAACAAGACGATGAAATTCAGGCTCTGTCAGTGGAGAGAATCCTGGAAGCTCTGTGTAGTCTCGGAAAGGCTGATCCGGCCGGCAGCAATATCTGGATGGTTCCATGAGGAGAAGCTTAGTCAGCCTGGAGTGGAAACCGGAGAGTCCAGAAGGATACAGAATAGGGTACTGCCAGCGGAGGATTCTGACGAGACAGAGGAATTAGAAAACCGAAAGTATAGTTTGCAGAGCACGGCAGAGTGTGGCCTGAGCAGAAGGCCACAAACAACAGAATGAACACATTGCCCAGGCACCTCCGTTAAGGGGAGGATGCATTTTATGCACAGAGCATCATAGCACATAAAGCCTTATAAGAGAACAGGTGCTCTGCTGTTTTAAGTATGTACAGGAAGCGGGCGCGCCTCCTAAGAGCATTTCCAGGAGACCAGCCAAGAGGATGCAGGTTCTTAGCAGAGAAAGGAGCCGCTGATCATCTGGAGCCACGGACAGGGTGAGCAGTACCAGTGGAGCTGTGTGAAAGGTGCCGGTCTCCCTTCCCAGTGGAGACCGGACCTGCAACTGAGGGCATGACAGTATGTTTCCTGCTGTGATCTATGGGAGCCAGTACCCCAGTGAATCATAGAATGTTAGAGTTGGAAGGGACCTAAAGCATAGCTCCCAACTGTCCCTCATACTGCAGGACTGTCCCGATTTTGAGGCTGTGCCCCACAGTCCCGCACGGGACTCCACATTTCGGCACAGCCAGCAGGAGACACGCTCCTTGTATTAGGCCACGCCCCCTCCATATCTTCTTCCAGGTGCGTTGGTTCAGAGAGGGAGAGAGGACATTCTGAAGTAAGTGTGTGTGTGTGTTGCATTATAACCAGAAGTAGTTGCAGCAGTTAGAGCAATCCAGTGCAGCCTGTTAGTCATAGGCACAGTATATATATATATCTATATATATAATTGTCTAAGGGTTTTTCCATCTGTCTGTCTGTCTTTCTGTCTGTCTTTCTGTCTGTCCTGGAAATCCCGCCTCTCTGATTGGTCGAGGCCATCAGGCCTCGACCAATCAGCGACGGGCACGGCATCGACGTAGAAATCCCGCGTCTCTGATTGGTCGAGGCCACCAGGCCTCGACCAATCAGCAACGGGCACAGCGACGATGATGTCATAAAGGACGTAGACATCTCACGTTTCTGATTCAGCGACGGGCACAGTATCGACGTAGATGTCATAATGGTTGCCATGGCGACGATGATGTCATAAAGGCTGCCTCGACCAATCAGCGACGGGCACAGTCTGCCGCGAATTCTGGAATCATCATTGTCCATATCCTACGGGGACATGCATATTCTAGAATACCCGATGCGTTAGAATCGGGCCACAATCTAGTATATATATATACAGTATATATATATATGGATCCTTTATATACTACAGCAGTTATGGAGTGGAGCCAGTAGATAGTGGTGTTGTCTGAGTGCATAAAGAGTTTGCAGAGCTGGGCTACATTTCAATGTGCAGGATCTGTGAGGCAGCAGTGTGCTCAGCCACAGGTGGTGAAATCTTTGTCTGCATTGTAAGCAGAGCTGCTGTGACACATCTACAGCCCTGACTGTACATTGGCATCGCCATTTTACAGTATGGAGCATCATGTGGGGCCATTATACAGTATGGAGCATCATGTGGGGCCATTATACAGTATGGAGCATTGTGTGGCCATTATACAGTATGGAGCATTGTGTGGCCATTATACAGTATTGAGCATCATGTGTGGCCATTATACAGTATGGAGCATCATGTGGGGCCATTACACAGTATGGAGCATCATGTTTGGCCATTATACAGTATGCAGCACTATGGGGCAATTATACAGTATGGAGCACTGTGTGGCCATTATATAGTATGAAGCATCATGTGGGGCCATTATACCGTATGGAGCATCATGTGGGGCCCTTACACAATATGGAGCATCATGTGGGGCCATTATACAGTATGGAGCACTGTGTGGCCATTATACAGTATTGAGCATCACGTGTGGCTATTATACAGTATGGAGCACTATGTGGCCATTATACAGTATTAAGCATCATGTATGGCCATTATACAGTATTGAGAACTGTGTGGCCATTATACAGTATTGAGCATCACGTGCAGCCATTATACAGTATAGAGCACAGTGTGGCCATTATACAGTATTGAGTATCACGTAGAAATCCCGTGTCTCTGATTGGTCGAGGCCGCCAGGCCTCGACCAATCAGCAACGGGCACAGCGACGATGATGTCATAAAGAACGTAGAAATCCCGCGTCTGATTGGTCGAGGCCGCCAGGCCTCGACCAATCAGCAACGGGCACAGCGACGATGATGTCATAAAGGACGTAGACATCTCACGTTTCTGATTCAGCGACGGGCACAGTATCGACGTAGATGTCATAATGGTTGCCATGGCGACGATGATGTCATAAAGGTTGCCTCGACCAATCAGCGACGGGCACAGTCTGCCGCGAATTCTGGAATCATCATTGTCCATATCCTACGGGGACATGCATATTCTAGAATACCCGATGCGTTAGAATCGGGCCACAATCTAGTATTTATATATATATATATACAGTATATATATATATACTGTATATATATATGGATCCTTTATATACTACAGCAGTTATGGAGTGGAGCCAGTAGATAGTGGTGTTGTCTGAGTGCATAAAGAGTTTGCAGAGCTGGGCTACATTTCAATGTGCAGGATCTGTGAGGCAGCAGTGTGCTCAGCCACAGGTGGTGAAATCTTTGCCTGCATTGTAAGCAGAGCTGCTGTGACACATCTACAGCCCCGACTGTACATTGGCATCGCCATTTTACAGTATGGAGCATCATGTGGGGCCATTATACAGTATGGAGCATCATGTGGGGCCATTATACAGTATGGAGCATTGTGTGGCCATTATACAGTATGGAGCATTGTGTGGCCATTATACAGTATTGAGCATCATGTGTGGCCATTATACAGTATGGAGCATCATGTGGGGCCATTATACAGTATGGAGCATCATGTTTGGCCATTATACAGTATGCAGCACTGTGGGGCAATTATACAGTATGGAGCACTGTGTGGCCATTATATAGTATGAAGCATCATGTGGGGCCATTATACCGTATGGAGCATCATGTGGGGCCCTTACACAATATGGAGCATCATGTGGGGCCATTATACAGTATGGAGCACTATGTGGCCATTATACAGTATTAAGCATCATGTATGGCCATTATACAGTATTGAGAACTGTGTGGCCATTATACAGTATTGAGCATCACGTGCAGCCATTATACAGTATGGAGCACAGTGTGGCCATTATACAGTATTGAGTATCACGTGTGGCCATTATACAGTATGGAGCACTTTGTGGCCATTATACAGTATTGAGCATCACATGTGGCCATTATACAGTATGGAGCACTGTGTGGCCATTATACAGTACTAGATTGTGGCCCGATTCTAATGCATCGGGTATTCTAGAATATGCATGTCCCCGTAGGATATGGACAATGATGATTCCAGAATTCGCGGCAGACTGTGCCCGTCGCTGATTGGTCGAGGCAACCTTTATGACATCATCGTCGCCATGGCAACCATTATGACATCTACGTCGATACTGTGCCCGTCGCTGAATCAGAAACGTGCGATGTCTACGTCCTTTATGACATCATCGTCGCTGTGCCCGTTGCTGATTGGTCGAGGCCGCCAGGCGGCCTCGACCAATCAGAGAGGCGGGATTTCCAGGACAGACAGACAGACAGACAGACGGAAAAACCCTTAGACAATTATATATATAGATTGAGCATCATGTATGGCCATTATACAGTATGGAGCACAGTGTGGTCATTATACAGTATTAAGCATCATGTATGGCCATTATACAGTATGGAGAACTGTGTGGCCATTATACAGTATTGAGCATCACGTGCAGCCATTATACAGTATGGAGCGCAGTGTGGCCATTATACAGTATTGAGTATCACGCGTGGCCATTATACAGTATGGAGCACAGTGTGGCCATTATACTGTATGGAGCATCACGTGTAGTCATTATACAGTATTGAGCAACATGTATGGCCATTATACAGTATTGAGAACTGTGTGGCCATTATACAGTATTGAGCATCATGTGTGGCCATTATACAGTATGCAGCACTGTGTGGCCATTATACAGTATGGAGCACAGTGTGGCCATTATACAGTATTGAGCATCACGTGTAGCCATTATACAGTATGGAGCACAGTGTGGCCATTATACAGTATTGAGCATCATGTGTGGCCATTATACAGTATGGAGCATCATGTGGGGCCCTTACACAATATGGAGCATCATGTGGGGCCATTAAACAGTATGGAGCACTGTGTGGCCATTATACAGTATTGAGCGTCACGTGTGGCTATTATACAGTATGGAGCACTATGTGGCCATTAAACAGTATTAAGCATCATGTATGGCCATTATACAGTATTGAGAACGGTGTGGCCATTATGCAGTATTGAGCATCATGTGTGGCCATTATACAGTATGCAGCACTGTGTGGCCATTATATAGTATGGAGCACAGTGTGGCCATTATACAGTATTGAGCATCACGTGTAGCCATTATACAGTATGGAGCACAGTGTGGCCATTATACAGTATTGAGCATCACGTGTGGCCATTATACAGTATGGAGCACTGTGTGGCCATTATACAGTATTGAGCATCATGTATGGCCATTATACAGTATGGAGAACTGTGTAGCCATTATACAGTATTGAGCATCATGTGTGGCCATTATACAGTATGCAGCACCGTGGGGCTATTATACAGTATGGAGCACTGTGTGGCCATTATACAGTAGGGCTCATCCTGTATGACCATTATACAGCATGGAGCACTGTATGGCCATGATACAGTATGGAGCATCATGTGTGGCCATTATACATATGGAGCACTGTGTGGCCATTATACAGTATTGAGCATCATGTGGAGCCATTATACAGTATGGGGCACTGTGTGGCCAATATACAGTATTGAGCATCATGTGGGGCCATTGTACAGTATGGAGCATCATGTGGGGTCATTATACAGTGTGGAGCACTGTGTGGCCATTAGACATTATGGAGCATCATGTGAGGCTATTATACAGTATGGAGCACTGTGTGGTCATATTCTGTTTATAATTATTGTTTACGAAACAGTTGGTTGGGGCATGGATATGGGTGTGACTAGTTGTGAAATAGGTGTGATCATGGGTGTGGCCTAAAATTTGCTGCGGCACACTGCGCACGCCGCTACCATTGTCCCTCTTTGCCTTCTTCAGAAGTTGGGAGGTATGCCTAAAGGGTCATCGTGTCCAACCGCCTGCTCAATGCAAAATTCACTAAACCATCTCAGACAGATGTCTGTCCTGCCTCTTTTTGAAGACTTCCATTGAAGGAAAACTCACCACCTCATAGCAGCCTGTTCCACTCATTGATCACCCTCAGTGTCAGTGAGAGCCACTAAATTATCTCAATGGCTCTTACTGGGTCTAAAATTTCAGTGTTCGACACAGTCAGAATTTAACCTAGAAGCTGATTGTCATGATTCATTTTTGGATTCGTGGCAGCTCTGGTTCCGCTATAATTTATATGTAGCTTTTTTTCCTTTGAAACCAGCCAGTTTTCCTTGCTGGCAGCTGCGGTGTTGCTGGTCAGCTGATTTGGGTGGTGACCATTCCCACCATCCTTTAATTAGTCACCTGAGAGTTTCTCTGGAGACCAGCCGATGAGTGTGGCGCTCTCTGGTGTCAGCGTGTATCAGCTGGCTGAGGTCCTGGTTCCGCATCTTCTGCTGTGTGAAGTTTGGAGCAGTAGCTTGGAAGCTAAATTTCCTTATTCCTTGTCTTTGCCTGTCTTGTGCTTGTCACAACCCCGTGTTTTCACCATCTGCAGTGGTGAGGCTTGCGTCCTTGCCGGCCAGTGCACTAGCCAAGGTATAGTGAGATGACAGCTAGACACGAGGTTTGTGATGGCGGCAGGGGGAAGGACCCGCATAGGGCATTAGGGGAACTTAGGGATAGGCACAGGCTGAGCTAGGAGGTGCCCTGTTATGATCTGGTGGCCTTGGAGCAGCATGAGACGTACTCTGGAGAAGGTGGTACCTGTACTGACCACAAACCCTGAACTTAGCAGCGCAACTAGAAGTAGCCGTGGTGGGTACCTAACACTCCCTAGACCCCTCGACACAGCCTAAGAACTAACTACCCCTAAAGACAGAAACATGTAACCTATCTTGCCTCAGAGAAAATCCCCAAAGGATTGACAACCCCCCACAAATATTGACTGTGAGAGGAGAGGGAAATAACATACGCAGGCATGAAATCAGGATTTAGCATAGGAGGCCATACTAGCTAAAAAGAAAGAATAGAACAGAGTACTATGCGGTCAGTATTAAAACACTAGAAAATATCCACCACAGAAAATACAAATCACCACATCTGACTAAAGATATGGAGGGTATATCTGCATCTCCAGAGACACAGCTTGGCTGCAAAAAATCCTTCACAGACAAAGCTGGACAAGACAAAACATGAAAATGCACAGAACTATAAGGTCCACAGCAGGTGGACAGCAAAAACAAAGCCAGGACTGAAGAAAAGCACAGCAAACAGGAGAGACCAGAAGAGATGTGAATCCTCCAAAAACAATGGACAACTGGCACTGACTAAAGGATCAAGCAGGACTAAATAGCTGAGTCCAAATTGAACACACCTGATAAATGCTGCGATCCACAGACAGCAGCACTACCACTCATAACCACCGGAGGGCGCACAAGAGCAGAATTCACAACCGTGCCCCATCCCTTGTTCCTTTTTGTGAGGGCTTTTCTCTCCCTTTTTCCATCCCCATTGTTGGTGTTCTTTGTATCGTCAGCTGGACTTAACTGAGTCGGTTTGCGACATTATAACCAACCAGTACTTTTTCTGGTGAAACTATGGCTCAAGTGCATGCTTTTGCTCACCTGACCAGACCCTCATTGATGAGGTTAAAGGGACACTGTCACCTGAATTTGGAGGGAACAATCTTCAGCCATGGAGGCGGGGTTTTTGGGTGTTTGATTCACCCTTTCCTTACCCGCTGGCTGCATGCTGGCTGCAATATTGGATTGAAGTTCATTCTCTGTCCTCCGTAGTACTATGGAGGACAGAGAATGAACTTCAATCCAATATTGCAGCCAGCATGCAGCCAGCGGGTAAGGAAAGGGTGAATCAAACACCCAAAAACCCCGCCTCCATGGCTGAAGATTGTTCCCTCCAAATTCAGGTGACAGTGTCCCTTTAAGGAGTTGTGGTGTCAGGTGGTGCAGCAGCTTGAGCAGGTGTTGGGGTTCTTGGTCTTGGCTCAAATCCAGGCCCAACCGGAACCCAAAAAATCTCTCCCTGACTGGTTCTCTGGAGGGAGAGATACATTTATTGTATTCATAGAAGCTTGTAAGCTATATTTCAGGCTTCACCCTTCTTCTTCAGGGAGTGACCAGTAGTGTGTTGGGATTATAGTCTCCCTTCTCAAGGGTGATCTCCAATCCTGGGCCTTCTCTCTACGGACGGATTCACCATCTTTGCAGTTGGTGGACGAGTTTTTCGCAGCTTTGGCACTGATGTATGGGGATCCTGATGGCGTCTCCCTGGCCGAGTCTAGACTCTGTAAAATTCAAGTGGAGAGGCCAGCCGGCAGAGGAGTTCTGCTCAGAGTTTCAGAGATGGGCCACTGACACACAGTGGAACGACTCTGCATTTTTGTCAGGGTCTGTCAGGTAGGCTTTAGGATACTCTGGTGCAGCATGCTACTCCTGGGTCGTTGGAATCCACCATGACACTTGCTTTCTGGGTGGATAGAACCCTCAGGGACAGACATACACCTATTCTACCCCTGTTGTTCTTTCTAGGGAGGAGGAAACACTGGTGCAGACAGACAAACCTATGCAGGTGGGAGGAGTCTCTTCTCAGACTAGGGTGGGACGAGGGCATGTTTTTTCTGTGGTCACAAAAGCCGCATTCCCCTGGTCGTGTGGAGGGAGACGAACAGGGTGTGTACGTTTCCTCCATTTTTTCATCTCAGTGCACCATTCCGGCTGAAGTGGTTGTTGGTTGGAAACTATAACAGTTCTTGTGAACAGTGGAGCAAGGGTCAATTTGGTGGATGCTCGCTTTATTCAAACCCACGGTCAGATTGGTAGGACGCTGGCGAGACCCATTTCCGTTCAGCAATTGGCTCTCAGCCAGGGGAGTGTGACCCAAGTCGTAGATAATATTAACCTGCGTATAGGAACTCTTCACGAAGATTCCCTGTTGTGCTACGTCGGAGGGTATGCCAACTCTCATTATCTTAGGCCTTTCCTGGCTGAAAAGACATAATACGGTCATAGACTAGTGGTCCAGTGAAGTAGTTAGTTGGTACCAGTCTTGTAAAGACTGCTGCCTCGGATCTATGCCATCCTTATCAATCCTACCCCTTCTTCTCTGGTGGAGGCAGAAAAGGTGTTACCGGGGAATAGGGGCAGGATTCAACCCTCGCCACAAAGAAACCCTGAGTCTCGGTGTCCTCTCAGGAGGAGGGATCAGGGGAGGGTGATGGTTCCCCCTGAATGTAGTGAGGGTATGTGTTTGGTGACATGGGGGAACACCTCTGTGGTCTGTTCCTCAGGGAATTTACCGTCTGTTGGCAAGCATATGCGTGGAAATAAACGCTCAGGTTCGGACCTGTGTGTGAATGAGTACGTGTGGGTGCCAACTAAAAACATCAAGTGGAAGTACACATCTGGGACCTGGAGTTCTAGGGTGATCAGACCTTATTAGGTGTCAGCCATTCCCAGTAATGCAGGTACACAACGTATTCCACAGGTCAGCGCTCTGGAGATTTGTTGTTCCTCCAGAGCCAACGTTATTACCATCTCCATCTCACTGCAGTTGCCATAACCTTGAGGATTAGGTGACTGTGGAGGTGAATCCAAGTCGGTTGAGATGTCATTTTCGGTGTTGAGGGTCCAGAAGTGTTAGGGAAGCTTGGGGATAGGCACAGGCTGAGTTAGGAGGTGCCTCATCCCTCGTTCACCATGGTGAGGGCCTTCCTTAAACTATTCCATCTCCGTCGTGGGTGTTTGTTGTGTCATCTGTTGGACTTAACAGAGTCGGTTCGTGACACTGATATCCAGTTGCCAGGGTGAAGGGTAGAAGTCTTGGGGAAAAAAAAAGGGTCAACGCTGTAAAATGAACTTGATGTATTTGTCAATAAAAGTTGAAAACTTTATGAAATGCTGATAATTGTAACTCAGTAACCATAGAAACCTCGAACTAAAAGATCTCAAAACTTTTGGCCACGACTGTAGTATTGAAGTATAAATGTAAGTATTGAAATATATCATTCAGCCTAGGGGCTGTAAACACAAAAACAGCCAGAGATTTTCAATCAACACTATTTGCAAATTTGCATCAATTTTTATTTTAGATTCATTAAAGCAATGTTCCTCAACTCTAGTCCCACCAACAGGTCACGTTTTACATAGTAACATAGTAACATAGTTAGTAAGGCCGAAAAAAGACATTTGTCCATCCAGTTCAGCCTATATTCCATCATAATAAATCCCCAGATCTACGTCCTTCTACAGAACCTAATTGTATGATACAATATTGTTCTGCTCCAGGAAGACATCCAGGCCTCTCTTGAACCCCTCGACTGAGTTCGCCATCACCACCTCCTCAGGCAAGCAATTCCAGATTCTCACTGCCCTAACAGTAAAGAATCCTTCTATGTTGGTGGAAAAACCTTCTCTCCTCCAGACGCAAAGAATGCCCCCTTGTGCCCGTCACCTTCCTTGGTATAAACAGATCCTCAGGATATCCTTAGTATTGCCCAGGTGATAATTTCATCACCTGCTCAACCATTAATTCCATCACCTATGCAATGTTAAGGAAATCCTGAAAACATGACCTGTTAGGGGGTCTTGAGGACTGGAGTTGAGCAGCACTGCATTAAAGGAAATAAAACTAGTTGCAAAAGTTCTCACACCTCTCAATGTCCAATCATGCTTATTATTCCATTACCTGTAACTTGTCAAAAAAAATGAATGTTGAAGAATAAAATCCATCATTCCACTGTACATTTTGAATAAATAAGTTACCCCGCACTTCAAAGAAGTCACACAAGCTATTCGAAACCTTTACATCTGCTGCCCGGATGATGCAGTTGCGGCTATTAATAATGCATGTAATTAGAACAGGCGAGTCCTGATGTTTTTTTCTAATTAGAAAACAATTGCAGATAAGAGCCACATCGTATGTAGAAAATTTTCATAGTCATTACTTTGCGCCTTCAATCAATACTACGCCGGTGGAAATCTAACTGAAGGGTTATTATCCTCTCCCCTCCCAGATTTAATTATGTTCCTATCTTACGGCCAAGAAATTGGAGATAACGTGTCACACGGTTATGGCGGCAAAGAAGCGCCATTAACTTCAGGTTTCTAATTTCCAGAGGCAGCAATTCCTCTTTTATCTCTTCACAAGGAAAAATAGATGACGGGCTGAAGTTGGTTCTTATGATTAATTCCACCCTGGGAGATCCAGGAGACACATGGTCAGGTGGATCATAATGTGGTTAGGTTAGTGGAGATCATTAATATATTGCAGACTAATGTCCTAATAATCTTCCTGAACTTCGTATAATTTCTCATTAACTCTGTATTGACCAAGAGCAGATACAATGTACTGCACCGGCAGACTATGGGACCATGAGCGAGAAAAGGTCCAGCCCTAGCTGGGCACCAATCTCTAGTTGGTTGGCCATACTGGCCCCATAGCTTCCCTACGGGGAAAGAAGATGCAAAACCGCAGGTGGAGTAAAGCAGGGGTCCCCAACTCCAGTCCTCAAGGCCCACCAACAGGTCATGTTTTCAGGATTTCCTTTGCATTGCACAGGTGATGCAATTATTACCTGGGCAAGACTAAGGAAATCCTGAAAACATGACATGTTGGTGGGCCTTGAGGACTGGAGTTGGGGACCCCTGGAGTAAAGGACTCTTGCTAAACAGGATTGTAGTTTTGAGCTGGGTTGTGGTGAAGGAGTGAGAAACAGTGGATATGGAGGACAAACACAGTAAAGGTGAAGATAGAGGACTGAAAATGTGTGGAACAGAAGCGTTCAGAAGACCATGTACCCGCTGTCTCTTGCATAAATTTCTTACCAAGTTTCTGTATAGTAACATAGTAACATAGTTAGTAAGGCCGAAAAAAGACATTTGTCCATCCAGTTCAGCCTATATTCCATCATAATAAATCCCCAGATCTACGTCCTTCTACAGAACCTAATAATTGTATGATACAATATTGTTCTGCTCCAGGAAGACATCCAGGCCTCTCTTGAACCCCTCGACTGAGTTTGCCATCACCACCTCCTCAGGCAAGCAATTCCAGATTCTCACCGCCCTAACAGTAAAGAATCCTCTTCTATGTTGGTGGAAAAACCTTCTCTCCTCCAGACGCAAAGAATGCCCCCTTGTGCCCGTCACCTTCCTTGGTATAAACAGATCCTCAGCGAGATATTTGTATTGTCCCTGTTATGACCTGGTGGTCAGGACAATAATGGACCTGGTGGTTAAGAGCACACGGAATGACCTGATAGTTACTGATAATAAAGGACGAGCTCTGGGATGTGGGAACTCTGCTGACCGCAATCCCTAATCCTATCAAACACACTAGAAATAGCCGTGGATTGCGCCTAACGCTCCCTATGCAACTCGGCACAGCTTAAGGAACTAGCTAGCCCTGAAGATAGAAAAATAAAGCCTACCTTGCCTCAGAGAAATTCCCCAAAGGAAAAGGCAGCCCCCCACATAGAATGACTGTGAGTAAAGATGAAAATACAAACACAGAGATGAAATAGATTTAGCAAAGTGAGGCCCGACTTACTGAACAGACCGAGGATAGGAAAGGTTACTTTGCGGTCAGCACAAAAACCTACAAAAAGACCACGCAGAGGGCGCAAAAAGACCCTCTGCACCGACTCACGGTGCGGAGGCGCTCCCTCTGCGTTCCAGAGCTTCCAGTAAGCAAGAGAACAATAAAAATAGCAAGCTGGACAGAAAAATAGCAAACAAAAGAAATACAAGCTGGAACTTCGCTTCTGCTGGGAAGACAGGTCACAAGAACGATCCAGGAGTGAACAAGACCAATACTGGAACATTGACAGGTGGCATGGAGCAAAGATCTAAGTGGAGTTAAATAGAGCAGCCAGCTAACGAATTAACCTCGTCACCTGTGGAAGGAAACTCAGAAACACCCACCAGAGGAAGTCCATGGACAGAACCAGCCGAAGTACCATTCATGACCACAGGAGGGAGCCCGACAACAGAATTCACAACATGTCCCCTTATATACTTATACATGGTTATTAGATCGCCCCTCGGTCGTCTTTTTTCTAGACTAAATAATCCTAATTTTGCTAATCTATCTGGGTATTGTAGTTCTCCCATCCCCTTTATTAATTTTGTTGCCCTCCTTTGTACTCTCTCTAGTTCCATTATATCCTTCCTGAGCACCGGTGCCTAAAACTGGACACAGTACTCCATGTGCGGTCTAACTAGGGATTTGTACAGAGGCAGTATAATGCTCTCATCATGTGTATCCAGACCTCTTTTAATGCATCCCATGATCCTGTTTGCCTTGGCAGCTGCTGCCTGGCACTGGCTGCTCCAGGTAAGTTTATCATTAACTAGGATCCCCAAGTCCTTCTCCCTGTAAGATTTACCCAGTGGTTTCCCGTTCAGTGTGTAATGGTGATATTGATTCCTTCTTCCCATGTGTATAACCTTACATTTATCATTGTTAAACCTCATCTGCCACCTTTCAGCCCAAGTTTCCAATTTATCCAGATCCATCTGTAGCAGAATACTATCTTCTCTTGTATTAACTGCTTTACATAGTTTTGTATCATCTGCAAATATCGATATTTTACTGTGTAAACACTCTACCAGATCATTAATGAATATGTTGAAGAGAACAGGTCTCAATACCGACCCCTGCGGTACCCCACTGGTCACAGCGACCCAGTTAGAGACTATCTATCTATATATATATAATTGTCTAAGGGATTTTCCGTCTGTCTGTCTTTCTGTCTGTCTGTCTGTCCTGGAAATCCCGGCTCTCTGATTGGTCGAGGCCGCCAGGCCTCGACCAATCAGAGACCGGCACAGCATCGACGTAGAAATCCCGCACCTCTGATTGGTCGAGGCCGCCAGGCCTCGACCAATCAGCAACGGGCACAGCGACGATGATGTCATAAAGGACGTAGACATCCCGCGTCACTGATTCAGGGACGGGCACAGTAATAATAATATAATAATTTTTATTTATATAGTGCCAACATATTCCGCAGCGCTTTACAAATTATAGAGGGGACTTGTACAGACAATAGACATTACAGCATAACAGGATCGACGTAGATGTCATAATGGTTGCCATGGCGACGATGATGTCATAAAGGTTGCCTCTACCAATCAGCGACGGGCACAGTGTGCCGCGAATTCTGGAATCATCATTGTCCATATACTACGGGGACATGCATATTCTAGAATACCCAATGCGTTAGAATCGGGCCACAATCTAGTATATATATATAATTGTCTAAGGGTTTGTCTGTCTGTCTGTCTGTCTGTCTGTCTTGGAAATCCCGCGTCTCTGATTGGTCGAGGCCGCCAGGCCTCGACCAATCAGCGACGGGCACAGCGACGATGATGTCATAAAGGACGTAGACATTCCGCGTCTGATTGGTCGAGGCCGCCAGGCCTCGACCAATTAGCGACGGGCACAGCGACGATGATGTCATAAAGGACGTAGAAATCCCACGTTTCTGATTCAGGGAGGGGCACAGTATCGACGTAGATATCATAATGGTTGCCTCGACCAATCAGCGACGGGCACAGTCTGCCGCGAATTCTGGAATCATCATTGTCCATATACTACGGGGACATGCATATTCTAGAATACCCGATGCGTTAGAATCGGGCCACAGTCTAGTACCATTTATAACCACCCTCTGCTTTCTATCACTAAGCCAGTTACTAACCCATTTACACACATTTTCCCCCAGACCAAACATTCTCATTTTGTGTACCAATCTCTTGTGCGGCACGGCATGGTGGTCTCCCTCATTGAGCTGTCCAACACCTAGTCCTGACAAAACAGCATCATTGGTTAATGTAGCCTGCACGAGTGTAGCACCCTGACAACACAAGTCCACACCAGCCAGGACCTCTACCTTCATATAACGTGTCGAGGCTCAAGAGAGAAGAACATCGCCCATGACTACTGTCCCGTGCCATGCTACAAGTAGCTACATGTTGGCGTAGTCAGATCGAGTCTTGCAGCTAGAAGAGCAGAGACGCAGAGGATGGTGACGACCGTTATGCGGTCTACGATGGCTCAGGGTATGAACTTTAAACTGGTGTTTAGTGGCTCAGCACAAGAAGGCCCTGGCTATTGTGAGAGTAGAAGGAACAAAAGGGCACGAAGATGTGTCCAGCCCTTCAACATTTGTAAACTAACACCATCAGTTACATGCGATCTGCATGGGCGTAGCGCCTCCACAGCATAAGTCCACACACCAAACCAGGACCTCCACTTTCATGTAACGTGGTGAGGTTTAAGAGACGAGTACCTCGCCACTGCTACCGCACTGCTTCACGTTACACAATAATGCAATATTATAATTTGGGGCCCCACTTTTTCTAAAACTGGTCCTGGCTATGACTATTACATTCACTACTTAGTAATCATGCTACACAAGGAGATTGTTTGCAGCACGATGTCAGATCAATGTGAAGTAAGAAGATCTGCAAAAACTTACCAGGAAAGAAAGATGTGCAGCATTCAACTGGGCAATATCGCCATCTACTGTGATGCTCAGTGTGGTACACATCTACAGTTTATAATGTGGCCGCCTACAATAGTTACAGGGGTGCTGAGGTACTGTAGCCGGTGTATCCGAGCTGCTGAGTATTTGTGAAATGCCAGTGTTATAGTATTCAGAACACTTTACATTTTTCACTCTTTGTTTCATTGCAGCCATTTGGTAAATACTAAAAAGTTCATTTTTTTCCTCATTAATGTACACTCTGCACCCCATTTTGACTGAAAAAAACAGAAATGTAGTAATTTTTGCAAATTTATTAAAAAAGAAAAACTGAAATATCCCATGGTCATAAGTATTCAGACCTTTTGCTCAGTATTGAGTAGAAGATCCTTTTGAGCTAGTACAGCCATAAGTCTTCTTGAGAATGATGCAACGTTTTTCACCCCTGGATTTGGGGATCCTCGGCCATTCTTCCTTGCAGATCCTCTCCAGTTCAGTCAGGTTGGATGGTGAATGTTGGTGGACGGCCATTTTCAGGTCTCTCCAGAGAGGCTCAATTGGGTTTAGCTCAGGGCTTTAGCTGGGCCAGTCAGGAATGGTCACAGAGTTGTTCTGAAGCCACTCCTTTGTTATTTTAGCTGTGTCCTTAGGGTCATTGTCTTGTTGGAAGGTGAACCTTCGGCCAAGTCTGAGGTCCAGAGCACTCTGGAAGAGGTTTTCATCCAGGATATATCTGTACTTGGCCGCATTCATGTTTCCTTCAATGACAACCAGTTCTTCTGTCTCTGTCTCACCACCATGTTTCACTGTTGGGATTGTATTGGGCAGGTGATGAGCAGTGCCTGGTTTTCTTGACACATACCGCTGAGAATTATCACCAAAAAGGTCTTTCCTTGTCGCATCAGATCAGAGAATCTTATGGGTGGTGATGGGGTGGGGGTGCGGGATTATGGGTGGTGATGGGGTGGGGGGTGGGATTATGGGTGGTGGTGGGGTGGGGGATTATGGGTGGTGATGGGGTGGGGGTGGGTGTTATGAACAGGTGATTCAGAACCACAATGGACCTAGTGGTTAAGAGCACACAAAGTGACCTGATAGTTACTAACATAGGACGAGCTCTGAGACGTGGGAACTCTGCTGACCGCAATCCCTAATCCTATCATACCACACTAGAGGTAGCCGTGGATTGCGCCTAACGCTCCCTATGCAACTCGGCACAGCCTGAGAAACTAGCTAGCCCTGAAGATAGAAAAATAAGCCTACCTTGCCTCAGAGAAATTTCCCAAAGGAAAAGGCAGCCCCCCACATATAATGACTGTGAGTTAAGATGAAAATACAAACACAGAGATGAAATAGATTTTAGCAAAGTGAGGCCCGACTTACTGAATAGACCGAGGATAGGAAAGATAGCTTTGCGGTCAGCACAAAAACCTAGAAACAACCACGCAGAGGGGGCAAAAAGACCCTCCGCACCGACTAACGGTACGGAGGTGCTCCCTCTGCGTCTCAGAGCTTCCAGCAAGCAAGAAAAACCAATATAGCAAGCTGGACAGAAAATATAGCAAACAAAAGTAACACAAGCAAAACTTAGCTTATGCAGGGCAGACAGGCCACAAGAACGATCCAGGAGAGAGCAAGACCAATACTGGAACATTGACTGGAGGCCAGGAACAAAGAACTAGGTGGAGTTAAATAGAGCAGCACCTAACGACTTAACCTCGTCACCTGAGGAAGGAAACTCAAAAGCCGCAGCCCCACTCACATCCACCAGAGGAAGCTCATAGACAGAACCAGCCGAAGTACCACTCATGACCACAGGAGGGAGCTTGACCACAGAATTCACAACAGGTGGGGTTATGAGTGATGATGGGGTGGGGGGCGGGATTGTGTGGTGATGTGTTGGGGGCGGGATTATGTGTGGTGATGTGTTGGGGGGTGGGATTATGTGTGGTGATGTGTTGGGGAGCGGGATTATGTGTGGTGATGTGTTGGGGAGCGGGATTGTGTGTTGTGATGTGGTGGGAGGCGGAGCTACTGTGCAGTGGGCGGGATTAGCGAGTAATCACGATGCCTCACATATATAGATTGGGGCCCAACCTTTAGTTTAAGACAAGGTTGTCCTAGTGGGGAGACAATCCCCCTGTACTCTATTAGCCCATGTGGCAATATTTCAGTTCCATATCAGAGAAATGTTATTGATCTGAAACGTTGCCACTTGGGCCAATAAACAGTCCGACACTTATCACAATCAGAGTGGTGTGTGTGTATACGTGTGTGTGTGTGTACGTGTGTGCATGTGTATACGTGTGTGTGTACGTGTGTGTATGGGTACGTGTGTATATATATATATATATATATATATATATATATGTGTATATATGTGTGTATATAACACAATGTGGATGGCCTATATGGGCTATACACAGCAGTCGCGGTATATTACACAGTGGTATAACTTACATACCGCAGTCGTAGTTTCACCTATATAATGTATATAGACTGCTGTACATACATTATATAGGTGATACTGCAATTGCAGTGTATAGGTGCAGTATATATACACATCGGTATCACCTATACAACATACTGTATATACACATCAGTAGCAGTGTGACCTATATAATGTATATAGACTGCTGTACATACATAGGTGAGACTGATTGCAGTGTATAGGCGCAGTATATACAAACAGCATTATCACCTATATAACGTACATACACATTAGTTACAGTGTGACCTATGTAATGTATATAGACTGCTGTACATACATTGTAGGTGATAGAGTGATTATATACAGCAGTGTCAGCTATATAATGTGTATATATAGCAGTCTATATACAGTATACAGGTCAAACTGCAAATGCTGCATATAATAATAATAATTTTATTTATATAGCGCCAACATATTCCACAGCGCTTTAAAAATGGGTGACATATACATAAAAAGCTTTCATCCTGGTACTCACCTGAGATGGAGGAGGATGAGGATGGTCCACTGTCCAGCCAGCGTGTTGGAGGTGCTGAGGACTTGGAGCGGATGTCGCCCGGGGATTGGTGAGGAGAGCGCTGTTCAGAGTGAGGCTCAGGCGTCTGTGCGGCCTTTTCTCACTTTTGCACCGGCCCTGGTGTGCGCACGCTCTCCTGTTTGCCCGCACTGACCAGGGCTGCAGACGCACGCGCAAGCACAAATGAGGGCCGCGCTCACAAAGGGCACAAAAATCACAGAGGGCACATAGCTTGGGGGCACAGGGATCACGGGGGGCTCATAGCTAGGAGATACAGAGATCACATAGGGCACAGTGATCATATTGGGGCACACATCGGGAGGGCACAGATCATTGGGGCACACAGTGGGGGGGCACAGAGATCATATTGGGGCATACAGCGGGGGGGGGCAAAAACCACATTGGGGCACACAGCGGGAGGGCACAGAGATCATATTGGGGCACACAGATCATATTAGGGCACACAGTGGGGGGGCACGGAGATCATATTGGGGCACAGCAGGGGGCACAGAGATCATATTGGAGCACAAAGTGGGGGGGCACTGAGATCATATTGGGGCACAGAGATCATATTGGGGCACACAGCAGTGGGGCACAGAGATCATATTGGAGCACAAAGTGGGGGGGCACAAAGATCATAATGGGGCACACACCAGGGGGCAAAGATCATATTGGAGCACAGAGATCATATTGGTGCACACAGCGGTGGAGCACAGAGATCATACTGGTGCACACAGCCGGGGGCACAGAGACCATATTGGGGCACACAGCAGTGGGGCACAGATGATATTGGAGTACAAAGTGGGGGGCACAGGGATCATATTGGGGCACACACCAGGGGGCAAAGATCATATTGGGGCACAGAGATCATATTGGTGCACACAGCGGGGGGCACAGAGATCATATTGGGGAACATAGCAGGGTGCCAGAGAGATCATATTGGGGCACACAGCGGGGGGGGCAACAGAGCTGAGGGGCACAGATCACTTGCAGAGAGGAACTGAGCTGCCAGCACAGAGATTGCTCTGGGCTCTGGCAGCAGCTTCTCTTCTGGGACAGGAGGACTGGAGAGCATTGGGCGGTAACTCCGCCCACCCAGATGACATCATTCCTGTGCTGGGCAGGCAGCATTCTGTAATGAACGCTGCTTACCCTGCACTGAGGAGTTAAGGGGTCGGCATTGTGGACTCCAGGGACCTTTCCACGGGCCGCATGATAAGCCACCCCCTGATTTAAAAGGTCAGTGGCCCATTTTGTAGCTCAGTGTTTAGGGGCCCGCCCAGTCTTCGCTGGACTGGGCGGGCCCCTAAGCACTTCGGGCCCAGTTGCAGCTGCGACCCCTGCAACCTCAGAAGTTCCTCCCCTGGAGGCCATTTCGAGACAGAATCCTACAAACCATTCTAGTTGACACAGGTGAAGCGATGGCTGAGGGACCACCACGGTGCAGGAAGACTACTGTACACAAGATGAGGTGCAAACAACAAAGGGTAGATTTATTGGAAGGCAAGGAATGAAGTGGATGAGGAAGATGCAAACGGGTATGCAATGGCAAAAGTAATTTACATGAGTTACCGTATATACTCGAGTATAAGCCGACCCGAGTATAAGCCGACCCCCCTAATTTTGCCACAAAAAAATGGGAAAACTAAGGCTACTTTCACACTAGCGTCGTACTCGGCCCGTTGCAGTGCGTCGGGCCGACGTACCGACTCTAGCAGTGAATGCGCCGCACAACGGGGGCAGCGGATGCATTTTTCCAGCGCATCCGCTGCCCCATTGTGAGGTGCGGGGAGGTGGGGGCGGAGTTCCGGCCGCGCATACGCGGTCGGAAATGGCGGACTGTCGGCAGCAAAAAACGTTCCATGTAACTTTTTTGCAGCCGACGGTCCGCCACAACACTGCACAACCGTCGCACGACGGTTGCGACGTGTGGCAAAGCGTCGCAATGCAACGCTAATGCAAGTCAATGGAGAAAAAACGCATCCTGCAAGCACTTTTGTAGGATGCGTTTTTTCTACAAAACGATGCATAGCGACGTGCAGTGCACGACGCTAGTGTGAAAGTAGCCTTAATGACTCGAGTATAAGCCTAGGGTGGAAAATGCAGCAGCTACCGGTAAATGTCAAAAGTAAAAATAGATACCAATAAAAGTAAAATTAATTGAGACCTCAGTAGGTTAAGTGTTTTTGAATATCCATATTGAATCAGGAGCCCATATAATGCTCCATAAAGTTTGATGGGCCCCATTAAATGCTCCATATTAAAATATGCCCCATATAATCCTGCATAAAGGGTAATAAGGGCCCCATAAGATGCTCCATAGACACATTTGCCCAATATAGTGCTGCACAAACGTTATGGCCCCATAAGATGCTCCATACAGTCACTTGCCCCATATAATGCTGCACAAACGTTATGGCCCCCATAAGATGCTCCATACAGTCACTTGCCCCATATAATGCTGCACAATCGTTATGGCTCCATAAGATGCTCCATATAATGCTGCACAAACGTTATGGCCCCATAAGATGCTCCATACAGTCACTTGCCCCATATAATGCTGCACAATCGTTATGGCCCCATAAGATGCTCCATACAGTCACTTGCCCCATATAATGCTGCACAAACGTTATGGCCCCATAAGATGCTCCATAGAGTCACTTGCCCCATATAATGCTGCACAATCGTTATGGCTCCATAAGATGCTCCATATAATGCTGCACAATCGTTATGGCCCCATAAGATGCTCCATACAGTCACTTGCCCCATATAATGCTGCACAATCGTTATGGCCCCATAAGATGCTCCATACAGTCACTTGCCCCATTATAGTGCTGCACAAACGTTATGGCCCCATAAGATGCTCCATACAGACACTTGCCCCTTATAGTGCTGCACAATCGTTATGGCCCCATAAGATGCTCCATACAGTCACTTGCCCCATATAATGCTGCACAATCGTTATGGCCCCATAAGATGCTCCATACAGTTACTTGCCCCTTATAGTGCTGCACAATCGTTATGGCCCCATAAGATGCTCCATACAGTCACTTGCCCCATATAATGCTGCACAATCGTTATGGCCCCATAAGATGCTCCATACAGTTACTTGCCCCATATAATGCTGCACAAACGTTATGGCCCCATAAGATGCTCCATACAGTCACTTGCCCCATATAATGCTGCACAAACGTTATGGCCCCCATAAGATGCTCCATACAGTCACTTGCCCCATATAATGCTGCACAAACGTTATGGCCCCATAAGATGCTCCATACAGTCACTTGCCCCATATAATGCTGCACATACGTTATGGCCCCCATAAGATGCTCCATACAGTCACTTGCCCCATATAATGCTGCACAATCGTTATGGCCCCATAAGATGCTCCATAGAGTCACTTGCCCCATATAATGCTGCACATACGTTATGGCCCCCATAAGATGCTCCATACAGTCACTTGCCCCATATAATGCTGCACAATCATTATGGCCCCATAAGATGCTCCATACAGTCACTGCCCCATATAATGCTGCGCAATCGTTATGGCCCCATAAGATGCTCCATAGTCACTTGCCCCATATGCTGTGGCTGCGATAAAAAAGTAAAATCATATACTCACCTCTCCGTCGCTCAGGACCCCGGCACTTAAATCTGCTCCTCGTTCGGGTGCGGCTCCGTCCTCAGCACTGACGTTCAGCAGAGGGCGTGCACTGACAACGTCATCGCGCCCTCTGACCTGAGCGTCACAGCCAGAGGACGCTGAAGACGGAGCCGCACTGGAACGAGGAGAGGTAAATATTGCGCAGCGCTGCACTCCCCCTCCACGTATACTTACCTGCTCCTGGCGCAGTGCAGTCCCTGCTTCTCCCGGCGCCGCATATTCTTCCTGTACTGAGCAGTCACCATTACCGCTCATTACAGTAATGAATATGCGGCTCCACCCCTATGGGAGGTGGAGCTGCATATTCATTACTGTAATGAGCGGTACCATGTGACCGCTCAGTACAGGAAGAATATGCAGCGCTGGAAGAAGCAGGGACGCGCAGGGACCGCTGTCATGATCCCAATGGCAGGGGATCACAAAAGGACAAGCACAAAAAACAAAACAAGCTCTAGGGTGATGGAAACTGAGCTGACCGCGATCCTGAACCTCAACACACAACTAGCTGTAGCCGGGGAACGTGCCTACGATGATTCTAGACGTCTCGCGCCAGCCGAAGAACTAACTTTCCCTATTAGAAGAAACACAGACCTCTCTTGCCTCCAGAGAAACACCCCACAGAAATAGCAGCCCCCCACATGTAATGACGGTGAAATGAGAGGAAAGCACATACGTAGTTATGAAAACAGATTCAGCAAAATGAGGCCCCCTAAAGCTAGATAGCAGAGGATACAAAAGTGAACTGCGCGGTCAGCGAAAAACCCTACAAAAAACCATCCTGAAATTACTTGAACTCATGTTCCAACTCATGGAACATGAGGAGTAATATCAGCCCACTAGAGCAACCAGCAAAAAGGAATCACATATCTGCAAGCTGGACTAAGACAAAAATTAAGCAAAACGTGGAACAGGAAAATCAAAAACTTAGCTTGTCCTGAAGAATACAGAAGCGGGAAGCAGAGGTAACAAGACACACTGATTACATTGATAGCCGGCGAGGAAATGACAAGAAAGCCAGGTTAAATAGGAAACTCCCATATCCTGATAGAACAGGTGGACACCAGAGACCGCAGAGAACACAAGTCACCCAGTACCATCTGTAACCACCAGAGGGAGCCCAAAAACAGAATCCACAACAGACCGCACCACGAGTAGGTAAGTATAATTAGATAGCCCCCGCTCCCCTTCCCCTGCCGACCCCTAGGTATGACTCGAGTATAAGCCGAGAGGGGGACTTTCAGCCCAAAAAAATGGGCTGAAAATCTCGGCTTATACTCGAGTATATACGGTATATTTTTTAGCTTGTCCGTAACATAGCACGGTGCTCCAACTGTTACAGACTCCACATACATCACACAAGTAAATGCAAACAATAAACAAAGAATTATGCTACTCTACGTATAACCTCCCTGGCCTTTACTAAGCAGGCCACACGGCTGCCATGTTCTGACTATTGAAGCCTACACTAGGCCCTGACTTGTGCACAAAACAGGAACAAACTCACGGTGATGTTGGGGACTCAATCCAGTCCGGGGGGGGGGGGGGGGCAGAAGTCTAGTATAGTGGTGCGCACGGCTCTGTCCGCTCCATGAAACGTGGTCTTCTCCTTGCTTCTGGTCCTGGAGGTGCTCCTGGAAACTGTAAATCCCTTTCTCTGTATCTTCGTGGCTCGAACTAACACAGGACAGCCACTCTTGCTGCACCAGGAAAAGTCTGTCAAATCTCACAAGCCCACTCCGTTACAGGCTGTGGGTCCTCTCTTGCAGCTATATCAGGACACAGTTCTCCTCTCTTGCAGCTATCAGCACAAAGTTCTCTCTCCAGCAGCCTCAGCTCACACACACAGTTCAGGCTCCACCCCTGCCATCTGCACAGTTCAGTCCATTATACAGTCTATTGCAGGGGAGGAGAAAAACATTCCATCACGCCAGACAAGGGGTTGCAGTCTCTTAAAGTAACAGCATGTTCCTTACTGTTCATAACAGCACCACCCTCCTACACAGGGACTTGAGGTGACCAGGCCTGTTGGAGCTCTGCTGCAGAGGAAGAGGGGCTTGCTTTGGATTTTCTAACCAACAAACGTTCCTCCTGAGCAGTTGTCTTGCGGAGTCTGCCGGACCTGGGCTTGTCAAACACATCTCCAGTCTCTTCAAATCTTTTTTTTTTTAAATTCTTTGTACATGATGCTGAGACCCATTAAAGGTTCCAGCCACCTCTGCAGTGGATCTGGTCTTAAGCCTCTTGATAGGCTTTGGTCGAAGGGTGGATTTTTGGCATGTTGTCAGAGCTCAAGTTGCAGTTAAAGTGAAGGTCTGGGGTGCTGGGTTTCTTTTTATACACACACACTAATTAACCGATCATTTACTGAGCACAGGTGAGGATGTAAACTAGGATTGGGAGCATTATATGACCAGGCGACAAAACTTTTGTCTTGCCAAAATCTGACCATTCTGTGTCCATTAAATGATCAATATTTCTGCATTAAATGCAAATTTATTTTCTTAACCTAAACCACATTTCGGAAGGATTCAGCTTTCAAAAGAATAATTTATACAACCAATGGATGAATTTAACGTCAGGTTATAAGCTTTTATTTATATAACATGGATAAGCGACAACTTCTGTCAGGGAGTGTACATTAGTGTGAAAAAAAAACAACTTTTGAATTTACCAAATGGCTGCAATGAATCAAATAGTGACAAATTTAAAGGGGTCTGAATACTTTCCGTATCCACTGTAAATGGTACATGGCAGGTACCGGGTTGCAGGTTTTGCAGAAAGACCTATGGTCTGTTTTACTATTGCTCTTTTTTTGTCTAATTTTGGGTGTTTTTCACCTGCACTTAATATGATCCTTTTGTTAAAAAAAAGTCTATTTTATATGTGTTCACTAGTGATCAGCGAACCTGGATAAGGCGTTTTCAGCCCAGGATTGGGTGCTAGCCGAGTGACTTCGGTATGCTCAAAAAATATGTTCAAGACCTCACGGCTGCATGTCTCACGGCTGTTTGACAGTCATAACACATGCAGGGGTGGCCTAACAAACAGGAGCACGTTCACGCATCACTAGTGTTCACCTGTTTTTATAGCACGTTCGCCACTGTGGGCACCAGATAGGGTTTTCCAGATTTTTTCTTTTCATCTGATTCATAAAGTTGAAAGATGCACAAATGTTATCCTGTCCCCATCAGAATGATTAGATGTATGCCAATATGCAAATTGCCTCTTCTGAGAAAAAGAGGACTTGAACACTATAGCGCCACCTATTGGAAGTAGCGATCCTACAAGTCACAAACAACCATTTAACGAGTCGTGCATTATGACTTAGGATAAAAGCCAAATCAGTATCTCAGTTCGCAGACACGATGTTTCGGGCTGTTGGCCCTCGTCAATGTGAAGTATGAGAACTGATTTGGCTAGGTGAGAGGCTCTGGACTGGGGTAAGGTTTCTCCTTGTGAAGAGCGACATACCAGCTCTGGCTTGTCAAGGTAAGGAGGCTTATTCGCCGTGCAATGCTCCTCTGGGAAATATAATATGCAAATTGCCTCTTCAGAGAAAAAAAAAAAAAAAGAACTTGAACTCTATAGCGTCACCTGTTGGCAACTTTTCTCTCAAAAAAAGTTGAAAAGCAAAAAAGGAAGAGTATTTTTGATTGTGCTCAAAATAAATGAACTACATGTGCCAGTTTGAACAATTTGGCACAAAAAAAAAAAAAAAACGGTCTACAAACACCATGAGTGAAAAAAAAAAAAAAAAAAAAAAAGAGAGAAAAGGGACTTAAAAAAATAAATCAACCCACCTAGAGAATTGACAGCAAATTCAAGAAAAAGTGGCAGAAACTGGTAAGGATTTGGATGTAGGATCGTTAGCACATGTCAGAATAAACAATTATCCTA
Source organism: Ranitomeya imitator (assembly GCF_032444005.1). Taxonomy (NCBI): domain Eukaryota; kingdom Metazoa; phylum Chordata; class Amphibia; order Anura; family Dendrobatidae; genus Ranitomeya; species Ranitomeya imitator. Next base: position 1,204,025,116 of record NC_091282.1, on the reverse strand, counting down.
AAGCGGTGGATTTGTGAGACTAGGGGCCAGCACTGTGATGGTGGGGAAAAACAAAATTTACCAATTCTCCCAGACTGACCAGGATCGTCCCGGAACAAGAGAAGAACTCTGAGGAAAAGGAGAGATTTGGAAGCCACTACCAGGTCTTACAACAGGGTTTCTTGAGTTCCACGGCTGAGATTTGCGTTTTCTACCCTCACTTTGTTTTTAGGATCTTCGTTTTGGTGACATTTAGACTTTCGTGACACCAGAAATGAAGGGTTATATGTGTGATTATGTGGTTGGGAGTCTTGTCTGGTTCATCGTTATCCTTCCCCCGCGTTTGCTTAAATGAGAAAAACATGCATTTCTCAGACACAGAATCTGGAGAACTCAGGCAGATTAAACTCAAGGGGCATCTGTTACATAGATAGAGGTAAAAAAAAAAAAAAAAAAAATAGCCTTGTTATTTCCGCCCGCCTGACAGATTACAGCCGGCGGTGAATACATTTCATCTAGTCGCGAACAAAAGGTATTTCATGCTTTTTACTGCTGTAAAGGCGACACTGTGCGATCCATATCTCACGCCAGACAATTCATCCCGTTACTGTGAATAATATCAGAATATCACGACGGTTGTTTTCTTGGAAATGTGAAGAACAGGAAGAACTGTGGCGATAAATATTCTCTGTTCTGCGGTATCAATCACAAAGCTGCTCGTCAACGAGCCCAAAAAAAAAAAAAAAGAATGGGACGGTATGGAAGAAAAAGGTAGAGTTTGTTTTTAAAGGGTTATACCCAAGATAGTAAGTTATCCCCTATCCAGTGTTCCCAAGATCGGGGCTCTGGAATCCAAGAAAAGGCTCCACAGAGCCAAACCTTGAATGGAGCATAAGTACAGAAGTTTGGCTTCATCCCGAAGTCTCAAACAATGAACTGAGAGCATGTGCGCTCTGAAGAGCCTGGTTCTTGGGTTTCTGAGCTTCATTCTCTGAATCGCAGAAGCTCCCAGTGGTGAGACTCCCAGTATTCCGATATCCCTAGTCGCCCAGTGGGTAGCTAACTGATTCCCATGGGTGGGGAATCGTAAACATCCCACGACTTCCTTTTCTCCAGCCCCCGTGCAGATTCCCATGGACCGCAGTGCTCGGGCCGGGCTCAAAGTGCTCAGACCAACAGCCAGCAAAACGATGCCTGCCGGACCTGTAATTGCTCCTGATACTGCGTGTACTGGACTGTGAAATAAAGGATTACGTCCTGCGTCAGGATATACTTTGTGGGTGGAGTCAGCACGCTCCGTGTTCAACACTCCAATCCCATCAATGACAACAGCAGCGGCAGACCCCCCTGTAATGTACATACCCCAAGCCCTTCATGTGATGTATACATGCCCCCATCTCCTCCTGTGATGTATATGCGCCCCAGCCTCTCCAGTGATGTATATGCCCCAGTGTTTCATGTGATATTTGTACCCCAGCCCCTCCTGTGATGCTTCTATATGCCTCCAGTCCTTTCTGTGATGTATATGCCCTGGCATCTCATGTGATAAATATATGCCCCAACCCCTCCTGTGATGTATATATGCTCTCAGCCCCTCCTGTGATGTATATTCCCTGACATCTCCTGTGATGTGTGTGCCCCCCCAGCATCTCCTGTGATATACGAGCCCAATTATCTCATGTGATATATGTGCCCCCTACCCCTCCTGTTGTGTACATAGCCCTAGCCCCTTCTGTGATGTATATGCCCTGGCGTCACATGTGATATGTGCTCCCAACCCCTCATGTGTTGTATGTGCCCTCAGCATTTTCCTGTGATGTGTGCCTCCCATCCCCTCCTGTAATGTATATGACCCAGCATCTCCTGTGATGTATATGCCCCAAGACCCTCCTGTAATGTATATGCTCTGCAGTCTCCTGTGATGTAAAGGACAGCAGCGTCTGATGTATTTGGCCCCGAGTGTTCCCTCTGATGTACATGCCTCCAGCTCCTCCAGTGACGTATAAGCCTTGGTGTCTCATGTGATATGTACCCCAGCATCTCCTGTAATATATATGCCCCCAGCTCCTCCCGTAATGTATATATGCACCCAGCCCCTCCTGTGCTGTATATGCCCTGCCGTCTCCTGTGATGTATGTGTCCCCAGCATCCCCTGTGATGTATATGCCCCAGCGTCCCCTGTGATGCATATGTCTCCTGCATCTCTTGTCATATATGTGCCCTGTTATCTCATGTGCTATATGTGCCCCAACACCTCCCGTGATGTATATGCGTTGCCATCTCCTGTAATGTATGTGTCCCCAGCATCCCCTGTGATGTACATGCCACCAGCCCCTCTTGTGATATATATGCCCTGGCGTCTCGTGATATATGTGCCCAGGCATCTCCTGTAATATATGCCTCTAGCCCCTCCTATGATGTATATGCCCCCTGTCCTTCCTGTGATGTATATGCCCTGGCATTTTATGTGAGATATATATGCCCCCATTCCATACTGTTATGTATATATTCACAGAGACCCTCCTGTGCTTTATATGCCCTGATATCTCCTGTGATGTATGTGCCACCAGCCTCTCGTGATGTATATCCCCAAGGCCCTCCTGTAATGTTTATGCCCTGGCATCTCCTGTGATGTGTATGCCCCAGTGTCCCCTATGTGATGCATATACAGCAGACTGTCTCCTATGTGATGTATAAACAAAATAGCATTCTCAATGTCTCTTATGTGATGTATAAACAGCGGTGTCAGTGTCTCCTATGTGATTTATGTACAGCAGTCTCGGTGTCTCCTATTTGTTGTATGCACAGCAGTCTCTGTGTCTCCTATGTGATGTACAGTTAAGTCCAGTTTATTAAAGCAAAGAAGTGGAATATTCTTGAATGGCCAAGTCAGTCACCTGATCTCAACCCAATTGAGCATGCATTTCACTTGTTAAAGACTAAACTTCAGACAGAAAGGCCCCCAACAAAGTGTTTTCAACCAAGTACGAAAAATTAACATTTTATTTAAAATTATTTAATCTGTCCAATTACTTTTGGTCCCTTTAACAACAGGGTGGCACATGTTAAGGAGCTGAAACTCCTAAACCCTTCATCCAATTTTAATGTGGATACCCTCAAATGAAAGCTGAAAGCCTGAACTTCAACTGTATCTGAATTGTTTGGTTTAAAATTAATTGTGGTAATGTCTATAACCAAAATTAGAAAAATGTCTGTCCAAATATATATGGACTTAAATGTATATACAGCAGTCCCAGTGTCTCCTATGCGATGTATGTACAGCAGTCTGTCTCCTATGTGATGCATATACAGCAGTCTCGATGTATTCTATGTTATGTATACTGCAGATCTCCCACTGGTTGAGTTTTATAAATAAAAATTTGAGCAGTAATGAATTTCCCACTGAGGACACCTGCAGTGTAATTTTCATCTGTGTGGCATAGTAATGGTACATGGTGGCTCTTTCTCAGTTAATGACATGGCAGTCATCTCGAACAACAAAAAACAGGAGGAAAAGACAGCCAAATAGGGCTGTATCCAAGGGAGATATGGTGCTAAATAAGGATATGCTAACCTGATTTAGTTGTGTATACACAACATTTCCATCACATATAAATCCAGCTGCTGCAGGTCCAACGGGTCATTAGACCAGGAAAACACATAAGGAGAATTTACGGATAATCTGCTCTGATGGTATTCCATATAATAGATCAAGGTCCAGACAAAGTATTTGCATTTCTTCTTTATTCAGTCAACGTGTTTCGAAGTGCTACAGACTTATTAGGTACAAAAAAAAAATTCTGATTCTTGTCCTCATAGAATGTTACAGTTGGAAGGGAACTCTGGGATCATAGTATCCAACCCCCTGCTCAATGCAGGATTCACTAAACCATCTCAGACAGTTGTCTGTACAGCCTCTGTTTGAAGACTTCCATTGAAGGAGAACTCACCAATAGGGTTGAGCGACTTTTCATTTTTTGAGATCGAGTCGGGTTTCACGAAACCCGACTTTCTCAAAAGTTGGGTCGAGTGAAATCGGCCGATCTTATTGAAAAGTCGGGGTCGGGGATCGGCCGAAACACGAAACCCAATGCAAAGTCAATGGGAAATTTTCTTTTTTTATATTTGCTTCAGCGTGATATATCAGAAAAGCCGGTAATTCAATTGCCGGCTTTTCATTTCTCCTGCCTAAACCCGACATATGAGACATGGTTTACATACAGTAAACCATGTCATATCCCTTTTTTTTTGCATATTACACACTACTAACATTAACCAACAACCTGTGTGTTTATTTCATTAAAATTATTACAAAGTATTTTAATGAAATAAACACACAGGTTGTTGTAATATTTTATTGTACTCTCAATCCACCTGAAGACCCTCGCTCTGTAACAAAGGAAAAATAATAAACCAACAATATACATACCTTCCGATGATCTGTCACGTCCCACAATGTAAATCCATCTGAAGGGGTTAAAATATTTTACAGGCAGGAGCTCTGCTATAATGCAGCTGAGCTTGTGCCTGTAAAACCCCGGGGAATGAAGGTAATGTAGGTCAATGACCTATAGTTACCTTCAGTCCCGGAGATGCGCCCTCTGCTGGATGTCCTTCGAGCGTGGAAAAAAAAAAAAAAAAGACACGTTCCCAGGCTCGAGTTCATATGAGGACATCCAGCAGAGGGCGCATCACCACGAATGAAGGTAACTAAAGGTCATTGACCTATATTGCCTGCATTCCCCGGGGTTTTACAGCCACGAGCACAGCTGCATTAGCAGAGCTCCTGCCTGTAAAATATTTTAACCCCTTCAGATGGATTTACAGCGTGGGACGTTACAGATCAACGGAAGGTATGTATATTGTTGGTTTATTATTTTTAATTTGTTACAGAACAAGGGTCTTCAGGTGGATTGAGCGAGCAATAAAATATTAAAACAACCTGTGTGTTTATTTCATTAAAATACTTTTTAATAATGTGTGTGTGTTTTTTTAACCCTTTCATACAATTTGATTAATAATGGATAGGTGTCAGAATTGACGCCTCTCCATTATCAATCTGGCTTAATGTCACCTTACAATAGCAAGGTGACATTAACCCTTCATTACCCCATATCCCACCGCTACACGGGAGTGGGAAGAGAGTGGCCAAGTGCCAGAATAGGCGCATCTTACAGATGTGCCTTTTCTGGGGTGGCTGGGGGCAGATGTTTTTAGCCAGGGGGGGGGGGGCAAAAACCATGGACCCTCTCCAGGCTATAAATATCTGCCCTCAGTCACTGGCTTTACCACTCTGGCGGAGAAAATTGCGCGGGAACCCACGCCAATTTTTTTCCGCGATTTAACCCTTAAATTTAATAGCTAGAGCACCGAAATTTTGCACATACACACTACTAACATTAGTATTGTGTAATATGCAAAAAAAAGGGGGATATGACATTGTTTACTGTATGTAAACCATGTCTCATATCATGTGGGGTTTAGGCAGGAGAAATGAAAAGCCGGCAATTGAATTACCGGCTTTTCTGATATATCGCGCTGAAGCAAATATATAAAAAAAAGAAAATTTCCCATTGACTTTGCATTGGGTTTCGTGTTTCGGCCGATCCCCGACCCTTCAATAAGATCGGCCGATTTCACTCGACCAGACTTTTGAGAAAGTCGGGTTTCGTGAAACCCGACTCGATCTCAAAAAATGAAAAGTCGCTCAACCCTACTAATATCTAATCTGTATCTTCTCCCTTTCTGTTTCATTTCTTAGCTTCCCTGTGTTTCCATGTGCAAATGAGAATGATGATCCCTGTACACTGACATCCTTTCAGATATTTGAAGACCGCTACAAAGTCTCCTCTTAGCCTTCATTTTTGCAAGCTAAACATTCCCAAATCGTTTAACCATTCCTCGTAGGACATACTTTGCAGTCCATTCACCATCTGGTAGCTCTTCTCCGAATTTGCTTGTTATTTTTCAATGTTTTTTTAAAATGTGGTGCTCAGAACTGGACAAACTATTCCAGATGAGGCCTTACCAAGGAGAAGTAGAGGGGGATAATTACTTCACGTGATCTAGACTATGCTTCTCTTAATACATCTAGAACTGTTTTTTTTTCTTTTTTGCAGCTGCATCACACTGTTGACTCATGTGCAGTCTGTGATCTATTAGTATACCCAAGTCTTTTTCACACATGCTGTTGCTTAGTTCTTTTCCTCCCATTCTACAGATGTAATTTTAATTTTTCTTTCCCAGATGTGGAATCTTGCATTTTTCCCTGTTAAATGTCATTCTATAGGTTGCTGCCCATTGTTCAAGCTTATCTAGATCTTTCTGAGTCCTTTGTCTTCTCTAGTGTAAAGGTACCTTCACACATAACGATATCGTTGCTTTTTGTGACGTAGCAACGATATCGTTAAGGAAATCGTTCTGTGGGAGATCGCTGGTCGCTGAGGAAAGTCCAGAACTTTATTTCGTCGCTGGACTCCCTGCAGACATCGCTGGATCGGCGTGTGTGACACCGATCCAGCGATGTCTTCACTGGTAACCAGGGTAAACATCGGGTTACTAAGCGCAGGGCCGCGCTTAGTAACCCGATGTTTACCCTGGTTACCAGCGTAAAAGTAAAAAAAAACAAACACTACATACTTACCTACCGCTGTCTGTCCCCGGCGCTCAGCTTCTCTGCACTCCTCCTGCACTGGCTGTGAGCGTTGGTCAGCCGGAAAGCAGAGCGGTTACATCACCGCTCTGCTTTCCGGCCGCTGTGCTCACAGTCAGTGCAGGAGGAGTGCAGAGAAGCTGAGAGCCGGGGACAGACAGCGGTAGGTAAGTATGTACTGTTTACTTTTACGCTGGTAACCAGGGTAAACATCGGGTTACTAAGCGCGGCCCTGCGCTTAGTAACCCGATGTTTACCCTGGTTACCCGGGGACCTCGGGATCGTTGGTCGCTGGAGAGCTGTCTGTGTGACAGCTCTCCAACGACCAAACAGCGACGCTGCAGCGATCGACATCGTTGTCGGTATCGCTGCAGCGTCGCTGAGTGTGAAGGTACCTTTAGATATCCCTCCTAGCTTTGCATCATCTGCAAATTTGATTAGTTTACCTTCAGTTCCCTTATCTAGATCATTTATAAAAATGTTTAACAACACTGGGGCCAGGACAGAGTCTTGCAGTAGACTACTTTAAAAACACTTCCAATTGGATGTGCAACCATTTATTACCACTCTGAGAACGATCACTGAGCCAGTTATGAATCCACCTAACTGTAGCTTTTTCACTGATGAAGTCTGTAGCACCTCGAAACACGTTGACTGAAGAAAAAAGCAAATACTTCGTCTGGACGTGGATCTACTAAATGGGATATCAGCAGAGCAGATTATCCACAAATCCTCCTTATCTGTGCATCTCTAAACAATGGCTTAGTATATTTAGTAGGAGGTTATGTTAGTGCAGCACCCCAGGTAGCAGGTTGCTGCAGTGATGTTGCCTTCCCTTCTGGGAAGGTGATATCACGCTTGGAGACAAGGGGGATTCTTTCTATCAGGTAAGGCATTTACATTCAACACATCCGAATCTAGGCCAGGAGGGGGAGCTCTGAATCTGGATTCAGGGGAGCGTCCCTTAGTTATATGTATCCTGGTCTGGAGGAGAAGGAGCTAGTCAGTAGTGAGTCAGAGGACTGAGGAGAGTAGAAGGACGTCTGGAGCAGACATAGGGGCCGAGCAGCCAGGAGGGAGCTGCTACCCCTGGAAAGAGAGAGAACCAGAAGGAGAGTTGAATTGTGAAGGAGCTGAGAGGGAAGAAGCACAGTGGAGGAAAGGGCTCAGGAGGGGAACAGCGGAAGGACACCCTCAGAGCCAGAGCGCAGAAGCCAGGTACCGGGAGCTCGAGGTCGTGTTGTTCTCCAGGACGCGCGACAGAACCGGTGGACATAGGACTATATGTCAATTGCCTGTAACAAGTCTGAGGTGAAGCAGTAACCCTAGGAGCTAGGTCATCGAAGAGATCCTATAAACAGGCTCAAACTGCCTATCGTACAGACATCTGTCTTAGGACAGGAGAGAGGGGAACCGGTCATCAAGCTTTAAGCCGCAGGGACCTCGCAAGTAGGTGCAAGTGGTGCAAGTAGGAAAGGTTTACGGACCTCACCTGGTAGAGGGATCTCCTATTGCCTCCAAGCCGGCCAGACTACAGCTACCCTACATCTGGTACCCTGGACTGAGGACTGCTACCATCAGTAAACCAGGTAAAAGACAGCAAACTGTGTCCTCCACTTATTCGTCGGCTTACACTATCTTTTCATACATCTGGGAAGCCCTGGGGACCCCGCTTCACCTGTGGGAAGCGTTACCATCTTGCTGCAAGAACATCACCCCAGAAAACCTCTAAGTAGCCTCGGTCCCTACTGACCGAATACCACAGGTGGCGTCACGAACAATAGACATTACAAATCCCTTTAAAGACCTTTCCCTTTGAATGGGCGCCCAGGGCCATTGACCGGGTCGCAGCCACCGTGACATCCCCTTTAAGACCGGACCCGGTACAGAGAACCCCGCTGCCCTGGTTGGGGCGCTCCATTAGCGCCATCATGTAATATATGTGTAAACAGGCGGCCTCAGTGAGAGACAGATGTTGGGATCCCAGAACTCTTCATCAGTAAGAGTGGCCGATAACTTTGTCTTGTCATATCCACGTCTGGAGGAAGTGATCCTAATATGGAGCCTGTTCTGCTATTCCAGCCTGCAAATACAATATGGAAATGAGAATTTTGCATACGAAGGTTAAATCAAAGTCTATCCACTTCCTAATATTGGTTTAGAGCACGGTCCTTGCATTCTTCAATGTGATTTAGCTGCCGGAGCTTTAGAGAAAAACTGAGCCGCACTCGGAAAATGAATATATTTATTTTCCGGGACTTGGCACAAATCTCTCTTGACAAATCGTGTGCAGCGATTCATAAGCCGCTAAATTATAACAACTTACCGCCGAGCTATAGAGTAAATACCATCTGCCGGTAACTTATACAGAGCGTTCTTGCTTGTAAACATGAAGATTGGTTTAACATAAGCAGCTGAAAATACAATATGACATGGAAACTTTGCTTTATTAAAGCAGGCAGCCCCCGCCGTGCTACCACTGTCGCTCTTTGTAATGAAAAGTGTTCAGAATAAATTTACATATTTTTTCGAGTCTGATGAGAAAAATATTTCCTGAGATTCTGATTTTAAAATAAATCTGTAACTAACACTCTTGTCAGGTTCACACGCCTTTGCTTCGATGGTATTGTGAAGACCTGGTTAACAACTATTCCTGCTTAATCAATGCTTAAAGGGAGTAGGCTAGCACCGCTCACTTCCGAATGGGGAGGGAAGAAGCGCCGCTGGCTCTGTATTTCTCGGCCGATTGACAGGTCTTGTGCACACCAGGCAGGTATTTTAATATTAGACTGGGAGGCATGTACATCACTTGTCAGGCCTGTGGCAACACTCACCTCTTGATGCAAAAAAAAAAAAAAAATCTTGGTTACTTACCGGTAACGGGATTTTAGAGAGTCCATTACAGCACCACCTGAGCGGGGGTATCCGCCCACCAAGGAAAGGAAACCTACTGAATATAAAGGCGGTACCTCTCCTCCACATCAGTTTGGGTTCCAGAGCATGAGAAGACCTTCAGACAGTAAGTAACATAATTGTCACTAAATATATTTTCCTTAGCACCCTTAAAAGAGCACACCACAAGTGACAAAGCAGGGGAGGGAATATAAGGGTGCTCTCATGGGCTCTGTAAAATCCTGTTACCGGTAAGTAACTACGATTTTATTCCTTTCCCCCATGACATCACCACCTGAGATATTTTTTATAGATCAAGCACCCTAGCGAGGGATCACCGCTTGCAAAACCTTCATCCTACAGGATAGGTCAACAGAGGAAGACAGTTTAAGACAATAGTGTTTATAGAAGGTGGAAGGGGAACACCATGTGGCCACTTTACATATTCTGTCGATGGACACTTCTGCCGTATATAGAGAAAGACAAACTTAGGCACTCAACTTAAATGAGGTTTTTGTGATTTTTATTGAAGTCATCAAAATAAATGTTTCGGCCTCAATGCCGGGCCTTCTTCAGTAACAATTCAACAGGGAAGATATAAAGGCATCCTTTGGACATGGTGTGAGAAAAACGGCACAGATGCAGTAAACAGTGCTCAAGGTAATGCTGTCCGGATAAGAATGTTCACACTGAAGTATCAAGAGACTGGTGCCGGATTGCGCTTATGTGACGCGGTATCCACCGCTAGTCTGCAGACGCTGGTAGGACGCCTACCTACCTCATTTAAGTTGAGTGCCTAAGTTTATCTTTCTCTAAGTACTGTATCAAGGCCCTCCTAACATCTAATGTATGAATTCTACGTTCCTCTGTAGTCTTTGGTTTTCTACAGAAGGAGGGAAGAACGACCTCTTGACTTCTATGAAACTTCGAGGCTACCTTGGGGAGATAAGCCGGATCTGGCCTCAAAATTACCCTATCATCAGATATCTGCATGAATGGATGATTAATGGATAGAGCCTGTAAATCACTAACCCTGCGGGTTGATGTCAGGGCCACTAATATCACAATCTTTAGTGTTAGTAATTTTGCTGGTACTTCAAGCAGGGGCTCAAAGGGATCTTGTCAATGATTGAACTAGATTTAAGTCCAAAGCAGGCATCTGTGGAGCCGGCATTTATCTTGACCTATGACATGCTTTAATTAACCTAACCACCCATTTATCTGCTGCCATGTTATAGTTGCATAGGGCTGCTAAGGCAGATACCTGCAACTTAAGGGTGCTGTTAGCTAGGCCTATCTCCATACCCCTTTGAAGAAACTCTAATATGGCTCTGATTGGGACCCTACTCCCCACAGACTGCCCTGAAAAAGCTAAAAGCTTAGCCCATATTCTGCCGTATATCCTAGTCGTTACCGGCTTCCTACTCTGCAGCAGAGTAGAGAATAAGGTAATAGTGCCCTCTCAAAATCCAGGCCGTCAAATGTAGACCTCACCTCTGAGGATGTGACACTGGGCCCTGCCTGAGGAGACCCGGAACATCAGGGAGAATGTATACCCCTCCTCACATGTAAAGCGCCATGGAACAAATGGCGCTATAACAATAAATAATAATAATAATAATTTTATTTATATAGCGCCAACATATTCCGCAGCGCTTTACAAATTATAGAGGGGACTTGTACAGACAATAGACATTACAGCATAACAGAAATACAGTTCAAAACAGATACCAGGAGGAGTGAGGGCCCTGCTCGCAAGCTTACAAACTATGGGGAAAAGGGGAGACACGAGAGGTGGATGGTAACAATTGCTTTAGTTATTCGGACCAGCTATAGTGTAAGGCTCAGGTGTTCATGTAAAGCTGCATGAACCAGTTACCTGCCTAAGTATGTAGCAGTACAGACACAGAGGGCTAATACTGCATAAAGTGTATGAGAACATGATGCGAGGAACCTTTTTTTTTTTTTTTTTTTTTTAATTATAAATATGCCACACAGGGATCGTTAGGTTAATGCATTGAGGCGGTAGGCCAGTCTGAACAAATGAGTTTTTAGGGCACGCTTAAAACTGTGGGGATTGGGGATTAATCGTATTAACCTAGGTAGTGCATTCCAAAGAATCGGCGCAGCACGTGTAAAGTCTTGGAGACGGGAGTGGGAGGTTCTGATTATTGAGGATGCTAACCTGAGGTCATTAGCGGAGCGGAGGGCACGGGTAGGGTGGTAGACTGATACCAGGGAGGAGATGTAGGGTGGTGCTGAGCCATGGAGTGCTTTGTGGATGAGGGTAGTAGTTTTGTACTGGATTCTGGAGTGGATGGGTAGCCAGTGTAATGACTGGCACAGGGTAGAGGCATCGGTGTAACGGTTGGTGAGGAATATGATCCTGGCTGCAGCATTCAGGACAGATTGGAGCGGGGAGAGTTTTGCAAGAGGGAGACCGATTAGTAGAGAGTTACAATAGTCCAGACGAGAATGAATAAGTGAAACAGTCAGAGTTTTTGCAGAGTCGAAATTAAGAAAAGGGCGAATTCTAGAAATGTTTTTGAGATGCAGGTAATAATAATAATAATAATAATCCAGGGATCCAATAAGGACATCATCCTCATCCATGTGAACCATGGCCTTTTGGGCCTTTTTGGGCAATGAGGATGATCTTTGCTCCCTCCTCCCGAATCTTCCTCAGGACTGCCGGGATCAATATCAACTGGGGAAATGCATAAGCCAGTTGGAAATCCCAAGGGATTTGTAGACAGTCTACCGCATATGGCTTTTCTCTTGGGTTTAGAGAGCAGAAGATTTCAGTGTTTCTGTTCTTCCTGTTGGCAAATAAGTCTATTTCTGGCTGCTCCCAAAGATCCACAACCTGCCAAAAAACTGACGGATCCAGTTCCCATTCCCCTTCTTTTAGGGTTGTCCGGCTGAGAAAATCTGCTTCTTCGTTCTCCTTCCCCTTTATGTGCAGAGCAGATAGCTGTAGATAATGTTCCTCCATGAACTGGAGAATTGCTCCAGATAGCTGCATCAGGGTTTGGGATCTTGTGCCCCCCTGCTACTTGATATAGGCAAGTGACTGTGACGGGGTGTACGGCAGAGCAAGAAGGGACAACAGGCGGAGGGATGATTCAACAGATTTATTAAGAACGCTGGAACAACACATGCAGGTAGATCTACAGAGTCCACAATTAGTCCAATGGAACAGGTTCGGGGGCACCTCCCGATAATCCTTGTGCCAGGTAACAAAGCAATAGTCCACAATTAGTCCAAGGGATCCCAAAACAATCCCACAAGCGACGAGATATGTCCTCAGCTCAAGTCTCGCCCCATTTGCTTCCGCAGTCACAGATGGACATGGGGTCTTGCCTCAGCTAAGAATCCCCACTCCTTCTCCTTCAAGGATCAACTCACATCTGATCTCAAAATAAGAATGGATTGTCTGAGCTCCTGGGATCCGCCCATGAAGGGGGGTAGGGGTCACACCTTCTATTCAATGGTTGGGTCCACCAGAAGATTCTAAACTGGTGGGCTCCACATAGTCTATGTAGTATGTACATTTGACTAGCCACCTGCTGTGAGGAAGAATGGCTATTCTTTCACTAGTGGTGTTGACAAAGCTTAATTACATTATAGCTTAGGGCTGCAAGTATTGGGGGAAGGAGACATATTGTTACAGGTGAATTCCCAGCACAAGAAAATACATAAAATACAGCTAATAGAAACCAGAGAACAGTTACATACATCAAATGGCATATTATTCAAATACAGGACAGGGCAAAAGAACATGTCTGCCATTACGCGAGCATGATTTCCTTCTAAATGGGGAAGGAACTCTATTACTGCCTTCTTTATTGCTAGTAGCTCCTTGCAGTTTGAGGAATGGCCAGCTTCTGCCTTTGACCAGATCCTCAGGACTATGCGGTCCCTGAGATGTACGCCCCACCCTTCTGCGCTTGCATCCATCGCAATCACATTGGATATCTCGAAGGACCATGGAATTCCCTGAGACAAATTCTCTGTTTCCAGCCACCAAGTCACAGAGTCTACTGCTTTCTGGGAGAGTATAATCTTCCCCTCTAAGTGTCCTGCAAGCTTCCTTTCTCCCTCTAGGACATCCTGCAGTAAGGCTCTGGAATGAACTGGGCCAACTGGACTGCTTGAATGCATGACGTCATTGATTATATTAAGGACATAGCTTTCCTTAGGGACATGACCAGATTGGCCACTACTGCTGATATAAGGGCTATAATCCTGTCTGTAATCTACTCAGGCAGGAGACAGACCTGCCTCTGAGTCCAAAATAAGCCCTAAGAAAGATTGAACCTTCAGGGGCTGCAGCCTCGACTTCGATATTTGTCAGCCAACCTAGCCGTGACATAGTGGTCCGGATGTGTCTTCGCTGAGAACTGCAGTCATCCTCTGTTCTGCCAACCACCAAAAAATTGTCCAGATATGGCACTATCAACACGTTCCTTTCCCGCAAATGTGCAGTCAACTCTAGAATTATCTTTGTGAAAACTCTTGGGGACATGGCTAGACCGAAGGGCAGAGCCCTGTATTGGAAGTGTCTGAGCGGCCTGTTGATATACACTGCTACTCTCAGGTATTGCTGATCTTCCTAATGGATGGGAACATTGTAGTATGCCTCTTTCAAGTCTAAGAAACTCATGTAGCAGCCTGGGAACAAGATTTTTATTGCCTATTTTGTCTCCATTTTGAACAGTCTGTAGACCAGGACCTTGTTGAGACCCTTCAGGTTGATATTGTCCTGAAGGACTGGTCAGGCTTCCTTATCAGAAACCAGGGAGAATAAAATCCCATCCCCTGCTACTAAACAGGCACCTCCTTATGTCGCAAAATAATCCTTCCACCTCTGGGGTCTGCTGCTCCTTCCAGGATCTGGTGGACGAGATCTTGAAGCTGTGCCTGGGAGTGGATCTGAACTCCAGCCTCAGTCCTTATAATGACTACCCAGGTATTGGCTGAGATTTCCTCCCAGGCAGGTTGGAAGTGGGACAACCTTCCTCCTACCACCCAGGAGAGGCCATCACTTAGATGGTTTTTGGCTCCTTGCCGAAGAACCCCCAAACATAAAACTTCTGCTTCTTGGTTTCTTGTCCTTCCAATCGCCCTGTTCCTTAGGCGGTCTGTTTCTGCTATATCTTCTCCTACAAAAGGAGCTCTTAAATTTTGGATGGGGAACATTTGGAAAGCCCTTTTTCTTATCCACTGCTTTGTCTAATATATCGTCCAGAGCCCGAATGAAAAGATATTTCCCTTCACATGGAATTGAACAAAGTCTGGTTTTGGACTGGGCATCTCCTGGCCAGCTTTTGAGCCATAAAGCTCTTCGGGCAGTATTGAATGGATTCGCTAATCTGGCTGCTATCCCAACAGAATGTGCCAAGGTGTCAGCCAGGAAGGCAGCTGCTCCCTGCAACAGTGGAAGATCATTTCCCTAGGGGTGTTTCTAAGCTGGTCCTCAAGCTGCTGCAGTCACACAAACAGACCTGGCAGTGCAGGTTGCCGCTATTGCTGGCTTTAATGACCCTGCCGATGATTCCCAAATCTGTTTTAGGAAAACCTCTGCCTTTTTACCCAAGGGGTCCTTGAGAGCCCCTAGGTCTTCAAAGGGCAACGTTGATTTTCTAACCGACTTTGCAACCGCTACGTCGATCTTTGGAGTCTTCTCCGATATGCCAACATCCTGTTCATCAAATGGACATCTCCTCTTTGAGGAAGATGGTAGTGGACCTTTCCTTTCCAGCCTCTTCCACTGTCTACTAATGAGCAACTTGACCATTTCCTTTACTGGAAAGGAACGCCTTTTCCTCTGCTCCAGGCCACTGAACATAATGTCCCGGACTGTCCTAGTAGTCTTGGAATCAGCTATGCCCATAGCCAACCTGATTGCCCTAACCAGCCTGTCTGTGTCCTCAGCTTGGAAGCAGGGTTTACCCCCCCGTGTCCTCATCAGAGGAGGAATCCGTCAGGTCCGAATCCTCCCCCTTAACACTAGAAGTCCCAGAAAGTTTGAGCTCCAAAAGGTAGAAATGTTAAATGACCCCTCTCTGGGACTTCTAGTGTTAAACACTACTGATCTCTCAGACTCTGATGACAGTAGTTCTGGCTTCCCCTCCTCTCTATGTCCCATCAGGTGATTCAATGACTCCTGGACCTCAGATCTAATGATGGCCTTCAGGTCCATAGTGAACTTGGAGGTTTACTCCAAGACAGTCTATTGTATACATCAGCTGCTGCGGTGGTGTCGGCTGTCGCTGCTACCGTGGTTGCTGCGGTCCATCCATGATCAGGATGATGCAGATTATGCCACCATCTTCTTGGGCATATCCCCTTGTATACCAGACGGCCCAGATCACCCTCCATCTGGCTCAGTCTTACAATATTCAAATCTGGCGTGCTGTGTGCAGGGATCCTCAGTAGCCCTGCGCATGCACAATCCCGGATGGTCGCTGTAGTTGCCAGTGTGCAACGTCATTGGGACTTCCTGTGCATGCGCAGACCCAGGCAGCCTTGCTTTCTGGCGCACTCGTCACCAGGGCACTCCAGCTCCATCCAGTGTATCTGGCACGTGCGCAGACCCAGAAGAAAGTCCCGGTGCACTCCTGCAAACCATAGCTCACGTAGACGCGGGACCTTGTGTCGGCCAGAGACATTGATCTAAGAGGTCTCTGCCTGAATGGCGCTGCACCAACCTCCCAGCCGGAGTTACCTGACCCGTGGAAGGTATCCCTCGTCCTGGACACCCTCCTGGGTAAGTTAAGTACCACTTACTTCTGCAGGTTCCCACAAGGACAGGAAACCAAAACTGATGCAGAGGAGAGGTACCGCCTTTTTATTCAGTAGGTTTCCTGTCCTTGGTGGGCAGATACCCTCTCTCAGGTGGTGTTGTCATGGAGGAAGGGAAAAAAGTCACTGGGGACAATTTAAAAAAAAAAAAATCATTGCCACTCTGGTTAAACTGTTTGGTAATGCAACTCATCCTATTTCAAGTGGAAGCTTGAATACTAGTACAGCCTATGGACAAGAGTAGGCAAAAGGCTGCCTTTTCTAATATTGGACAACTCTTAAAAACTGACCCCCGCTGGACCAGAAATAACTATGCAGCTTTAGTCAAAGGATACTCTGTAAAGCAATGGCCCACAACTCAAATGCATACTAGATATGGGCAGCACGGTGGCGCAGTGGTTCGCACAGCAGCCTTGCAGCGCTGAAGTCCTGGGTTCAAATCCCACCAAGGACAACATCTGCAAAGAGATTGTATGTTCTCTCCGTGTTTGCCTGGGTTTCCTCTGGGCACTCCAGTTTCCTCCCACATTCCAAAGACATACTGATAGGGAATTTAGATTGTGAGCCCCAACGGGGACAGTGATAATAATGTGTGCAAACTGTAAAGGGCTGCGGAATATGTTAGCGCTATATAAAAATAAAGATTATTTATTATTATTAGACATAAATGATGTAAAAGGGTGTTGCTATTTTTTTTTTTAAGAAAGCCGCTGGCAATCTAATCAGCAGCACCTCCTTCACACTGCCAGAATCTATGAGTCACTTTTCTCAACAGTTCAGCACACATCTCTCTCTTTACTGATCACAACCACTCTCACCTTCAACACCTTATTTATAGGAGCTTTTCTGGAACTTTTCAAACTCCTGTTAACTTGTTCAACTCTTCTACAGTTTACGTATCACAGTCCCGCCTAGACGACTTTGATGCAGCACTCCTCTTACAGTTACAGTTAGGTATTAGTGATGAGTGAGCGTACTCGGATAAGGTGTTATACAAGCATGCTAAGAGTATCTTCCGCGTGCTCAGATAATATGTTCGAGTCCCCGCGGCTGTTAGACAGCCGCAACACATGCAGGGATTGGCACAACTTAATGCCTAATGCTGCTCACACCCACTTGATGGCTATGATGGAGGCCTTTGACACCGCTGCACAGTTTCACTTCCTCCTCTTGTTAATGCTATATGTGTGTGTGAGCTCTACTCGAGGGAAAGCACTTCCCCTATATGCTCTCAGGAATGTTACCAGTTGGCATAAGAACACTTCCATTACCTGCACATGTAACTAGTAACTCCATGCACATCAAGGATGGATGGACACCGCATTGGTGCAACCTGTGCATCTGAAAAAGGACCCATGATGTTGGGGTGCCCACTACCACCTTCAAAGAAGGTGGAGAGGTGTAACATAAGGAGCTATTGGACTGCAAAAGGCCAATATATTGGTTTTGCCCAGGGGTCCTCTTCTGTCTGTGTCCACTACTGATACGCATTAAGTATTTAGGACACACCGGAAAACCACTATTCCTGACAGCGGTACCCAACGACCATTCTGCTAAAGATATTTCCTGATTCAGAGGATATGTTGAAAAAAAAAAAACAGTTTACAAATATAATGCATGCAGTTTAGCATTTTTACATGTCACAAATCTGTCATACAAGTAAAGAGACAATTCATCATAAAGTGTTGCAAACATACCGAACTAAAAGTGATAACTGTATAGAGGTCCTGTACACAACATGGGGTTTATGTAATGTGAGTCCCTATTTTGTAAGAGCGGCAGACTCCATTATTAGGACAGCACGGTGGCTCAGTGGTTAGCACTGCAGCGCTAGAGTCCTGGGTTCAAATCCCACCAAGGACAACATCTGCAAAGAGTTTGTATGTTTTTCCTGTGTTTGCGTGGGTTTCTGATAAGGAATTTAGATTGTGAGCCCCATCGGGGACAGCGATGATAATGTGTGCAAACTGTAAAGCGCTGTGGAATATGTTAGTGCTATATAAAAATAAAGAGTATCAGTACTTCTACTTTTCCCCACTATTGAATGCTATCCTAGGCATGCTCTAAATCGAGGCTACATTGACACCTCCTCTGGGGTTTAATACCAAAAATGGGTCTCAATAGCAAGAGGAATTCTTTTCAACTGAACTTTCACCCTTCCTTCCTATCACGGTGGACCCCTGGGTAACCATTTATGGTGCTATATAAGTGAGTAAAATTATTAAATACACAGGCCACATAATTGCCATGGCTTTAGTTGCCAGAAACTGCCTTCTCTGCACCAAACTATTAAAAAACAAAAACTGAAATATCACATGGTCATAAGTAGTGATGAGCGAGTGTGCTCGTTACTCGAGTTTTCCGAGCATGCTCGAGTCTCAGAGTATTGGTGTATATCGGATGCAATGTTCGGATCCCTGCCCCGCATGTTGAGTGGCTGTAATACAGCCAATAAACATGACTACAGCTTAACCCTGTATGGCAGGCAATCCCTGCATATTTCTTTAAGCCACTCAACATGCAGGCCAGGGATCTGAGCATCGCATCCGAGCAACGCCAATACTCTGTTGAGACTCGAGCATGCTCAGAAAATTCAAGTAACGAGCACATTCACTCATCACTAGACATACTGTAAGTATTCAGACCCTTTGCTCAGACACTCATATTTAAATCACATGCTGTCCATTTCCTTGTGATCCTCCTTCAGATGGTTCTACTCCTTCATTGGAGGCCAGCTGTGTTTAATTAAACTGATAGGACTTGATTTGGAAAGGCGCACACCTGTCTATATAAGACCTCACAGCTCACAGTGCATGTCAGACCAAATGAGAATCATGAGGTCAAAGGAACTGGCCAAGGAGCTCAGAGACAGAATTGTGGCAAGGCACAGATCTGGCCAAGGTTACAAAAAGTTTTCAGCAGTACTCAAGAAGATGGGAGAAAGTTTCACAAAGTCAAATATCACATCAATCCTCCACCAGTCGGGCCTTTATGGCAGAGTGGTCTCTCCTCAATGCAAGACATATGAAAGCCCGCATAGAGTTTGCTAAAAAAAAAAAAAAGAAAAAAAACACACGAAGGACTCCCAGACCACGAGAAATAAGATTCTCTGGTCTGAAGAGACGAAGAAAGACCTTTTTGGTGATCATTCTAAGTGGTATGTGTGGAGAAAACCAGGCACTGCTCATCACCTGCCCAATACAATCCCAACAGTGAAACATGGTGGTGGTACCATCATGCTATGGGGGTGTTTTTCAGCTGCAGGGACAGGATGACTGGTTGCCATTGAAGGAAACATGAATGCGGCCAAGTACAGAGATATCCTGGATGAAAACCTCTTCCAGAGTGCTCTGGTCCTCTGACTTGACTGAAGGTTCACCTTCCAACAAGACAATGACCCTAAGCACACAGCTAAAATAACAAAGGAGCGGCTTCAGAACAACTCTGTGACTATTCTTGACTGAACCAGCCAGAGCCCTGACCTAAACCAAATTGAGCATCTCTGGAGAGACCTGAAAATGGCTGTCCACCAACGTTCACCATCCAACCTAACTGAACTGGAGAAGATCTGCAAGGAAGAATGGCAGAGGATCCCCAAATCCAGGTGTGAAAAACTTGGTGCATCATTCCCAAGACGACTCATGGCTGTACTAGCTCAAAGGGTGCTTCTCAATACGGAGCAAAGGGTCTGAATACTTATGACTGTGATAATTCAGTTTTTCTTTTTTAATAAATTTGCAAAAATTACTACATTTCTGTTTTTTTCAGTCTTGATGGGGTGCAGAGTGAAAGTTAATGAGAAAAAAATGAACTATTTTGAATTTACCAAATGGCTGCAATGAAACAATACCATACCCACTGTACTTGCCCACCATGATCTGGCCTGCAACCAAGGCACCATCTAGTTGAATCGTGGTGCTTTTTCCCCCTACCTTAGCTGGCCAGTTTTTAACGAGGTAGCCGTGCTTACTACATTCTCAGCTGCAGCAAGCATGAGGTAGCCTTGTCAAGGAAAACAGCCTGTCAATCCTACAATCTGCAGCTTTCCCATCTCTTCCTGAACCTCAGTTAGAAGTGCCATAACATCCTGGGCAAAGTTCTTCCATGATGGCTCCATAGTTCTTTTCCTGGCGTTCTCGGCTGTCTGCGCTCAACACTCTCCTCCCTATGTTTGCCAATGAATGGCCTTCTTGATGGGATCATAAAAACTGGCACAAACCACTTCAAGGTCATATACAGGGCTTCTCTTTGTGACCCTAGTGATGGGTTGTTTCCAAATGAGCTGGAACAACGAGCCATCTTCCCTCAGAGCCAAAACCCTGTACACTCACCAAGCAGCTCAGAGGAAAACCTTCAAGTTTGCACCATTAGCTAACTGCAGGGAAACGGTGAGTTTCGTAACAGTGTGATTTTGCCCTACACATTAGTTCATCTTGAGTGTGAATTAGTATCTAATAGACTCTTGCAATCCAAGAGTCGGGTCTCTGTTGAGCAGCGCCAAATGATCCAGCTTACTAAAAATATCCAGAATGTCCATCACTACTTGGCCAAGAGATAAACTGGTCTCCCAGCACCTAATGAAGCTTCAGGACAGTTTTATAGCCTTCATGCACGATGCCAGTATAGGCCAGTGGGGTGTAAAGCATAGTTTGAAAAGTTGGTATGGAGAATGGAAGTGAACCCAAACCCTATTCAACACATTCGGGGTGAGTTGGAATACTGATGGCTACACCTACTCCACCACCCAAATATTTTTGCGTAACCTCAAATGCCTAGAGATGCAAAATATAGAAAGCCTTCCCATGAGAGTGATGGCTGTTCTATGGTAGTTGCAAAAAGGTGCTCGTCTCCATATCTACTCCCCGTATTTTGGAACGTGATGTCCAGCAAGTTCATAGAGGCGTGATGATCACATGTCCGTATACTATTCTTGGCCATATGGTTGTGGTTTGTATAGTATACAGAGACGAATCATTTAACAGTACTGAAGAATCTGTAAAAGAAAAGAAAGAATAACTCCACAGAGTGGCGGGCGATTACCTCCGTGACACGCAGAGGCCAATTCTGATGGGAAATGTTAATATTCTTCCCCGAGCTGGAAATCTAGAGCTACCTGCAGCACAAGGCAATTTTCAAATAATGTCACTGTTACTAAATTGGGTCATTACTTTCCATAGCATAGCAGGATTCCTGCATTACCGCAACGGCGGTCCTATTATAGGTACAGATTTTTTTTTTGAACTGCAATGGAAAGCAAGAGTGGGAAAAAAAAAGACAAGAATCCCCAAGGTGATCTATCGTCTTGGAGTTAAATTGCCATACTTAGATATGAGAAATAAACTTACTAATAGTGTCATAGTTCACAGAGTGCCAGTGTGTGCCGTGGAAGTAAATTCAGTTGGGCACAGTAGCTGGGAGTTCTGCCATTCGATCATTACTCACAGGCAATAAGGAGAGAGTGCTTATACTAGACTGTTAATAAAAGCATCTCAATTTACTGCCAGAGTATAAAATCCGACGTGAACTTCATAAAAGTTACTCGGTATGGCTGACGTTTTAAGACCGTTTTTGCTCAAGTGCGTCAGCGCATTCTTTACGCCACTGTAAAGCCGCCCGGATTATTTTGGTTTATCAGCCGAATGTGTCTCACGAGTGCGGAGTTGAATACACAGATGATCAATCTCAGCCAGAAATGTTATGGCTAAACATACGGGATACTCTATATGGGACAGTAACCGCATCAGTAATGAGTCCCTGTCGTCCACATCGCGCCCTATATCCCTAGATCCTTCACAGCCATATTCCTGACAACTATTAGTCTCTAAAAATCTTTTGCATATTGATCTCGTTTGGAGAAGTGACATCAAGGAGGTAAAAAAAAAAGGGTCACGTCTTTACAAAAAGAAAAAACCTGACTTGATATAATTCATGATCTCAACCTATGGCTCTTCCATCACAAGCAGTGCCCATCACCACCTTCATCAAATTCAAAATCAATACTGAGCCCAGACCCCCTACAATAATACTAAGCATCGAGCAAAACCCTACAATACACAGCCCAATCCCCAAATAAATACAGATCAGACCACCCATAACAGAAACCACATAGTGACAATATTACAATACTGATCATTAAAAAAACCCCACAATAATATTACCTTAAGTGCCATTATACACAGGAGATCTGAACATAGTATACAGTATATAGCATCAGTGCACAGGTAATACAGGGATCACCAGTGACATACGCAGGAGCTCTGTATAAACTGTCAGTGTACAGGTAATACAGTGATCGCCAGTGACACACAGGAGCTCTGTAAATACTGTCAGTGTACAGGTAATACAGTTGTGGCGCCCCTGATCCAGTCACCACAGAAATACTGCACCTCAGCCAGAGGTGTGGTACTCTGCTCTCGGGTAAGGAGGGGACACTACCTAGTACCGACACACTATCACCCAACACTAGACCTCTCCAGGCCAGGTAGGGAATAGGTAGAGGGTGTGGGTGGAGAGAGTGACATTAAAAGGGAGGAGTTAGGTAGTCAGTCAATGAGGAGTTGGCGAGGAGAATTTGAGGGGAACAGATGTCGAGAGAAGCTCCTGAGAGAAAAGAAAGAAGGGGTCCTAGGGGCACGGGAAGTGAATAATCCACGCCGACTGTAGTCGGGTGGAGGGACCAGGTTGCAGTGGGGGAACCGGCCCCCAGACTAGTGAAGTACAATGCTCAGCTAGCAAGCCGGATATTGTGGTAATTGTATGTGCCACAACCACACATTCGCTGAAAAGGCTGCCACATAGGGTCAAGGGGACTAGGAGGATGTCGCTCGACAGGATCCGAGGCTGCTGGCTTGGGACACTGAGGCGCAGGGCAGGAGAGGCGGGCGCCAGCGCAGTGAAACAGCCAGACAAGGAACATAAAAAGGGGGTTCTGGCAAAGTGTACTCCAAATTACCCGAGAGCTGGTTGGACCACAGACCCGGAGGACACAGCACCCGGCTGAGGACTGCATATAAGAACTGAGTAAAGTGTGGAAACTGCACCCTGCTGTGTCCTCAGAATTTTTTATTGCGTCACCTGCCCTGCACCACAACATCCATCATCATTGACTTTTATTCATTAACTGCCCTGGGGCCTCTCTACTCCTGGAGAGCTGCAACATCCCTGCTGTATTACCAACTGCCCCAGTGGACCTGAACCGCAGCATCGGCCATTCTCCTATTGCCGAACCCCACGAGTGGCATCACAAACAAATCCCCTATAAACTTTTTTTTCCTTTCACTTCACTTATTTTATTGGACACCCAGGGCCACGGAACGGGTCACTGCTGCCGTGACAACCTCCTTAAGAACAGTTGGACCCGGCCCGAGTACCCCACGGTAGTAGCGGGCACTCCACAGTGATCACCAGTGACATTATATACAGGAGCTCTGTATATTGTGTCAGTATACAGGAAATATAGGGATCACCAGTGACATACACAGGAGCTCTGTATATAGTGTCAGTGTACAGGTAATACAGGGATCACCAATAACATTATACACAGGTGCTCTGTACATAGTATATAGTGTATAGAGTAGATGAAATCATAACTCACCAGTAACATACACCGGAGCTCTGTATATACAATATAGCATAAGTGTACAGGTAATACACTGACTCACCGATGTCTTCTCAAAGTCCTTCATCTTTGCTTTTCTTCTTCATCTAGCACAGACCACCATAACTTCTTCCAGCCAGGACACGTCTCTGCAAAAATGACAAGGTTATCTAGAGCACTGCTTCCAGGGCACATTCCCCAAATTTCTACACCACACCAGATTAAGACAAAAAAAAAAAAAAGTGTATGTCGCCCTGCACACTAACGGGACTTCACACAAGTCACTGAAAACAGTATCCTCAAAAATAAATAAAATACATTACAGTAGTAATCCCTTATTTAGTCCCTACAGTGATAGTATACCCCATCCTAGCTCCCTTGTCTCATTCCTGGCCCCATATGTTTTCCCACCCTTCCCCCAATTGTCCCCACCCTGGCCACATGTGTGTCCACCCTGCACCCACATTGTGGCTTTCAGTACAAAGTAAAAGATTCTCCTTACCTGGCAGTGGTTCAGCAGAGTCATTTGAGGTGTGGACACGCCGTCACATGGCAGCGACATCATATGCCGGCAACATGCGTGCTGACATCACTTCTGGCCTGTGATTGGCTGGAGGCTGTTAACTGTTGCTTCCAGCACTGCAATAGATTTTAACTGAATGTGCATCCGAGGAAGCACGTTCAGCTACTGAACCTGCTGGATCCTACCACTGGGGCTCGGTGAACAGAAGCAAAAAGGAGGGAGGCCACTCTGGGCCGCTCACTGGGTCCCATATGCCAGTAAAGGCAGTAATGCCTAATGGCAGCCCAGAACCCCATGCATAATGACTAAATCCTTCACACAATGCACATATAAAAGCTTTTGTAATACTAAGATTACTGTAATAAATGCCATGTATTGTGTAATCCAAGGATGAGCACCTAGATTTGTGTCAAAGCTAGCTCCTGGAATTGGTCTTAAGGGGCTTTTTGGTTCCTTAAAGACTTGCTCCCACCTTCAGAAATAGGTATGGTCAGATAAAGCTTGTACAACCTAGCACTTCTGCAGTTCACCACAAAAATTTTCAGCCGTTCTTGAGATATTAACACATTTGTTAACTGCTTGTTGCCTTGGAGACAGACCACCACTGCTAGACAGCAGAAAAAGTGCTGTGCTTACAAGCTCTTTTCTGTTTATCTTATAAGTGCTCTTCCAAGGCTGTCCCGAATAGCAGGAGTCCGCCATTACTTCCCAATCTCTAGCAGTTTTAGTACAATGCTTAAAATCTAGACATCAATGGTGGTCGGTTTCAAAGGCAACGAGCTGTAGACAAAAAAGTTAATATATCAGGATCGGCTGCAAACATTAATAAGTAGTAAACTGCAAAAATACTCTTTTCAACAACTTTCCAACAATATCCAGCTAAAATGTTGAGAATAGCCAGCTGTCCCTATACCCTCAAAAAACTAATCTGCCTGCATGATGATCCTTTTTTTATTGCAGTGGTCCTGCCAAAAATCAGCAAATGAAGAGGATATGCCACTGATGGATGCCACAGTAATTAGTATCTAATTTCCCTAGAGAGTCATCATAAGGGACATTAACAATTACATGGGGTTGAGGCTCAATTGTAAGGACATAACATATGCCACCAGCCCTCCTCCATCTTGAGGACCTAGGTGGTCTTCATCCTATGTCAAATGGTTACTAACTGGTTTCCTACATTATTTTAGTTACACTCCTAGCAGAGTCACTATGTATACGGGTAGTGTATACACTGGCTACGTATGGGATCCATCTCCATCAATATTAAAGTGGTTGTATCAAACATTTTTCTAAAGGAAGTTGGCTTCTTTCACCCGTCATTACCGGGGAAAGCCAAATGAATGGCTGTCCATATAATGCACTGGGCATATGGACAAGGGTTTCCTTAATGAGAAAACCCATTTATAGGACATGCTGGGTCCTCCAAAATAAGAGACTCTTTGCACCCAATGATCAGCTGATTTTGACAGCGCCGTACATTGTGTAGTGGCAGTGAATGGTACTGCAAGATCTCTCCCATTCTCTATTCTAGGAGATACAGTAGCTTGCAGTACTAGTAACAGTCACTCGACAACGTATGGGGCTGTGCCACCTTTAATCAGCTGATCGGTGGGGCTGTCACCACTAAAAATGAGAACACCTTTCAAGGTTCAGTTCAGCAATGTCCCAATGTTTGCCAATCGGTTTGTCGAACGTACCTGAAAACCATTGAATTCAATAGGAGGCAAACAATAAAGAGAATAATTGTGCAGCATGGAACAGGGCCTTGGACATAGCTTGGACCAGCACTTCTAGCTCAAATATGGATCAGTAACAGGTGGATGAGTGAGAGGTGTAGACCTGGTGTTCTGAGAGGTCTGCCAAATTCAGGCAACGCACATGAAGACGACCCAACTTGGAGTCCAAACATTTGCAAAAATTAGGGGCAGACACCAGGAAAAGTGGCATCAATTGACCTACAGTAGATATTTGATAATGACCCAGCAGCAGTCAGCTACGTGCCATGCATGAGGTATCAGGGTCTGGGCCAGCATTTACAGCTTTGAATTGAAGTTTTAATTAAGACGAGGTGGGTGAGTGACCAGTGTAAGCCCGCTGTGCTGGGAGCACTGATACCTCCCTCATGCAACAGTCCAAGCTACTCAGGTGGCACAAATATCAGGTTCATAGACCACTAAAATGTAAGGAAAGTAACACAAATAGTTGATTAAGAGTAAGTGCAGGCCTGCCCTGCCGGTCTGGGAGTCCTACTGCTACACGCAACACACAAGCAGGAGACCCAACTTGGTGTCTCCACATTTCCAAACATTCTCACATACCACTAAAGTGGCATCAGATTCCCCAGAAGAAATAGTATAATGAGTCTCTGACACCCCTTCCACGACAGGCAACACACCAGGTGGAGACAACTTGGTAGTCTCCACAAAATTGTTTGTAACATCAGCAGCAGTAGCAACAGCAGGCACAGAAGCCACGAGAAAGGTCTCACAGACTGCAACAATGCAAGATCAACGCATCACATTAAAAACTACACCATCGCCTAGTCTGCCCAGGCTGCAAATGTCATTGGAGATCTACAACTTGTTCATTTTGATGAAGGTTAAGCAGTCTACACTTTCACGAGGCAGCCGGATGCGTTTATCCATCAGAGCACCACCGGCAGCACTGAACACATTCTGAGAGAATGCTGGCTGCCAGCAATGACAAAACCTTCAAGGCATGACAAGCCACTCATACATTTTTGAAGACCAAAATGCAAAAGGGTCTAAAAAAAAAGAAAGTGTGAAACAACTCCCAGAAAAATTGCATCTGCCACTTACACTGCTGATGATTTTTTTGCATTGACAATTCGACGTTTCCGGGGATGGAAATCTATAACTGAAATGCCAACTGTGCGTCTCACTGCTGTCTTGGGGAAAAACTCTCTGAAAGGGAACCTGTCACCCCCAAAATCGATGGTGAGGTAAGCTCACCGCCATCAGGGGCTTATCTACAGCATTCTGTAATGCTGTAGATAAGCCCCCGATGTTACCTGAAAGAGGAGAAAAGAGGTTATATTATACTCACCCAGGGGCGGTCCCGCTGCTGGTCCAGTCAAATGGGTGTCGCAGGTCCGCTCCGGCGCCTCCTATCTTCATTCCATGACGTCCTCTTCTAGTCTTCATGCTGCGGCTCTGGCACAGGTGTGCTTTGTCTGCCCTGTTGAGGGCAGAGCAAAGTACTGCAGTGCGCAGGCGCTGGGCCTGTGACCTTTCCTGTGCCTGCGCACTGCAGTACTTTGCTCTGCCCTCAACAGGGCAGACAAAGTACGCCTGCGCCGGAGACACGGCGTGAAGACCAGAAGAGGACGTCATGGAATGAAGATGGGAGGCGCTGTACCGGACCCGAGACACCCTTTGGAGCGGGACTGCCCCTGGGTGAGTATAATATAACCTCTTTTTCTCCTTTCAGGTAACATCGGCGGCTTATCTACAGCATTACAGAATGCTGTAGATAAGCCCCTGATGGCAGTGAGCTTACCTCACCATCGATTTTGGGGGGTGACAGGTTCCCTTTAAGATTGTCTGCAAGCATGTTTCGATACTCCAGCATGCGCACATCCCTTTCGAGGAGGATGGGTGGGGGAGAGCATCTGGCAAAATTTACTCTTGTACCATGGATTTAAGAGTGGCAACCCAGTAGTCCGCACCATTTCTAATCCTAACCATACAGGCATCATGGTGCAGCAAGAAGGCGCTCATGTGTCTGGCGCTTCCATGAGGTCCAAGTCCATAGTGTGTTGGTGTCAGGGTAAAACTCAAGGTTGCTTCCTCCATCCCCTCCTGCCAATGACAGTCCGGAGCTTAGAGATCTGGTTATCCCTTCTGCATCCTTCTATTCTTCCACCTCCTCTGGGATCACTACCTTCTTCCGTAGACTATTCAAAGTGTGATATATATATAGATATACCGTATATAGACATATAGATGATTGCAATACAGATGCGGATGATGGCATCATCAGCACTAACTATCTTAGTAGCCATTTTGAAACTCTGGGGATGGGTGGCATAGGTCCTTAATCTGTGCTCACTCCGTAAGCGTGATTTGCACCATGTCCATACTGCGTTGTCCCAGGCTATGCAAAAGGACATACTGCACCAGGGCTCGTCGTTGCAACAGTGGAATTTCACCATGTCGGCACATCGCAAATCAAACAGTTAACCGGTAAGCCAAAAGACCTCTGTAGCGATGCAAGTCGATGACCTGCAGAACGCAAACAGCAGACGTGAGCACACAGCGACCGCGCTTTCTGCAGCATTGTATCCAGGCCGGGATAGTGGCGGAGAAATTTCTGTACCACCAGGTTGAGGACATGAGCCATGCAAGGCATGTGTGTGAGGTTGCCCTGGCGTAGGACTGCCACCAGGTTTGCACGGTTATCACACACGGCCTTCCCTGGCTCCAAGTTCATTGGAGACAGCCATTGCTCAAACGCGGCCTGGATAGTGGTCCACAACTCTTGAGCTGTGCAACAGCGATCTCCAAAGCATATTCATTTCAACACTACACTGTTGGAACAAGTGCCTCATTAAGGGAGAGGTTGAGATCCTAGAGGAGGTGGAGGAGGCAAAAGCAGTCCAGGAAGGTTTGTATGTAACGCACCTGCCCATGTTTGCTCGTCCAGGTGTCAGTGGTGAAATCACCTGTTCCTTGAACAAAAATGTCTTTTAGGGTGCATGTCTGCATGCTGGTGTAGCACAGGCACAGCTTTCTTAGAGGAGTAATGGTAACTAGGCAACTACTATTGGGGGCCATCAACTTTTGGAAACAGTCTGTATCTACCAGGCTGGAAAGGCAGCATTTCCATTAGCAACAGAATGGAGATGGTGGAATACAAGCTCAGCTTTGGCATGTGTAGGAGGAAACATTCTTTTATGTGCCACAACTGCGGGACCGAGGGCTGGCTGCTGTGCCGAGAGAGGGTGGAGTAGGGTGAACATGACAAACTGCTGGACTGAGTGCGGTGCGGGCAGAGAGGTTATGGTGGATTGAAAACGATGTGATGTGCTCGGTAAAACAAAAACCACAAAACAGCAAGCATCTCCAGTTCCTTAACAGGTGATGGGCTCAAACTCACCTCAACTGTAGGGGGTAAACAAATGGGGTTCTGCAGCCAGAGACCTGTGTTAGAACACTTGCCATGGTGAAGGAGGAGGAAGCAGCAGATGTGATTGATGGGATGGCCGCTGGTTGGCTAGGCCTGCTAGTCCACAGATTCCCAGACTAAGGCATGTTAATCGCACATGTGTCGGTAGAAGTCAAATTAAGCTGCGCAACAAATTTCAGGGAAGTTTTTGTCCCCTGAGAAAATGTTATTGTATCTTATAGATTTTGATATGCTGAACACGAATATGTGCTCCAAAAGTCTGTATTATGTAAGGTTTTTACCTCCTTCATGACCAGAGCTTTTTTTCGATTTTTTGGTTTTTCACTCCCCTTCTTTACAGAGCTACAACTTTTTTAATTTTCCCATCAATATGGGCGTGTGAGGGCTTATTTTTTTGCGGGACTAACTGACGTTTTTAATGATACCACTTTTGTGCAGATACGTTCTTTTGATTGCCCATTATTGCATTTTAATGCAGTGTCACGGCGACCAAAAAAAAGTTAATTCTGGTGTTTTGATTTTTTTTTTCTAATCGCTACACCGTTTAGCGATCAGGTTAATTTTTTTTTATTGATCGGGAGATTCTGAACGCAGCGATACCAAATATGTGTAGGTTTGATTTTTTATGGTTTTTTTTTTGATTGGGTTGATTGGGGCGAAACGGGGGTGATTTGAACTTTTTATATATATTTTTAAACACTTTTTTTTCACTTTTGGCATGCTTTAATAGCCTCCATAGAAGGCAAGAAGGTGCCATAGCGCGATCGCCTCTGCTACATAGAGGTGATGCTCAGATCACCTCTATGCAGCAGAATTACAGGCTTTTATGAGCGCCGACCACAGGGAGGCACTCATAGCAATCTGCCATCAACAACCAATGAGGTCTCGAGGAGACCTCTGGTTGTGATTGCAAGGCTGCGATGACCCCCGATCACATGACGGGGGTCGTTACTGTGTGTATTTCCGGACCGACGCCGGGAAGTGCATTTAAATGCCCCATAAGAGTTTGACAGCGACATTAACTACTTAATAGGCGTGGGCGGATCGCAATTCCGCTCGCGCCTATGTCGGGTACATATTAAAAACACCTGACATGGTGGGCTTACTGCTTAAGCTCTTCTCAAAGCGGGGGGATACTTCCAGATGACGTACTATTCAGTCAGCTGGCAGAAAGGGGTTAGGAAACAACAGTTTATAGTCTACATTATGACGTCCGAGACACTACAAACATGTGCATCGATGTCAGTAGCAAAAGCAATTGTTAAAAAGTGTTTTGCAGACTCATTTATAATCAGTGCCGGATGCTTCTCGAATAAGATTCCAGCAATAGTCGGCCAGCATTGACGCACTCCACTTTCCCTGGCACCTTTTCTCCATCAGCGCAATGTTTTGGTGAAATCTTTCACCGTGTTCATCGCTAACGGCACCAAGAGAATGTAGAAAATGCATTTTTAGTGACATAATGCATTTCATCGAATGATATGCTGTGAGCATGTTGTCCACAGGTTGTTGAAAGTTCGGTGCTCTGCTGTTGCCAAGGAAGTTGAAGGTCACATCTTAAAAGGCTCTCGACGTCATTTGTTCAGCACCTTGCAAAAAAACCATCAAAGCTACGGTCATTCATTATATTTCTGATCTGTGGGCCAATAAAAAGACCTTCTTTAATCTTTGCATCACTTATTCTTGGAAATTTGTCGCAAGTAAGAAAAGGCTTCCAATTCTTTGTTAATTGCTTTAACAAAATTATTCATAAGCCCAAGTTTAATATGCAAAGGAGGGAGAAATATCTTTGCTGGATCAACGAGAGGATTAGGTTTAACATTCTTCTGTCCAGCAACCTGGTTTTCGGAGTGGCCAGTCCTACCTGAATTCGTGCATTTCTTGTGCACGACTGTCCCACTCACAAATAAAAAACAATACTTGGTATATCCAAGCTGCAGTCCAAGAAGAAGTGCAACAACTTTTAGATCACCACATATGTTTTAGTCATAATTTCTATAATTAATGTGGGTCAACAGTAACTCCATATTCACATGAAAGAAACGTATGAGTACGGCATCATGTCCAATAGGTAAAGAAGGATAAATATTTCCGTTGTGCAGTAAAACAGACGAGTCAATGAACAGTCGCCATTCCTTCGGGTCGTGCTCGCATCCAAGAGCGCCAAACAACCCCAAGACGTTGTTGCAAAAGGTTAAACTGTCGACATGGTTGAAAAATTGATTAAGGTCTTCTTGACGACTGCAAAAAAAAAAAAAACCCTTGTTCTTGGTAATAAGAGATTCCGTTCTTGTAGCCTTGATCCCAATAATTCTTCCCGCCTCTTTGACAATTTCAAATCTCTGACCAAGTCACTCAGATCAGCTTGACTGAACAGATGTGGATTAGATGTAGAAGGCTCAAAGTCTGGGTCTGCAGCGGTTTCATTTTCCACTGACATTGTTAGTTCATCTTCGTCGTCCTCCATTGTTCATACTTTAGGCGGCTTTGGAACAGACTTTCATCAAGTTGCACTGGTCTTATAGCTGAGGAAGATTAGGATATTCTATTGATTTTTTGTTCTTTGCTACTTCTGCCTTACAAACGTAACAGGTTATTCAGCAATCTGTTCCATGGTCTCTCTGCTCTCTCCATATCATTTTGACAGCGAACGGCATTGAAGGTCGTGATCCATTCAGCCATGCTCTAAGGCTTTTAGAACAAGATGCACAGCATATATGAGGTGCCCACTGTTTGTCCTGATCTCCAATTGAACATTCAAAGTATAGTTCATATGTTTAACAAGTGGAGTAGTTTCCTCCTTTCATTGTATATTCTCTGCATATGTAGTAGAAATTATCACTGCTGTTAAGACACCGACGCGACATTTCGAAAAAAATCTTCAGGTTTTAAAATGAAAATTATACAGGCGAATTGCATATATGATAGTAACTAGATGGAGGCCCGATGCCATTGCATCAGGAGGGCGGTAATGTCATAATGAGGGCAGGCTTTGCAGCGTTGGGAATCTCTCCCCCATGTGCTCACCACCTATCCACTCTCTTTCCCCATGTGCCGACTTCTCCCGTCTGTGCTCTCTTGAGAATGCAGAGGATACATTTTGTGAGGTAAAATATTGTTTAGAACAGTCAGTGAAATATTTTACCTCACAAAATGAATCCTCTGTGATCCCCTGCTGTAATGTCAGTATTGTCTTTTGATTCCTCCCCTGCCCAGGAGATGTGGTATGCTCCGTACACGGTCAGCTGAATAATTCACTGCGCCTGCGCGGAATTCGCATAAGTGCTTGCATATGTGTAGATCAGCGATTTAGGTTATTTCGGTGGAAAATTCAGAATATACAGTTTCAGAAAAAGTTCATATAAGTTTATAGAATTATAACAGAATATTATAATGTTTCGTATCATTTCTCAAAAACCTTACGAGATAGGAAAAATCGGAAGTAATTTCTGAAATCAGCATGAAAAAAAAAAAATCTATCAGGAACACTCAAAATTGACCAAGGGACAAAAGCTTTGGAACAGTGTTATTGCAATTTTTACCTCTACCCAGTTTTTTGCAAAGTTGACAGATAACATGAGTTGGGTCATCATTTGCGGTCTCAAAAAAGGCCCAAGCTAAGTAACCCTTGCCGCCCTTGCGAACTGCAGACTCCCGACCAATGCAGGCAACATCCCGAGTTGTGGCTGAGGATTCAGTGCTTGTTGTGGTTGCATCACACCAAGTGGGATCTACAACCTCAGTCATCCTCATCAGGATCACCAGCACATCTGGTGACAAGGGTCTGGATTCTGCTGGGACCCTACTTTGTCCGGCCCCAACAGGAAATGTTTCAACATTACCAACTAACCCATACACA
This sequence comes from Ranitomeya imitator, assembly GCF_032444005.1. NCBI lineage: Eukaryota > Metazoa > Chordata > Amphibia > Anura > Dendrobatidae > Ranitomeya > Ranitomeya imitator. The sequence continues at coordinate 1,203,991,656 of NC_091282.1, read as the reverse complement.
TCAAGACTATTCCCTCCTTCCACCACGAACTTGCTTTTTCCTAACTCATGTAAGACGTACCCTTCCCCTCTTAACCAGCCGTTACACAAACAGGTCCAGACCTGTCACCGATCCCCAAATTAACAATCCGTATTCACTTTCTGCGATCATGTGCCTGCACTCCAATATTAGCCCAAACTAATTTGTTAAGGAAATGTGACTTTATGAGGCCTGACTGCACCCCAATATTAGCCCAAACTATTTTGATAAGCAAATATGGATTCCTGCCTCCACAAAACTTTTAGCACAAACTAGTGCTGGCAGGTTGATTTCAGACAGGACAGGATCCTAACTGACAACTATCAGCAGCCTCTCTGCGCTGTAACATTGATAAAATGGCACCAGCAAACAACATGTCTGCTTTTTATATGGAGAGGGACAAGTGACTTTAGCAGCCAATGACAGAATCTCTTATGATGATTTCTGCGCCCTGATTGCCAGAATGCACACGCATTTAGTTAACCCATTTACTCCCAAGGGTGGTTTGCACGTTAATGACCGGGCAAATTTTTACAATTCTGACCACTGTCCATTTATGAGGTTATAACTCTGGAACGCTTCAACGGATCCTGGTGATTCTGACATGGTTTACTCGTGACATATTGTACTTCATGATAGTGGTAAAATTTCTTTGATATTACCTGCGTTTATTTGTGAAAAAAATGGAAATTTGGCGAAAATGTTGAAAATTTCGCAATTTTCCAACTTGAATTTTTATGCAATTAAATCACAGAGATATGTCACACAAAATACTTAATAAGTAACATTTCCCACATGTCTACTTTACATCAGCACAATTTTGGAACTAAATTTTTAGGGTAAGGGTAATAAGGGTTAAAAGTTGACCAGCAATTTCTAATTTTTACAACACCATTTTTTTTTTAGGGACCACATCTCATTTGAAGTCATTTTGAGGGGTCTATATGATAGAAAATAACCAAGTGTGACACCATTCTAAAAACTGCACCCCTCAAGGTGCTCAAAACCACATTCAAGAAGTTTATTAACCCTTCAGGTGTTTCACAGGAATTTTTGGAATGTTTAAATAAAAATGAACATTTAACTTTTTTTCACACAAAAAATTTACTGCAGCTCCAATTTTTTTTTCTTTTCCCAAGGGTAAGAGAAGAAATTGGACGCCAAAAGTTGTTGTACGATTTGTCCTGAGTACGCTGATACCCCATATGGGGGGTAAACCACTGTTTGGGCGCATGGCAGAGCTCGGGAAGGAAGGAGCGCCATTTGACTTTTCAATGCAAAATTGACTGGAATTGAGATGGGACGCCATGCTGCGTTTAGAGAGCCACTGATGTGCCTAAACATTGAAACCCCCCACAAGTGACACCATTTTGGAAACTAGACCCCCTAAGGAACTTATCTAGATGTGTGGTGAGAGCTTTGAACCCCCAAGTGTTTCACTACAGTTTATAACGCAGAGCCATGAAAATAAAAAATATTTTTTTCCACAAATTTTAGCCCCCAGTTTTGTATTTTTCCAAGGGTAACAGGAGAAATTAGACCCCAAAAGTTATTGTCCAATGTGTTCCGAGTACGCTGATACCCCATATGTTGGGGGGAACCACCGTTTGAGCGCATGGGAGAGCTCGGAAGGGAAGGAGCACTGTTTAACCTTTTCAACGCAGAATTGGCTGGAATTGAGATCCGACACCATGCCGCGTTTGGAGAGCCCCTGATGTGCCTAAACAGTGGAAACCCCACAATTATAACTGAAACCCTAATCCAAACACATCCCTAACCCTAATCCCAACGGTAACCCTAACCACATCCCTAACCTTGACACACCCCTAACCCCAACCGTAAATGTAATTCAAACCCTAACCCTAACTTTAGCCCCAACCCTTACTGTAGCCTTAACCCTAGCCCTAACCCTAACGGGAAAATGGAAATAAATTTTTGTTTATTTTTCCCTAACTAAGGGAGTGATGAAGGGGGGGTTAATTTACTTTTATAGCAGGTTTTTTAGCGGATTTTTATGACTGGCAGCCGTCACACACTGAAAGACGCTTTTTATTGCAAAAAATATTTTTTGCGTTACCACATTTTGAGAGCTATAATTTTTCCATATTTTGGTCCACAGAGTCATGTGAGGTCTTGTTTTTTTGCGGGACGAGTTGACGTTTTTATTGGTAACATTTTCGGACACGTGACATTTTTTGATCGCTTTTTATTCCGATTTTTGTGAGGCAGAATGACCAAAAATCAGCTATTCATGAATTTCTTTTGGGGAAGGCGTTTATACCGTTCCACGTTTGGTAAAATGGATAAAGCAGTTTTATTCTTCGGGTCAGTACGATTACAGCGATACCTCATTTATATCATTTTTTTATGTTTTGGCACTTTTATATGATAAAAACAATTTTATAGAAAAAATTAGAAGTATTTTTGCATCGCTTTATTCTCAGGACTATAACTTTTTAATTTTTTTGCTGATGATGCTGTATGGCGGCTCGTTTTTTGCGGGACAAGATGACGTTTTCAGCGGTACCATGGTAATTTATATCCGTCTGTTTATTTTTTTTTTTTTAGGAATTTTTTATTTTTTTTTCTACACGTGAATATATATATATATTTTTTGGCGCTGTGAAGCCACCTCCCTGCAGGACCCGGATACCATGGCCATTTTGGATCCGGGCCTGCTGCAGGGAGGAAGGAGGTAGGAGACCCTCAGAGCAACGTGATCACATCGCGTTGCTCCAGGGGTCTCAGGGAAGCCCCACGGGAGCCCCCTCCCTGCGCGATGCTTCCCTATACCGCCAGAACACTGCGATCATGTTTGATCACAGTGTGCCCGGGGTAAATGTGCCGGGGGCGGTCTGTGACCGCTCCTGGCACATAGTGCCGGATGTCAGCTGTGATAGTCAGCTGACACCCGGCCGCGATCGGCCACGCTCCCCCCGTGAGTGCGGCCGATCGCATATGACGTACTATCCAGTCGGTGGTCACACGGGCCCACCCCACCTCGATGAGATAGTAAAGCAGATGTCAGAAAGGGGTTTAAAAAAAAAAGTACACTCCAGCACTCCTCTTACCTTTACACACCCTTCATCATCATACAGCACCACTATCCTAGCCAAAGCCCTAACAAAAGCATGAGTGGCAATGCAATAATTTACCAAACTGACCGAATTTTGTCGACTGAGGAAAAATGCTCGGGAAACCGAACACAAACCCGAATGTGCTAGGTTTGTGCCGAATTTGAGATTGGCGAATATTTTCTCTCATCTCTAGTCCACACTGGTCTGGTACTGCATTAGGACAGGCCAAAATTCCTCATAACCAAGCTGGACAAAAATTGCCCAGGTTACGATAGGTATAGATAAGTGCAAGAAATCTATTATAGAGGTATTATACGGTAATTCTTTGTGTCCTGTATATAAAAAAAAACTCTGAATCTGTAGCAGTTAGAGACTTCAGCTGCCTGGGGAGCAGTCGAACAACATTAAAACATTTTTCATAATGCATTTCAGATTTGCAGTAAATTCTCGCTTCCAGCAGCTCACTCATTTTCATTAAATCAGCAATTTCAGAAAAGTATCATGTTGCTTCCAACAAGAAAATTATAAAGCGATTCAATTAGAGATGATTAGGAATGTTTTACTTGTCATTCCATCAACTTCACGTCTTTGGAAAAGGAAAAAAAAAAAAGAAGCCTTTGTTTGGCAATTTCTAACCCCTGGAACAAAAGAAAATTGATGAAAATTGCTTTCAGTGTCGCATATTGGCTAATAGGAAGAATGGAGGAAAACTTATTTGACAGAGCGAAGCAAATCGGAGGCATTTTAATATTAAATGCTTCCCTATTCATTCCAGTTCTTCCTCAGAATTTCTCACATAGCAAACTGCAGCTTGCAGATAGGAGGCACTAAAATGCCAAAGTCAAAAATTACATTTGTAATTGGGGCAGGGAAGGGGGTTCGTAACCAATTTTTGGCCACTCAAAATACCTTTTTAGTATCCAGCATAGCACTACCCTAACGGTTTTGAACAGTTAGGGGTATTGACTGGTTGGTTTTAAAAATTTTAATGTCATACTTTACCCCCTCAGTTACTGGACTTCAAATACCACAGTATTAGTCCTCTGTTTTATGCTATGAAATTGTAACAATAGGAGGCAAAAGTTAACGTAACCCTCATCTGTGTCAGCTGGATCCCCTCAAATAAATCTATGATGTACCAATCGACACACTGTCCAAATGCTGAATGAAGCAGCTGCCTCCCCCTCTCACAGCAAGAAATCCCAGAATTATGTGCCATCAGTGGGCAGCGCATTTACACCTTTTTATTGCATCATTTTGTGTGTCTAGCTCTGTAGTTTGCTACTGCAAATCGATAGTGGTTTTACACCCTTACTGAAATACGTTCCAGTATGCCCTGACTGAGGCAGGCTCAAGAACTGAGCCCCCATTTTTGCCTGCTGATGATTGTAATTCACCCATCATCTGCCACTAACAGCCACTTTTCTTAACCTGTTAGAAGACCCAAAGAAGACCCCCACTGCCTGTCATGACTACTGTGACAGCTGCCTGTAGCCGACTTTCATACAAGACTGATTTTTGCCAGACAGCAATACTGTTGTATTTGCGGTATATAGCACAAGCAATCAGATGATCACAGGTTCAAATCCCCAAGGATACTAACAAACACGTAAAACTATGAAAAAAAATGAAAGTTCATATCACCCCCTGTGCCAATCAAAAAAAATAAAAATACACATGTGGCATCTACACTGTCATAAAAGTCTGATCAAAATCAAAATTAAAACCAAATCCGTATAAACAGTGCAACAAAAAAGAAAATTCCTAAATCGCATGTTTTTGGCCACTACGACATTGTAAAAAAAGAATGCAATAAACAGTGATCGACACATCGCACTTACCCAAAATTGATATCAATAACAATGGATCAGGGTATTAAAAAAGAACAAAAAAAACCCCTACCAGGATACAGCGACAGAAGTAAAAAAATCACAGCTCTTGAAAAAAAGGCAACAAAGGTTTTTTTTTTAATTTTAAACAATTTCCAAACTTTCGCCAAAAAAACAAACAAAAAAAAACAGACCTGTAGAAGCCAACGACTGGGGCCTTAAATAACAGCGGCAGAATGAGGGACACTTACAGCAGGATGGAGCCCAAGCCGGGGGACACTTACAGCAGGATGGAGCCCAAGCCGGGGGACACTTACAGCAGGATGGAGACCAAGCCGGGGGACACTTACAGCAGGATGGAGCCCAAGCCGGGGGACACTTACAGCAGGATGGAGCCCAAGCCGGGGGACACTTACAGCAGGATGGAGCCCAAGCCGGGGGACACTTACAGCAGGATGGAGACCAAGCCGGGGGACACTTACAGCAGGATGGAGCCCAAGCCGGGGGACACTTACAGCAGGATGGAGCCCAAGCCGGGGGACACTTACAGCAGGATGGAGACCAAGCCGGGGGACACTTACAGCAGGATGGAGCCCAAGCCGGGGGACACTTACAGCAGGATGGAGCCCAAGCCGGGGGACACTTACAGCAGGATGGAGCCCAAGCCGGGGGACACATAGCAGGATGGAGCCCAAGATACGAGACAAGTATACCAGGATGGGGAACATATACTAGAAAGGAGGCTCTATGGCCCTATAGCAGAAGCAGGCTAGGTTGAAATTTTTCACCGAGGCCCATGGGACTCTAATTATGCAACTGGCCACTGAGCTCTAGATCAGAGGTGTCACACTGCATTCCTCGAGGGCCGCAAACCATGCGGGTTTTCAAGACTTCCTTAGCATTGCACAAGGTGCTGGAATCATTATGTGTGTAGGTGATTAAATTATCACCTGTGCAGTACAAGAAAATCCTGAAAACATGACCTGTTTGCAGCCCTTGAGGAATGCAGTTTGACACCCCTGCTCTAGATCCAACTATGTAAGGTAGGCACTGGTGGCAATTCTAGTGAAGCAATCTAATAACCAATTTAAGGGAATGCTTTCGGTATGATTTCACCCTCCAGACTATTTATGCGAGTTTGTAGCTTTTTGAAAGACCAGTCCTGCAAAAAACATTGGAATGCTAGTCCATTCCTCTATTACTGAGAAATCAGAGTTTGATTTAATATGAAAATGATGCTGAAGGACTATGGTAGATCTGAAGCCTCAGTCACTACAGGCCTATTGCTGTCACGCTATGACAGTCTTTAGTTTGAGGCCCCTCTCTATTACTAATCTGGAATTGGGAACCTAACCATCAATGTCCCAGGGGTACTCTTGAAGGTATTGAGGCTCAGGTGTTACTATGACCTTACTATGCTCCTGTTTAACCCTGATCTGTCCCCTCCCCCATTCCACGAGGAATGGGACAGAAATGTAAAAACAAGACAGACAAAACAGGGATAACAAAGCCACCATCATTACACAAGCACTAAGCAACAATATGGAGGAGGAAAGGGACAGGGAGGAATAAACTAAATAGGAATAGAGACCAGGAGATAAACTCTTACGTACAACAGATCACTATGACTACAACTCCACTCCAGCTTTATCACAGAAAGATGAATCTTTCACCAGCAAGGACTTAACGCCCAGAGGCAAATAAATTTATAAAGGAAATAATTTAAGATAGGACATGAATCACATCCCTAAAGGCAGCCAGTGATTCATTATCTGACGTGACCAGCCAACTCTAGGTCTTCTAGGGGGACGTGACACTCTCGTGACAATTCCCTACACAGCGCCGCCACCTCCGGCTTGTACGATAGCCTCTATGCTTTGTGAATTTAGACAAAGGAGTAGTCAAGTAATAAGCAATAGAGCTGGAGTGACAGAGGATTCAGATCTACCATAGCTCTTCATCCTTATTTGATTACCAATTCTCATTAATGGAGGAAAGGACTAGTACAAGTATCACTGAACGCATCTTTGATAGAGATACATAAGCATATAGTTTGTCAGAATTCTCCATTCCCTTTAAGCTAGTCAAATGGCACAACACAAAGCAGTACAGGGTGTCAAGCACCTTAAATCAGATGGCCTGTCCCAGTGATCAGATGCTCCAAGAGCAGGACTCAGATTCCCCCGCTGGAGCAAATTATCGCACATGGGTGACATTCTGTGTGGGAGTGCAAGAGATGGCAGGACAAAACTCATATCTGGTAGTCCCATAGAGAATGAATAGGAGCATAGCGCAGATGGAGCCCGATTAGTTCTCAAAGTGTTATTTTTGTGTTTTTATTTTATGAAATAAAAATTAAGTAATGGACTGATGTTTCATTTTCAAATTTCTCATTCTGTATTCACCGACAGATTTTCCAATTACAAAGATAGGAGGCGGTAGTTGGTGCTTATAAGATTCTATGTACACAGGAGGAGGAAGGAAGCGGCTTCATTTCATCTTTACTCAAGAAGTTCCCTACAGCGATCTCACTATTAAATATTCAGTTTTTATCTCCCTATAACAGTGATAGGAAACAAAACAGTTACGATTGAGAAAAAAAAAAAATTTCAGACGAAGGTCAGATTCACCATACATTCAAAAGTATGTGCCCCCAGCACATTCCCCTCTACAGGAGTTATTTTTTTTACCTCCACATTCTTCCCCCCCTACAGAAGCTTTTCTGACCACCACATTCCCTCTACATCAGGGGTGTCAAACTGCATTCCTCGAGGGCTGCAAACAGGTCATGTTTTCAGGATTTCCTTGTACTGCACAGGTGATAATTTAATCACCAACTCATTATTTGTGTAGGTGATTAAATTATCACCTGTGCAGTACAAGGAAATCCTGAAAACATGACCTAATTTAATCACCTACACAAATAATGAGTTGGTGATTAAATTATCACCTGTGCAGTACAAGGAAATCCTGAAAACATGACCTGTTTGCAGCCCTGGAGGAATGCAGTTTGACACCTCTGCTCTACATGACCTTTTCAGACTTTCCATTCTTCGCTTATAGATCTCAATATAGAGTTGCACACTGCAGATATAACAGCTCCTGCTCTTCTGGGAAGGATTTTTAGAAAATTTTGGGGGAAGTCTGTTCGTAAAGATTGGGCAAAATTCCCACAAAGTTCAGACACTCATGTTTGAGAGGGTCAGGGGTCTACCTGTGTTCTAGATTTTTCATGTTTAAGGACTGAATGAAAATCCCAAAGTCAATGTTTAAAATAGATTCCAATACATTTGTCCACGTAGCATATAAAGCATGTGCATAAATTAGACAGCCTTTATAATTCTGAATGTTACATGATGCCTCCTCATCTTCGTAGTGCCATAGGCAATTTAGTAGCTTACGGTCCAAAATTATGGAGGTGGTGTGGTTCCAACCCCCCCAAAGAAAAAAAAAGTTCCTTCGTGGAAGGAAAATTTTTGGAGTTATACCGTAGTTTGACTTTAAAAAAAAAAAAAAAAAATCTTTCCTCCAAGTGAAGGAAAACCAAACTGTGCAAAATGTTTACTAAAACTTAAATTCTTGTATTTGGGAGTTAAAATAAACGTTTGCAATTCAGAGAAGAAAAAAAAAAATCTTCAGGAGGTGGACATCCCCATTAAAAAGGAATGGAGCGGGAAGGAACAAAATAGTGAGTCAGTGACTGCCACCATAGTCATCCTCTGGAAGTGGATGAGGAGTTATGGGGGCATGGAGACCAGATGAGAAGTGTTTGCTTTATGAAAAATTAGACTATTCGGCATCCCACCGGCTAGTCATTATGGAGTAAAGTATCCAACCCATGACTAGAGATGGGAGGACTCCTATCTGTTTGGGTCTGGCCAAACGATACAAAAAGTTTGGGTACCAGAACAGTACTCGGACCCCATTCACTTGAATGGGGGCCCAAACAATCCAGAGTTTGCAGTGCAGTCCCGCAAATGAGTGTGGCAAACGCCACTTCAGATAGGTGGTAAAATCTTTAACGTCGGTCAGACAGCTGCAGCTCCCACATTGTCAAATGACAGCGTGAGCCAGCAACTGTTATTCGGAGGCATAAAGTTTACTTCTGGTCACTGCTGTCGGCTGATGACAGCAGGAGCATTCATCAGCTGGTGCCTGCACTGTAATTAAGCAGAAAAAAAAAAAAGTGGGTTTCCATGTATTTTTGATAACCAGCCAGGCAAAAGCAAAACTCAGCTGGGGGTTGCAACCCTCAGTTGTCAGCTTCAGCAAGGTTGGTTATCAAGAATAGAGTGGTCCCCCTTTTTTTTTTTTTTTAAATATAAAAAAATGCATGGGGTCCTTCTCTTCATTTTTGACAACCAGCTTTGCTAAAGCCGACAGCTGGGAGCTGGTATTCTCAGGCTGGTAAGGTGCAATGGATATTGCACCCCCCCCCCCCCTTCCAGCCTAAATAAAGCAACCCACAGCCGCCCAGAAAAGGCAGATCTTTTACATGTGCCAATTCTGGTGCTTTGCCTGGCTCTTTCCACTTGCCTTGTAGCAGAGGAGAGTGGGGTTCAAATTTGTGGAGTTGATGTCACCTATCCTATAGTTGCATGGTAAATACACGGCAAGTATAAAGTCTTATTTGAAAAAAAAACTCACCTCCGTTTTTATTTCAAACTAAGCAGTTATGCTCACCCAACGCCCATTCCTTTGAATCCCTCATCTCATGTAATAAAAAAAACAAAAAATTCGTCGTATTCTCCACATCTAGGGGGATAAACAGTTTTCAACCTGGACAGTGCCAAGATGCGACCATCCAGGCTTAGAAGCACTGATTAATGAGCTGCTGCTGAGCGCATCCTCAGTGACTAGTGGTGACATCATTGAGGTTACGGCAGGTCACTAAGGCTGCCTTCCCAGCCAGGCTGAACTGTGGTGACCTGTAAGAACTGCTAGCACAGTGATAAGAAGTCTCACGGTGCAGAGGCGAGTTCACTGGGAGAATTTCACTGTGGTGAACTCAACTCTGCACCATGAGACTCTCACGGTGCTAGCAGGGATCTCGCCGAGGTCACCACATTTCAACTCGGCTGGGAATGCAGCCTCAGTGACCAGATGTAACCTCAATGACATCACCACTAGTCACTGCGGCTGCGCTCAGCAGCAGCTCATTCATCAGTGCTTCTCAGCCTGGTTGCATCTTGGCACCGTCCAGGTTGAAAACTGTTTATTCCCCACAGACATGGAGAATGCGGTGGGACAGGACAGACAGGCGAGGGATATTGTTTTTTTATATTTGTTTTATTACAGGAAACAAGGGATTCCGTGCAATTATACTCCGTTTTGTTTCATTTAAATTCTAATAAAACACTTTATTCTGGCCGTGCCTTTATTTACCATACAACTATAGGATTAGTAATGGATAGGTGTTTAGACACTACTCCATTACTAAGCTGTGGGCTTGATGTCACCTGACAATACAAAGGAGACAACCCCACAAATATTAACCCCACTTGCCAACACTACAGGGCAAGTGGGAAGAGTCGGGCAAAGCACCAGAATTGGCGCATCTAATAGATGAGCCTTTTCTGGGTGGCTGCAGGCTGCTATTTTTAGGCAGGGGTGGGTAAGTAGCCATGGCCCCTTACCAGCTTGAGAATACCAGCCACTCAGCTGTCTGCTTTAGCAAGACTGGTTGTCAAATGGGGGAAAACCCCCATGTTTTATTAAAAAAAATAAATAGCGGAGTGGGTACTCCTATTCTTGATAACCAGCCTTGCTAACGCTGACAGCTGAGGGTTGCAGCTCCCAGCTGTGAGTTTCGCCTGGCTGGTTATCAAAAATACAGGGGAACCCACGCTGGTTATTTTCCTCACTAGTTACAGTGCAGGCTGATGAATTAGCCACTCCTGCTCTCACTGTTATTTCCAGCAGCAGGTATGGGCTGATGAGAGCAGTAGTCCCATCAGCTGACATCAATGACCAGAGGTGAACTTTTTACCTCTGATCACAGCTGTTGGCTCACGCTGTCATTTGACAGTGTGAGAACTGCCGGTGTCTGACCGACGGTGATGATTTTACCAATCAGAAGCTGTGTTTGCCGCGCTATCATGCATATGACAGAGTGACCGAACCTGAACAATAACATTGACTACTTGGTGAAGTCAGTGTTCAGTGTCCGTGCCCGAATAGTAGGTGTTCGGTACGGACAGCGAACTTTACTGTTCGGGTTCGCCCATCTCTACCCATGACATTTTCCAGCTTAGAAAAAAAAATCTGATGCAACCTATTAAACATCTGGGGTTTTTTGTTTTTTATTCCTTTAAAATAATTCATACAAATGGATACACGCACAAACATGATTTTAACAAAAAAATAAAATAAAAAATATATATATTGCTAGCCTACCACATTACCAGGAAGGAATCAATGTAGGCAATGAAATGTACTACCTTTCAGTAGTCTAGATTTCCCGCATACCACCAATATTATATATTTTCTTTTTTTTTTTCCACTTTTCTTTAAACTGGTGACAAGAAGCTTTATGCTCGTTGATATGAAATCAAATTCCTTTCACAAGAAAACGACAATTAAAAATCATGTCATGTCTGAAATAAGGGATTTCATGTAAAAAAAATAAAAAAAAAACGTAAAAAGGAAGTGGGATCGGAAAAGCAAAATTAAAAATTATAAAAAAAAATACATAAGTATAAACACAAGACAAGCAGGTAGTTAAAGAAAAATGCACTGTGGTCTTACAAAAAAAAATTTAAAAAAAATGGGAAAAATGTATTGTCCTGAGAAGTCTGCCAACTGTCATGATTACTGGGCATGTCAAAATATAAAAGAAAATAGCTTTTTTAGGCTTTTTTTCTATATTTCAAAAGTGGTTTGCTGAACGCCTCCCTTATGTTATTCCCGTTGACAATTATGCAAATAAACCCCGATTTTTGTAATGTTCTAAAAACTGTACACAGACAAATACATTCATGATATAATTAACTACTAGCTTCTCTCACTTAACTTAGGACCAACAGGAGGACACAGGACAGTGAGGTCAGTCCACTGAACGGGGACAAACTACAACTTCTTTAATGGGAGGAGGGTAATGGGGAGGGATTAAAAAAAAAAAAAAAAAAAAGTTTGCCAAATCCTCTTCTCGTTCTGCATTCTGTATATTTGGACCAAAACTCTAAAAACAACTTATGATCTGCATGAAAGTTCATTATTTTTGCCTCCATCCAAAATCCAGAATTTTTAAATCATGTTTTTTTCTTTTTACACCGCTGCTTCTGATGCATCATCATCATCTTCGGTCGTCTTTTGTGGACTTCCAGGTCTCCTATGCATGGGAATGGTCATCTGCTATTGTCATTGGCTACAATTGGTCACTTGGGTGGTCTCTGTCAGCTTCTGGTTTGACTGTTTGCACAGGAGAAGGGGCGTGAGGCGGATGGACCACGGCTGGATGGGCGTGCGATAAAGGCATGGAGTTGGGGACGATTCCTTCCACTGCCGCTGGGATGCCAGCTGGGGCTACGCTTACTACTCCTGGAGGATACCTGCTGAAATAACGACAGGGGTCAATCAAGTGAAGAAATGATCAAAGGAAAATCAAGATATTTTTGAAAAGCACAATATAATCTGGCATTCCTCCATCTGAAGCCCAAGATGGCGTTCATCCACTTGAGATGAGGGGCCAATGGATTATCGGCCCTGAAGCAGCTTGGGATTTGTAAAAAAAAAAATGTTTATCGTGGCAATCTCACTTCCTACAATGTAAATAATGTAAAAATGCCATAATGCGAGTTTAGTTCTACAAGGTACCATGGCACAGACACACGCTGCAGATTTGACCCCCCTTCTCTCCTCTGCTGCAGCCTAGTGAAATTGAAGCCAATCATTTCCCCCCCCCTCAAGAATTTTTATGGCCTCAAAGTGAAAGTAAAAGTAGAAGCACATGGGGAAACAAAAAGTTTTTGTCTTTGCTAATGTAAATATGGCGCCAATTAATGATAGAAGTGGGACAAATACATTTTTGACATGGGCTTCGGTAGCATTGTCAGCCAGTGAGTTTTCTGGGTTCCAGAACCAGCACAGTTGAGAATCCGATTACTATGGAACTGGGTCACCCAACCACCCAATACTTAAAACGAATCCCTATTGCACGCTGAGCATAACGCCACGGGTGTTGTCTTTCTACGAGGTTCTGACGCCGATATATGTGGGATGATGATTTTTCATACTGCTAAGACAGGGGAGAGTGATGTCACGACAGGGGGGAGTGCTTTGGTCTTAGGCTAGGAAATATCTGTGTTAAGCAGGAGGCTTCAGTGTCTTGTCTGGGGGTCCTGCCGCTGTGCAGAGGGGTGCCATGCACCTGGATATATGCTCACCCTCCCCCCCCCCCAGCACACGACCAGTAAAGATGATACCATGACAAAGGCCTGTAAGTGTTCTTTTCCATTTTAATCCCATTTTATTTGCAATTTGTATTGTACACATGATTTGTCTTCTTTATATCTTTTTATACTTTGTAAACACTGCCTACCTTTTTTTGGAGTAAAATATAAAATTCCCAGCTTGTCTCTTCTCGCTCTATAACAAACTGTGCATCCTCTGAGGTGAATTACGCTACTGATTTGGGTTGGCTCCAGACCAGTTAATCGGAGCTGGTGGTAGCATACTTTGTCCTGTGCAATCGGGCGTCTTTGCAGCAACCGGCAGCGTTGATAATTATTGTTCCTGCCTGTGTGGGAGTAGTTATATTGCCCTCGCTGCAGCGGGCCCAAAAGCCAGTACATAGCAGGCAGCCTTTCTGGTGACTAATTACCCTTGGTGCAGTACCCTCCCTGACCTGAGGGTAAGGGGGGCGCCAGAGAGCTGCAAGTTCCAAATCGGAACTTGGAAGTGGGATATAGATCAATCCCCTTCAGAAGAAACAGGGGCAACCAAACAACCCCAGTTCGTGACAAATTGTTGTCAGTGGTGGGGATGATAAAGGTATCTTCCCCGTAAACCGTGACATACCTCGTGACAGTGATAATACACTAATCATGGGAAACACAAGCATCAACATGGACAAAATGTAATTTATTCCATATGTCCATGAATATCCGCTGCTGGCAGCTTCCTTTGTAATTGATCACCAATGACATCCCAGATGTGCTCGATGGGAGACAGTCTGGAGATGCTGCAGGCCATGTTAGCATGTTTAGGCTGCTCACAGTAACACCAGCAACATGTGAACTGGCGTTTTCATCTTGAAAAACGTACCACCAGTTCCATGACCATATAAATTAAAGTGCCGAGCGGTTAGTGTACCTGGAATGAAGACTAGAGAGGTCTGGCCAACCCACACCATAATTCGGGAAGTGGGACTCACGGGACTCTCCCTCTTGAAGGCCTCTATGGCGCTGCTCACGTGTTCTTAACAGAGACTAGAGAAACTGATTGCTGAAGAGGACAGACCTCCATTGTTCAATGAGTCCCGCTTTGGTCTTGAATGCCATGATAGCTGGTGATTAATCTGGGGACCATGTGGACAATGCCATGAAGAGGTCCTATTCATGGGATTATGGTGTATAGTGGCATAATGTACGGTAGCTGGATGAGTCTAGTCTTCATTCCAGCTTGACATTACATTGGAGAAACGGCCATACCACTGGTTCCACCACCAAATGAAAAAGTGTGCCAGGAGCAGTCTGGCAAGATGACAATGGCAGGTTGCATGTTGCTGGTGCTCCTGTGAGCAGGCCGCATGGCTTAAACATGCTGCCATGGCCTGAAGAGTCTCTGGACTGGTCTCCCATCAAGGAAATCATTATTTGGAAATTGCAAAGGGAGGCGATTGTTAAAACAACTTCGTTATAATTGTAGATAAACCAGTAACTAGTATTTCACCCCAGGTCATTTAAGTCATTTAGTTTATTGGCCCATCGGTTAATATACTCAGGAGTTAGACAATGTGGTTATAAGCTCTGGTAGGGCTATGCTGGTAATGGGAGTCAAGACATGGTATGTAAAGGGACATAATCCAATATTAGGCCATCCCAGGGTATATTTTTTTTAAAAAAAAAGCATGGAAAATGAAGCTAAATAGATATCATTTGAACTAAATAACTAATGACCATGGGTGAAAATCACACTAGATTTGATGAGCCCCTATATTCAGAATATGGTTTACAAGCTTCATTAATCACTAAGCAGCAATTTTTTTTAAACATTTTTTATTTTGTGGGCCGACAAGCAATTTCTCAGAGAAGAGCGGTGTCAGATTATATCACAAAAATACATCAGCGAGTGAATATTCCCTGGTCCTACAATAGTCAGCATTTCCTCCGGGAGGCGCGAGATCCAAATCGATATAACAAGACGATAAAAAGTGTGCGCCTAATGCAGTCTTGTGCCTTAGTCACTTATATTCATGACGTCTTAAATATTTATGTATTCGTGATAGCGGGAGTTAGTTTAGCCTGAAGATGAAAGCGCGGATAGAGAGCACGGCCACAAACGAAATTACACAGGGAAGCCTCTTATTTTACCAGGGTGACACTTCTAGGTAGCGGAACAAATTTATTTGCATGGATTGGATGAGATGAGATAAGGAAACCCGAACGACCTGAGCTGATGTGTTAGAGGGAAGGGAAATTCTAATGCTACAAATGTTGCCGAGCTGTGCGACATGTCAGATTGTATATAAACGGGTCTAAATAAACTTAGAAAAAAAGGGACCATGTCAAATTCAGCTCTGCCACAGTTTTCCCTTAAAAAAAAAAAAAATTTGTGGCAGAGCTGAATTTGCCAGAGAGTTCCTTAAAAAAAAAAACCCTGTGGCAAATTCAGCTCTGCCAGAGTTTTTTTTTCCCCTCCTTCCATGAGCCCCTTACGATCACTCCAGCTTTATGGGACATGCAGGAGTGACAATTGTAAAAGCACAAGACCCCTGTCACTGCATTAAAAGGCTAGCCAAAACACCACCGCCATCTAGCGGCCATTGTAAGCACTACATAGATTAGTTGGAAATTTGATTTTTATTTGATATCTACCTTAAAAAGGGTTAGTTCTTCATAATCGGATTGTGCTTTTATAATCAAGCATTGTCACAATTTACAGCTTAGTCAAGTTTGCAGCTGTTCTTGAGATTTGTTTTTTCACTTTACAGTTTCCAACTCGTTGCCTGGGAGACCGACCACTGCTGCTGTCTAGCTTGTAAGCGGTGCAGTGAAGCTGTCCAGGATTAGGTGACTGTAATCCAGAGACTCTGGCAAGCTACAAAACAGTTGAACATGCGCAGCGCTTCCAGGCTGTTTTCTCCTGTCTGCAAGCTCGTTGCTTTGGACACCGACCATCGCTGCTGAACAAAAAAGTGCTAGTATCTTAAGTACGGCTGAACATTTTAATAAGCAGTAAATTGCTCGCATTTACAAGCCGTAACACTAGTCAGCTTTTTGAGATCTCTGCATGACCATATCAGTCCACATTTCAGGCAACTATGTAATGTTAAAGCCTTGTCACAGCCTACTGGACTTTATCACAGCAACACTATGCCACAGTACAGAAGCAAGAAGTGTTGTCCTAGGGACACCGGTAGAAAAAAAAAAAAAAAAAAAGATTTTTTTTGCCGAAATTGCAAGTATTTATCGCCATGTCTGTCCTCTTGAAAAAAGGATTTTAATTTTAATTCAGTTTAGATTAATATCTACAGTCATTTATGTTGACTAGAGCTTCTTTATGATACAAAGCCAAAATCCTATAGACTGGGATTAATTACACATTTCTTCCTGTCTTTGGTCACCACTAGAGGGCGCTGAACGAACATGTAATGTACACGAATTTCAAAATTAGCTCCCTCTAGTGGCGGGTGCCGGAAACCCAAAAGCTGATTTCATTTGAGGTTTATTTGCAAAAGATATATTTTTTAAAGTATTAAGGTTATTTTTTGATTCTTTAAAATATCATTTTTAATGGAGTAAAATATGAAAAATAATTTAAAAGGTTTGAATTTCCACTTTTAAGCACTAGGGGGAGCTGCTGCTGAACTTTGTCATGTAATGTGAACTAGCACTACACTACATTTTCGACTGCAGTAAAATGTGGCGGGGTCTGCTCATGTGTGATGTCGCTCATCTCCGCCCTTTCTGGGCGTTTGCAAAAGGAGAAGCGGATGAAGTTCAGGATCACAGTGCGGAGACATTCTGCTGGGACTGCAAAGTTATTCTGAGATGTGAGGAGTGTTACAGAAGATGGAGCATATGCGATAAATCCCAGCACGTGATCCACTCCGCTTACCTAATCGCAGCACGGGTAGTGTACCACAGGATGGGATTAGATACAGTGGTCTGATCTACATATTGAGATCCTATAGGTGTCCTGGGGCACATGGCCGCTCCAATATACATCACTAGATTACCTTGAAGAATAATTTGTAACTTGTGATGACCCTGCAGTACCCACCTCATCTCCCCAGGGCAAAGTATATCACTCCCAACAGTATGATCCCCCACCCAGCATAATGGGCCTACTTACAGTATTTTGGTCCCCACACCTTGCCAATGTATAATGGCCCCCGCAGCCCACTATCTATAATATAACGCTGGGAGCGTCACAGTGTCCGAAGCCTTAATAGACTGCGCAGGCGCGACGCTCCTAGCATTACATTATAGAAAAAATGCCGCCGAGAGCAGGGGGTCGGGAGCACGGGGACGCCGTCTACATATGTGCGCCCTGATTATGCAAATAATCCGCCGCCATAGTAAGTTTTTACTTACGCTATTCGTTTCGGGCGCCATTGTCTTGCTCTTCCTGG